>NC_057714.1:112860245-112944244 GCF_004010195.1 Chiloscyllium plagiosum | reverse complement strand
ACGTCCTGCTTTTCAGCCTTCTTTCTAGTTCTCCGAAGTCTCGCTGTAGTATGTTCCTCCTCTTCTTCCCGACATCATTTGTGCCGACATGTACCACCACCTCTGGCTCTTCACCCTCATCCTTGAGGATTTCCTGCACTCTGTCCGCGATGTCTTTCACTCTAGCACCAGGAAGGCAACACACCATCCTTAAATCCCGTCTGCTGCCACAAAAACCCCGGTCAGTTCCTCTCACGATGGAGTCCCCTATTACCACGGCTCTGCCTCTGCGGCAACTTTTGATTGGCGAACTGGCAGTGTCATCAATCTCTGTTTCCAAAAGCTTCAACTTGTTCCTGACAGGTACTTCTCCCGGGGTCTCTTGCACCTGTCTCCTCTCCGAGGAGAAAGTGAGTCTGCAGATGCTGGAGATCAAAGTTGAAACTTTATTGCTGGAACAGCACAGCAGGTCAGGCAGCATCCAGGGAACAGGAGATTCGACGTTTCGGGCACAGGCCTGTGAAGGGCCTGTGCCCGAAACGTCGAATCTCCTGTTCCCTGGATGCTGCCTGACCTGCTGTGCTGTTCCAGCAATAAAGTTTCAACCTGTCTCCTCTCCGCCTTCCTCATCGTCTGCTCTCTTCTGCTCTCTTCTGGCATGATTTGTGTAATAACATCGCTAAAGTTCTTGTCCAGAAAGATCTCATTTTCTCGGATGAGCCTAAGGTCTTCGAGTTCTTTCATCAGCGCTGCAATATGCTCGGTCAATTGCTGAATGTGCACACATTTTCCACACATATACGAGCCAGACACACCAGAGTCGTTGACCTTCCACAGCAAGCACGTAGCGCACTGAACCAGCTGGGCAGTCATGTCTTCACCCTCTTCAGCTGTGGTAATCACCTCACTCAACCTCCTTGTCAAAGATTCCTGAGCTGAAGCCTCACTCTTCGATCTAAACTTCTTTAGACCCTCTTTTTGTGGCCCGTCTGTGGACTCTTAATTAAGGTTAGAGGAGGAGGGAGGGAGGGAGACCCTACTTTGTAGGACCTGGGGTTTAGAACACACCCACTCTAATAGCAATCACTTACCTTCCCGACCGGCTTTGCGCTCCGTCTGAACTTCCGCCCAGCTCCCGCCGTTCTCTGCTGCGAAAAGATCATGGCTGATCTTTTCATGGATTCAGCTCCACTTATCTGCCCACTCACCATATCCCTTAATTCCTTTATTGTTTTAAAAAAATCTATCTTAGCTTTAAACGTATACTGAAATAGCGTCAACCACTTCACTGGGCAGGGAATTCTATAGCTTTGCAACCCCCTGAGTGAAGAAGTTCCTTCTCAATTCAGTCCTAACTCTGCTCCCTTAATCTTGAGGCTGTGCCCTCTTGTCCTAGTTTCACCCGCTGGTGGAAACATCCTCTCTACATCTATCTTATCTATTCCCTTTATATGTTTCTATAAGACTACCCCCCCCCCCCCCCCCACCCCCCTCCCCCCTCCCCCCACTTTCTTCTGAATTCCAAAGAATATAATTCCGGTCTACTTAGCCTCTCATCATAAGCCAACCCCCTCAACTCCGGACTCAACCTAGTAAACCTCCTTTGCACCCCCTGTAGTGCCAGTACATACTTTCTCAAGTAAGGAGACCAAATCTGCACACAGTACTCTAGGTGTGTCCTCACCAGTACCCAATACAGCCACAACATAACCTCCCTGCCTTTAAACTCAATCCCTTTAGTAATGGAGGAAAAAATTCCATTTGCCTTCCTAATTACTTGTTGTTCCTGCAGACCAACCTTCTGTGATTCATGCACAAGGACACCCAGGTTCCTTTGCAGAGCAGCATGCTGCTAATTTTTACCATTCAAGTAATAATCCTTTTACTGTTACTGTGACCAAAATGGATGACTTTACATTTATTAACATTGTATTCCATCTGCCAGACCTTTGCCCACTCACTTAAAGTATCTATGTTCCTCTGCAAAGTTTCACAGTCCGTTGCACTTTGCCCTGCTACTTCGTGTCATCTGGATTTGGACACACTACATGTGGTCCCCATCTCTGAATCATCTATATAAATTGTGAATAATTGCAGTCCCAGCACTGATCCCTGAGGCATACCACTAGTTACTTATTGCCAGCCACCTATCCCCACTCTTTGCTTCCTGTTCGTCAACCAATCCTCTATACATGCTAAAACTTTACATGTAATGCCATGCATCTTTATTTTACGCAGTAGCTTCTTGTACGGCACCTTGTTGAAGGCCTTTTGGAGATCTAGGTACATCACATCCACTGGGTTCCCATTGTCTACTGTACTTGTAATGTCATCATAACATTCCAAAAGATTAGTTAAGCATGACCTGCTCTTCATGAACCCACGCTGCATCTGCCCAACCGGACAATTTCTATTGAGATGCCTTGCTATTTCTTCCTTGATAATAGACTCCAGCATCTTCCCCACTACAGAAGTTAAGCTAACCGGTCTATAATTCCCCATCTTTTGTTTACCCCCCCCCCCTTTTTTTTTAAACAGTGGCGTCACATTTGCTGTTTTCC
Source organism: Chiloscyllium plagiosum (assembly GCF_004010195.1). Classification (NCBI taxonomy): domain Eukaryota; kingdom Metazoa; phylum Chordata; class Chondrichthyes; order Orectolobiformes; family Hemiscylliidae; genus Chiloscyllium; species Chiloscyllium plagiosum. The sequence goes on along the minus strand of NC_057714.1, from coordinate 112,941,704 downwards.
AATCTGCTGGGACTGCCTCAGAGTCCAGCAAATTTTGGAAAATTACCACCAGTGCACTTGCTATTTCTCCTGCAATCTACCCTGGGATGCATTCCATCAGGGCTAGGAGACTTGTCTATCCTTAGCTCCATTATCTTGCCCAACACTATCTCTTCCATAATAATTATTGTTTCCAGGTCCTCATGTACATTCGTCTCTTTGTCAATTATTGACATGCTATTAGTGTCCTGCACTGTGAAAACTAATACAAAATACCTGTTCAATGCCTCTGCCATTTCATCATATCCCGTAACTAAATACCCCTCCTCTAAAGGACCAACATTTACGTTAGCTGCTCTTGGGGTGGCGGGGTGGCACGATGGCTCAGTGGTTAGCACTGTTGCCTCACAGCACCAGGGACCTGGGTTTGATTCCTACCTCGGGTGACTGCATGGAGTTTGCACATTCTTCCTGTGTCTGCGTGGGTTTCCTCCAGGTGCTCTGGTTTCCTCCCACAGTCCAAAGATGTGCAGGTCGGGTGAACTGGTCATGCTAAATTGCCCATAGTGATAGGTGCATTAGTCAGAGGGAAAAGGATCTGGGTGGGTTACTCTTCGGAGGGTCGGTGTGAATTTGATGGGCTGAAGGGCCTGTTTCCACACTGTATGGAATCTAATCTAATCTTTCGTTTTATATATTTATAGAAACTTTATCTGTCTTTATATTCTGTGCTAGTTTTTTCTCATGGTCTATCTTACTTTTCTTTATTGCTTTTTTTGTGGTTTTCTGTTGACCTTTTAAGGTTTTCTCAATCTTCTTGTTTCCTGCTGTTCTTGGCCACTTTGTATGCCTTCTCTTTCAATTTGATAGCCTTCCTTATTTCCTTAGACACCCATGGCAGATTACCCCTTTTCTTACAGTCTTTCCTTTTCACTGGAATATAACTTTGCTGAGCACTTTGAAAAATTGCTTTGAAAGCCCTCCACTGCTTGTCAACTGTTCCACTAAAATCTTTGCTGCCAGTCTACTTTCGCCAAGTCCTCCCTCATCCTATTGTAGTCTCCCTTGTTTAAGCATAGGACCCTGTTAATGGATTTTATTTTCATGCTCTCCATCTGTATTCTAAGTTTAACCATGCTGTGATCGCTCCTTCCAAGAGGATCCCTAACAGAGAGGTCATTAATTATTCCTGTCTGTTTTATCAACGAGTCAGCAGGAGTACGATGGGTAGAATGGCCATTGAGTCATGTATGTCTGTGTCTCTGGTGACTTTTGGTTTGAGTTGATTATACGTTTTGCCAACTGAACAGTCACTAGACTATAAAAGCTGCTGATTGTTCCCGAGAGGGTTTGACACTGCAGTGGAGCGTTAATAAGTGCAAGTTAGTTTGTCTCGTTGATTGTTGCTGTTGCTGACTGGTTAGCAGTTCTCTCTCGTGAGTGATTGCGAAAGGAGGCAGTCTTGGATTTAATTTTCCCTTTGCTTCTAAATTGTTTTCCTGTTGTACAGAGATTACCCCTTTCTCAATTTGTTGTGAAGATTGCTGATGTGCTTGTTTTCTTTGTGAAGGCATCTCTTCTGGTTGGGTGAATTGGCCATGCTTAATTGCCCATAGTGTTCAGGGATGTGTAGGTTAGTTGCATTAGTCAGGGGTAAATGTTGAGTAATAAGGCGGGGGGAATGGGTTTGGGTGGGATACTCTTCAGAGGGTCATTGTGGACTTGTTGGGCCGAAGAGCCTGTTTCCACACGATAGCGATGCTATGATTCTAATTCTCTACCACAATTTCCTCCTTTTAAGATACTTATTAAAACCTCCCTCATAGATAGGGGTTTTGATACTCCTATTAACTGTCTCCTTGTTGTCATTTTAATAACCTGTCAAGCACCAGGGGGATGGTTCATTACGTGAAAGGCGTTATGTAAATACAAGTTGTTGTTGGACATGTAAAGTGTAATTAAACTGAGTTGCGATGCTTCTTGATTTGATGGGTGTTTTATTGTGAAAATCCCCCAGTTATTTTGAGATTTTAAGCAATTTAACTTTTAACACTTTTTTTTTGAGAAAAGTCCCATTCTCTTTGGGAATTGCTGTAATTTCCTATAGTTTCTGTAAGGGTCAAAGGTGACGGGGAAAAAGCAGGAGCAGGGTATTGAGTCAGATGATCAGCCATGAGTGATGCAGCAATCGTGAAGGGCTGAATGGCCTACACATGCTCCTCTTTTCCCCTTTTGGAATTTCTGGGCTTGTGATCAACCAACATGGTTGCTGTGGTGACATTACCTCAGTATTAGTGTGGTGCAAGAGGTGACCATTTAGCCCATCGTGCTTGCACTAGCTCTCTGAATGAGCCCCCCACTAAGTCTGTACATTCCTCCTTTTCTGATAACAAACTAATTCCCTTTTGAGTTGCCTCGATTGAACCTGCCTCCACCACACCCTTAGCTCTGGACTATGTCCTGCCCAAGACTTTTCCCTCATTCAACTTTAGAACATAGAACAATACAGCACAGGAACAGGCCCTTTGGTCTGCCATATTTGTGTGCTGACCATGATGTTATTATAAATTAATCCCATCTGCCTGCACAAGGTCCCTATTTCTCTATCCCCTGCCTGTTCATGCATCAGTCTAAATGCCTTTTAAATTTTGCTATCACACGTCCTTCTACAACCACCTGTGGCAGTGTGTTCCAGCACCAATGACCTTCTGTGTAAACAGAAAAACTTACCTTGCACATCTCCATCAAACTTTCTCCCTCTCGCCTTAAACCTATTCCCCTTTAGTATTTGACACTTCCACTCTGAGGGAAAAGGACTCTGATTATCCACCTTGTCCAGGCTTTTCATAGTTTTATATACTTCTATAAGGAGAAAGTGAGGACTGCAGATGCTGGAGATCAGAGCTGAAAAATGTGTTGCTGGAAAAGCGCAGCAGGTCAGGCAGCATCCAAGGAGCAGGAGAATTGACGTTTCGCGTATAAGCCCGAAGAAGGGCTTTTGCCCGAAACGTCGATTATACTTCTATAAGATCATCCCTCAGCCTCCGACACTCTATTGAAAACAATTGCGAATACACTCTAATCCAGGCAACATTCTGGTAAACCCCTTGTGTACCCTCTCCAAAACCTCTACATTCTTTCTGTAGTGTGGGGACCAGAACTGCACACAGTACTCTCAATGTGGCCTCACTAACGTGACTTGCCAACTTTTATACTCCGTGCCCTCACTGATGGAGGCAAGCATACCAAATGCCTTCTTTACAACCTTATGCACTTGCACCCCAAGATCCTGCTATCATTGTTCCTAATCGTCCTGCCATTTACTGCATACTTCCCTCTTATGTTTGACCTCCTAAAATGCATTACCTCACACTTGTCCAGATTAAATTCCATCCTCCACATAACTTTCCAATTGATCCATACCACGCTATATCCTTTTGATAACCTTCCTCACTATCCACAACCACCAATTGTTTGTCATCTACAAACTTACAAATCTGACACCTATATTTTCATTTAAGTCATTTCTATAAGTTACAAACAACAGAGGTCCCTGCACTGATCCTTGCAAAATACCACCAGTCACAACTCTCCAGTCAGAAAAGCTCCCCATAACTAACTTGGTCTTCTATCTCCAAGCCAATTTTGTAACTAATTTGCCAACTCACCATTGATCCCATATGACTACCATGAGGGACCTTGTCAAATACTTCAGTAAAGTCCAAGTAGATAACATCCACTGCCCTACCCTCATCAATCATCATATTCATTTCATCAAAACTATATCAAATTTATGAGCTAAGACCTCCCCGGCACAAAGTCATGCCGACCATCCCTTATAAGTCCATTCTTTTCCAAATGCAAGTACGTTTGTTAAAATATGTTAACTGGGTGTGTATCTGAGACACCAACTGACATTTTCAGGATCTTATTTGCAGAAATTGGCTGCTGGTTTACTTGTATTATGACAGGACTTAACTGGCTATGTATGAATGCTGTGGAATGTGTTGACGTTGATTAGGGTGCTATTAAAAAGTGAGCCTTTTGGAGATGGAAGCAATGAGTTTGGCTGTTCCAGTGGGGAGGACAGAGGGATGGCATGATGATACTGTATGTGGCGCTTCAATGCGGGAAAGGGATATAAGAGGCTGGCATGCAGATGAGTCGAGTGGATATTAATTCTGAAGTGGCAATCTATGATTCCTTTCTGAGAGAGCTTTCAGACGGAGACAGGTTCCAATTAAAATCTGTTTAAAAGCAGTCAGGCAATCATGCTTGGGATCACAATATTTTGCCTTTTTAACTTTAGATTTGGAAGGAGCTGTGTGCACTTCCACCTGACTATTGACAGCTTGATGAAAGGCTACACTGCATGTTTGTCGAGTGTGATTTGGTAACTTGAAGCTAAAAGTGAAAAAAACTGCAATAGGCTTCGATTTGATTTGTAACCTCAAATTCAACTCTGAAGGAGAGACATATTGGACCCAAGACATTAACTGTTTTTCTCTCTCTCTCTCTCTCTCTCTCTCTCCTGAACTGCTGAGTTTCTTTAGCACTTAGTGTTTGTTTCAGATTTCCAGCATCTGCTGTGTTTTGCTTTTGATTAACCTCCCCCATCCCACTTAACAAGAATCTACCTAATTGTACCTGAACAATATTCGAGGATGCTTTGAGTTATAAAGAAAGGCTGGGACTTTTTCCAGTAGAGTGTAGGAGGTGGCGAGGTGGCCTAATAGACCTTTTATAAAACCATGAAATGTATAGATAGAGTTAATGGTAGTTGTCTTTTCACTAGGATGAGGGAACTTCAAGACAAGGGGACAGAATTTTAAGGAGAGAGATTTAAAAAAGACATGAGGGGCAAATCTTTTAGAGGGTGGTTCATGTGTGGCATGAACTCCCAGAGGAAGTGGTGGATGTGAGTACAATTACGATGTTTAAAAGATATTTGGATAAATATGTGAATGGGGAAGGTTGGAGGGATATGGAACATGAGCAGGCAGGTTTAGTTTGGGATTATGTTTGACATGGACTGGTTGGACCAAGGGTCTGTTTCCATGCTGTATCATTCTGACTGTACTCTCACCACCACCTCAAGAAGAGAGTTCCAAAAACTGAAATCCCTTCGAAAGAAAATAAATTTCTCAACTCCATTTTAAATGGAGTCCCTTTATTTTTAACCAGTGACCCCTATTTTGTGAAAGGCCATACATCCCATGAATGAATATTAAAGCAAATAGGTTTAAATTTTCAAGTAGCATATGAGGCTTGTCCAGAAGAGTCTTGTAATGAGTTTTAAAAGTGACACTCAACAACACTGTTCACTCTTCTGCCTCCACTTGTGTTACAGATTTCCAGCATTTTGCCTTTATTTCAGATATCCAACTTACGCAGTGTCTTGCTTTTTCTATAATCAGTTTTATATTGGTCTGGTCAGGGGAGATCTCCCCTGCTATTCTTCAAAGTGGTACCATCAGATTTCAATGAACAACCTTGTTCTCATGCTAACATTTTCGTTCAGGGCCTGCTATAGTGTTCCAATGAAGCTTAACGCTAGCTAGAGGAGCAACACCCCATTTTCTACTTTGGCACTTTACAGCTTCTTGGACTCTAATATTAAATTCCAAGACTTCAGACCTCTGTATTTTACTATTCTTCCATCCCCAATCTCTTCCAACGGTTTTATGCTTGTATCCTGTTGGCTTTACCATCAGCAGAGTGGACCTGTTTTATTCCTTTCACACAATCATTCACACCTACATTACATCTGAATCACTCCTTTACCACTGATATCACTCCCTTTTTTTTTATCTTTTGCTCCAGAAAGTGCACCATCTCTTCGAATCTTGCTCTTCCTCCCCCTCTATCTACAGCATTAAAGAAACACAACTTTGCAGCTCCTTTTTCTTCTGAAGAAGAGTCATCATGGACTCAATGCGGCTTCTCTCATCGCAGTCCTGCTGAATTTCACCAGCATTTTTTGTTTCTATTTCATGAGATATATTGACTCTTCGGGACCATGGATTGATATCTGATCTGGATGATGACACCCCCGACAGTCTACATTTTTATGCCCAGGTGTCTAAACTGCGGTATAATCATTTCTAAACAAAAACTGAAAGAACTGCAGATGCTGAAAATCCGAAATGAAAAGAGAAGTTGCTGGAAATGTTCAGCAGGACTGACAGCATCTGTGGGGAGAAATCAGTGACCCTTCTAGTGACCTTTCCTCACAACTCAATATAATTACTTCTGATTTGGAGGTGAGAGTGCTATTAACCGGTCCACAGCCACCACATGAAGCTAGGCAAAAGTGAAGACTGCAGATGCTGGAAATCAGAGTCTAGATTAGAGTAGTGCTGGAAAAGCACAGCAGGTCAGGCAGCATCCGAGGAGCAGGAAAATCGACTTTTTCAGTCCTGATGAAAGGCTTCTGCCCGAAACGTCGATTTTCCTGCTCCTCGGATGCTGCCTGATCTGCTGTGCTTTTCCAGCACCGCTCTAATCACCACATGAAGCTGCTCACTTCACATCGGGCCCAGATCTTTGACAGAGTGGCACTCTGTCACAGTAAGGGGCCAACTCTGACGTTTGAAGGGCACCAAGATGGAGGTCCAAAATGGCGAATCTCTCTCACTCACAGATAAACTAAAAATGATCTTTCAACGTTTTAGTATTTATTCAAAAGTTGTGCTCCAGGTTTTGGATATTGCTGGAGAAATGAACGCCTGACATTTAGCACCCACTTCATCATCACATCAGCACAGGCTAGATTCAAAGTGAGCTCCAGTACATTACTAAACAACATACTCCTAACCTTTAGTCTTCACTTAGCAATTGTCAAAGGATGGTCAGCTGCTGGATATGCACCTGAATTTAAACCAGGAGCAGTCAGCAAGAATAGAGTGAGGAGGGATTCAGGATTTACTGTCGATCCTGCTCTCTGTGCACCTTCTCTGCAGCTGTAAATTTGTATTCCTTGCTCTGTTCTATTACCCTGATGCACTTTGTATGTTATGATCTGCCTGTACTGCATGCAAAACAAACATTTAATTGTGTCTAGATACATGTGACAATAATAAATCAAAAGCAGCAGAAATATGAGCAGGCGTCCCAGATGAAGAACGAAACACACACAAAATAGATCAGCTGGGAACCCAAATCTTACATTTTAATTAAAATATCAAAACACATAGTTTTGTCTTTCAAGGCGACAGTGCTAGTTATTTGCTTCTGTGTTGAGTATTATTTAAATGAGGATAAGTTTGCAGAAAGCTTCAGCACAGAGGGATTTGGGAGTCTTCATCCATTAATCAGAATAAAGCTAGCAATCAATTTCAGCAGGTAGTAGGGAAGGCACATGGAATGTTGACCTTTATTCCAAAGGGAATGGAGTATAAAAGTAGGGAGGTTTTGCTACAACTATACAAGGGACTAGTCCGAGCACAGCTGGAATACTAGGAACAGTTTCTGACCCCTTGAGGTAAATCTCTCTGAAAATCGTAGAAATACTACAGTGTGGAAACATGCCATTCAGCTCATTGAGCCCACACCACCCCTCTGAAGACTTGATGGGCTGAATGGCCTATGTTTTATGTTTTGATGGTTTTGTTTAGTCGTGAATAGTATTCTCTCCTTTTTGAACGCCTGTATTAAATTTTCTTCTAAACTTCTCTATTTTCAGGAGAACAATCCTAGATTCCCAAATTTTTTTTTTGTTTATTTTTGTCACCACTTTGATTTGAATTGATTTATTAATGTCACGTACCGAGATAGAGTGAGAAGTATTGTTTTGCATACTATCCAGACAAATCATGCCTTCCATAAGTGCTTTACATCAAGGTAGTAGAACATAATGCAGAATGTAGTGTTACAGCTACAGAGAAGGTGCAGAGAAAGATCAACTCTACTTTGAGAGGTCCATTCGTAAGTCTGATAACAGCGGGGAAGAAGCTGTTCTTGAATCTGTTGATATGTGTTTCCAAGCTTTTGTATCTTCTGACCAATGGAAGAAGGTGGGAGAGAGTATAACTGGGGTGTGAGGGATCTTTGATTATGTTGGCTGCATTCCCGAGGCAGTGGGAAGTGTAGGTGGAGTCAATGGATGGAAGAAAGTGAGGTCTGCAGATGCTGGAGATCACAGTCGAAAATTGTGGCACTGGAAAAGCACAGCAGGTCAGCCAGCATCCTAACTGATGTCGACTCCCCTGCTCCTTGCCTGCTGCCTGACCTGCTGTGCTTTTCCAGCGCCATACTTTTAGACTCGAGGGATGGAAGCAAAAACAGAAATTGCTGGAAAAGCTTAGCAGGTCTTGCAGCATCTATGGAGAGAAAACAGAGTTCATGTTTCGGGTCGGATCCTTCCTCAGAACAATAGATGCTGCCAGACCCGCTGACCTTTTCTGACAATTTCTGTTTTTGTTTCTGATTTACAGCATTTGCAGTTCTGTCAGTTTTTATTCAATGGAAGGAAGGCTGGTTTGCGTGATGGAATGGGCTGTGATCACAGCTCTCTAACTTCTTGCAGTCTTCCTAGAAAATACTTTAAATATTTAGTGGTAGGTTCAGACTTGGATGTGATGTCTGATCTTTGTTCACATGAACTCAAGTAAGCTGACCCTCGCTACATTTGTCATAATTTGGAGATGCCGGTGTTGGACTAGGGTGTACAAAGTTAAAAATCACACAACACCAGTTTATAGTCCAACAGGATTAATTGGAAGCACTAGTGGTAGTGGAGGGCTCAATCCTAACACACAGAATTTATAGCAAAAATTTGCAGTGTGATCACCCTGTACATCACACTGTAAATCTTTGCAATAAATTCTGTGTGTTAGGATTGATCCCTCTACTACCATCTGATGAAGGAGTGTCGCTCCGAAAGCTAGTGTGCTTCCAATTAAACCTGTTGGACTATAGCCTGGTGTTGTGTGATTTTTAGATTTGTCATATGAAGTGTAACTGTAGCTGCCAGTACTTACGGAATCTAATCCAACACGTGTCTGTAGGAGAAGGAAGGGAGAGAATGGATGTTAAGGCAGTGAGAAGCATCACTAGCATTGACTCACAAGATGAATCTGGATTTTCTTTTCGAAATGGGTCATGAAGACCTATTGCCATGCTTAGTTTCTATTTTTTAATGAAGTGGTAAGGATCCTGGCAAAACCAGATTAACTGTAATACACCTGTGGAAATTGAGATTGCAGGTATGTTCATTTGTCTCTTCAGGCTGTAGACTTTGAGAGGTGGGAACATAGAATTTAATTAAATGAATTAAACCACCATCTGTTTGTTGTGGGTAAATTACTACAAGCTACCTTTAACTTGGCTATTTATTAAGAAATCTCTCAAACAAGTTCTGAAACAATTACTTTAAACTTTATTGCATGTAGCAACCAAATAAGACTCCTCAAGTGAGCAAGTTAAGCCTCCCATTCCAACTTGACTATTACACGATTAATGGTGGAATTTAGTTATGACTCGAACCAACCTTACCTGTCTCTGGATGTGTCCAGGGTTCGATCCTTGTGCATGTTGTTCTCCTGATGTCTGCTGTTGAAGAGTTGTGGAGTTGAATTCTTATACAATTTTCTGTCCTTCAAGTTTACGGTGTAACATTACTGATAGTCCTTTAGATTCTTCTATCCGAAATATTGATGACTGCTCTGGAGCTATCAAGTCTGTACCTTGCTGCCTTATCAGAAGTAGCCTGCTGACTTTCAGTTACATTTGACATTGACTGTCTGTTTGAAGACAACTCTTTCCTGTGATTAACTCCTTAACTTCTTCAGCAGGACTGTCATTGTCCTTGTGACATAAGGCAGCCATTTATAAAGCAGATATTAAAACAGTTTTGTTTATTTAGCTTCATCTCCTTCTTTTCCCAGACATGGCTAATAGCTTTTAATTCCTGTATAACAGTTTGTCCTTGTCCCTTAACAGTTTATTTCTGGACAGAGTTATTACTGATTCTTCCAATCCATGAACAATTATTAAACTTCTGAAGTTTACAGTATAACGGGTTGATGTAATGATGGTTAAACAATACCAAACTTGGGTTTAAAATAAGTGTCTTTTGATTTCCAACAAAGGGCTGAGGGCCACCAGAGGTGGGTGGGTGTATGTGTGTATCTCTCTGTCTGCATGTATATGTTTTATTGAGGTTTAAGCTTTAGTGGAATTTACTTAGTGGAAGTTATATATCAACTTTATCTCATAGAATGTTTCTGTAAATGTTAGATACACCCACATCATCTGGCTCCTTTTTAAATGTTAACCACAAACCTAACTGCAAAGCAGAAAGCAGAGCTTTCATGATGCACAGATTTGTCTGATCTTTAACAAGTCATTGACCCACTTTCCACAAACTTTAAAAATAAAGAATTCTCTCCCGTTCAACTGGTTTATCCTTTGTTTTCCAAAGTCACACTGGGGAATGAACCCTGGAGGTAGAGGAGTCCTTTAATCTCTGCTAAGCACCAGTACTCTTTGCTGGAGGACTGTTATCATGCTTTTGGATAGTTTGAGGAGGAAACATTAACTTTTTTTTGTTGTGGTTGTCACTCGCTAAGCCAACATTTATTACCTGGCTCTAATTTTTAAGAATAAGCAGTTAAGAGTCAAGCACATTGCAGGTCTGGAATCACATGTAGGTCAGACCCAGTAAGGATGGCAGATAATGAACCAGAGTTGGTTTTTAACAACAGTTAATAGTGGTGATATGGTTATCATTACGCTAGCACTTTTTAATCCAGATTTAAATTCAAATTTCAGTGCTTGGTGTGGTGGGATTTGAACCCGTGGACTTAGAACATTCGCCCAAAATTCTGGATGACTAGTCCAGTGACATTACCACTACATCACTATTGCCCCTTAAAATATAAGTGTTTTCGTGTATGTCTGTGTATGTGTTTGATCTCAATCCCTCCACAGATTTACAGAGAAAAATGCCTTGAAGTATACAATCTGCTTCTGGTCAAAGTTGCGATGTATTAGAAATACTTTAGATTGCTGGCACTCCTGTTTGTCACTCATGGGCTAATGCTACTTGTTTGTCACACTTTTTACGAGAAAAATGAAATCTAGAGATTTATTTGCAGTGCAGAGAAACATTCTCATGGGACAAATGATACCACACACAGGCTCTAAGCAGATCTTTCCAGCATTTTAACTCCCAGTACCAATTATAGAATGTGGTATCATGGAATTAACTGGCCAAATCTTTACTTAATATAAAATGAACTTTGCAACCTTAAAAAAAAAAAAAAAAAAATCCTGGTAACTAGCAGAATAATAAATTGCAACATGTTGCATGGTTAAAAATCACACAACACCAGATTATAGTCCAAAAGGTTTATTTGGAAGCACTAGCTTTCGGAGTGCTGCTCCTTCATCAAGTGATTGTTTATTTAGCTTCAACTCCTTCTTTTCCCAGACATGGCTCATAGCTTTTAATTCTTGTATAACAGTTTGTCCCTGTCCCTTAACAGTTTATTTCTGGGCAGAGTTATTACTGATTCATGAACAATTATTAAACTTCTGAAGTTTACAGTATCACAGGTTGATATAATGATGGTTAAACAATACCAAACTTGGGTTTAAAGTAAGTGTCTTTTGATTTCCAACGAAGGGTTGAGGGTCACCAGAGGTGGGTGGGTGTATGTGCGCATCTCTCTCAGTCTGCATGTATATGTTTCATTGAGATTTAACTTTAGTGGAATTTACTTAGTGGAAGTTGTATATAAACTTTATCTCATAGAATGTTTCTGTAAATATGCACAACCTGATGAAGGAGCAGCGCTCCAAAAGCTAGTGCTTCCAAATAAACCTGTTGGACTATAACCTGGTGTTGTATGATTTTTAACTTTGTCCACCCCAGTCCAACACCAGCGTCTCCAAATCATGTTGCATGATTTTCCTTTTGTATTCTAAGTACTGTCTGTGGCTCTGTGGTAGCTCTCTCACCTCTGAGTAAGAAAGCTTGTGGGCTCAAGTCTTGCTGCAAAGACCGAAGCTGCTTATTTGAACTGATGATTGTGTACTGTACTGAGGGAGAGCTACGCTGAGAAAGATTCTCTATCTGTGACCTCAGTTTAAGTCTTAGCAGCTTCCCTGTTCAGTGAATGTAAACAAACCCACGACCCTGTTTTGAAAGGGAATTCTCAACGTTCTGGCCACTATTCATTCCTCAAAATGTCAGATGATTTTACAGCTCAGATTGAGGCCATTTGGCCCATTAAATCTGCACCTTTCAAAAGGTAATCCAGTGATCTGACAGTTTGCCACATTCGCTGTTTGTGGGAGCTATCTGTGCACATATTGATAGCTGTATTTCCTGTATTACCACAGTATCTACACTTTACGTGTACTTTACAAGTTGTTACATGATTTGGGGATATGCTGAGGTAGTGAAAAGTGCTGTGTAAATTCACATCTTTTGGAAAGTGTTGTGGAAGACTTTCTTTGAACAGATTGATTAGAAAATATCAGAGATATTATTACAACCGGTGGGACTTAAACCTAGGTCTCCTGATTTTAAGGTAGGAACACTACCATTTTGACAAAAGAGCCCTACTTCGTCTCACAAGTTGCATTGTAAATATCAACTCCAACAGTGTCAATCCTGTAGGACTGTTAAACCAGTCAGTCATATCTTTTATTGTTTGTGACATTTTATATTAACATTTGGGTTTTTAAAAATTTAACTAAGTTAGTTTGGTTTAGTTCAAAACAAAGACTTAAGTATTTATGACTTGTTTTTCATGATCACTCACAACTCTCCTAAGGCACTTGACAGCTGATGAATTATTTTTGAAGCTTGATAATTAGGGGAGGTGGGATAATTAGGGGAGGTGATGGCTTAGTGGTTTTATTGCTGAACTGTTAATCCAAAGATCCAGATAATGTTCTGAGGACCCAGGTTTGAATCCCATCACAGCAAATAGTGGATTTTGAATTCAATAAAAATCTGGAATTAAGAATCTAATGATCACGAAACCATTGTCGATTGTTCGAAAAACCATCTGGTTCACTAATTTCCTTTAGGGAAGGACACTACAATCCTTACCTGGTCTGGCCTACATGTGACTCCAGACCCACAGCAATGTGGCTGATTCTTAACTGCCCTCGGGGCAATTATGGATGGGCAATAAGTGCTGACCTAGCCAGCAGTGCCCTTGTTGTGTGATTGAATTTTAAAAAGTCACTATGTCGGAAATTCAGTCGAGCAATTTGCACTAAGCTAAATCATGCAAAAAACTATGTAACGTTGCCAGGCAAGTTGCTTTTAGTTCTGCAGTTTGAGGGCACTTGACTTTCCACATGGTAGTTTAGGATATTTTATATCCACTTAGAAGGGTCAAATCACTTGATTTAAGATCTCACCTGAAAGACCATATCTCTGACATTGCAGCACACTCTGTCAACACTGCATGGGCAGCCTCGATTTTGTCTGGAGTTTGGGCTTGAACATGCCTACTTTCAGGAAAGTTTTTGATCTGAACTGTGGGCATTGTTTAACCTAAATTAGCAAAACTTTTTGCCTGAAATCATATCAATTTTGAACTTTCTAAAAAAATCAAACGAGAAAAGGTGTGTAGTTGTAGAGGAGATCAGTTGGGATCAATTGAAGAGGGAGGAGGATAAGAAAAGTTGCTTAAATTTTGTTTTTTTTCTATGTGTGGTGCAGCGATTCACCAGGGAGAACTTCTATGACTGACTCCAAGAGAGAGAGAATTGGCTGCTTTTAAATCCAAGCAATCCTCATCTGATTGAGAAGCACCAATCAGAGTTGGGAGTGAGTAAGGATCTGCCATTGTGTGTGTGTGTGTGTTATGTTTTGTATTGCCCCTCTGTGTGTGCTGATGTGAACATGCTGGATGAGCCGGTGCAGGGACAGAGCTGAGACTGAGAGATTGGGGGGACAGGGGGCTGAGGGACTGCGCATGGACGGCGCAACTTTCCCGCACGCCTTGTACTCGCCTCAGAGTGCGGGGAAGAAGAGGAGCAGGAGGAGGAGGAACTGCATTGCACCGCCAAAACTGGCTTCAAAATGGTAACAAAAAAAATACACCCCTCTCTCCTCTTCACTGTCCATTTTATTCTCCTCATTGATGCTATTGAAAAACAGACAGAGCTTGTATGTAAATGCTGTGAGAGCATGTTTTCTTTTAAATCTGAGAGGGTTTTAGAGAATGCAACCGATGTGTTTTTCTTCTGCAATACTGCGGATTTTCCCAATTTTTTTTTTGCAGGGTTTGGAAGAGTATTTTTAGCCCCCACCTCCCTCCACTCCAAGGGAGGGAATGAGGGGAAAAAAACTCAATCCTTCACTCCTGGCAAAAAAGAATAACAATGGGACCCAGTTGGTAACAAAGAGTTAAATTCCTTCAGATGGGAAATGCTGAGGGGAGGGAGTGTGGCTGCAGGAATAGGCCAGGCCCGCTTAGCCATTTAAAGCAAGTTTTTTTTTCCCCGTGCTCTGGTTTCTGCTTATATTTCTATTCAGATGTGGCTGAAGGAAGAGGATACGGGCGGCACCTTGATGTTTCTATTGCTATTTTGTAACAAGTTTTTTTTCTGGTCTCTTGTCTCCATCTCTATTTGGATACATTTTGTACATGGATACATGACCGGGCTGTGGTGAACACCCCCTCTCGCCCTTGCCTTCCCCTCCTGTCTCTTGTGGTTTTGATTCTCTCGTGGGAGTCTGTCATCTCTCTCTCTTTTGTGTTTTGTTCTTTCTGTTTTTTCTCTCTCTCCCTCCCTCTTTCAATGTTTAGCCGAGGCAGCGCCATTTCTCTCTCTGCAAATGCTGAGTGACATCTTAGGACAGAAATAGTTAAAAAGGGAGCATATTCCCCTTTGCATTTGATTTCGAATTAAGAAAATGTTTTGCAAGCTGATTGTTTTCATTTCGTGCTCATGTTATTGAGTCTCTAGTGTGTGTTTTTTGTCAAGATTAACTCTGATATTATTTTGCAAAATTGGAATTGTTAGTGCGTTTAGTTGTTTATATGCAGATGCCTGTTCAGTTTTTTTAAAAGATACTCACTTTTTCACATGCTATCCAGTTTTCGGATTTTCAAGTTCTTAAATGTTGTTTAGCATTACAGATTTGTGTAATTGAATTATTTTGTCTTTTGCTATCCTCGTGACCTGAGCCTCCCTTAGCCCAGAACCAGAAATCCGTGTATGTGGTTTTGGGAGAGAGGGTGGGTGAGTACGTTTGAATGCAGGATTCCAGTAGCAAAGTGCGATTATTGAGATGTAGTAAAACTTTTTAAACCTTCATGTAGTTGGAGGAATGATGGCTACTTCCTTAGCTCTCAACTGATATTCTCTGAGATGTAGCACTAATGATGGTTGACTCACTTCAAGCCTTAAGGAGAAAGTGAGGACTGCAGATGCTGGAGATCAGAGCTGAAAATGTGTTGCTGGAAAAGCGCAGCAGGTCAGGCAGCATCCAAGGAACAGGAGAATCGACGTTTCGGGCATAAGTTCCTTGGATGCTGCCTGACCTGCTGCGCTTTTCCAGCAACACATTTTCAGCTCACTTCAAGCCTTAATCAGGCAGTAAAGAATGTGCATTAGTGTAGCACCTTTCAATACCTCCCTAGTAGTGATGTAAATAAAAGCAAAACACTGTGGATGCCAGAAATATAAAACAAACAGAGCATGCTGGCAAAACTCAGTAGGTCTGGCAACGTCTTTAGAGAGAAATAAGAGTTAATGTTTCAACCCCAGTATGACTCCCCTTCAGATCTACTGATCTGTAGTTAACTTCTGTAATGTGAGAAATATGTCAGCCAGTTTGTTCGTGATTGAGTATAGGAGTAGGGAGATCATGCTGCGGCTCTACAGGACATTGGTTAGCCCATTTTTGGAAGACTCTGTTCAGTTCTCATCTCCCTTCTGCAGGAAGGATGTTGTGAAACTTGAAAGGGTTCAATAAAGATTTTCAAGGATGTTGCCGGGATCTGAGAGTTTGAGCAACTGAATAGGCTGAGGTTGTTTTCCCTGGAGTATCAGAGGCTGAGGGGTGCCCTTATAGAGGTTTATAAAACCATGCGGGGCATAGATAGGGTGACTAACCAGGATAGGGGAGTCCACAACTGGAAGGCATAGTTTTAAGGTGATGGGAAGGATTTAAAAGGGACCTAAGGGCGACTGTTTCTCACAGAGGATGGTGCATGTATGGAATGAGCTGCCAGAGGAACTGATGGAAGCTGGTACAATTGCAGCATTTAAAAGGCATCTGGATGGATATTTGAATAGGAAAGAATTAGAGATTATATGTGACAAATGCTGGTAAATGGGGCTAGGTCAGATTGGGATGTCTGGGTGGTGCAGATAAGTTGGACCAAAGGATCTGTTTCCTCGCTGTATAACTATGACTTGGGAAAAGTGAGTGATACACAGTAAGCTGCAGTTGACACCTTTTTAAGACCATTTCCCTGCAGGTTGCTCAAACTGCAGAAAGACAGTCTGGCACTGCTTCAGCTTGTGATTTGACCTCCTGAATGATATTGCCACTTCGCATATTGATGCACACCCAAAGGTGCCTTCGGCTGAATGCTGGGGGTTGTGGTATAACAGCTGCATTAGAGACCTCGGGTAGAGAGCGCCTGTAAATGTTTTCCTTGCCCATATCCTGTCAAATGTAGGTGACACTTTGCACACAAAGGGAACCAGTGTGTGCTTGATAAGGGTCACTGGTCCCAACGTGTTAACTCTGATTTCTCCCCACAGATGCTGCCAGACCTACTGAGATTTTGATGATTAGATTAGATTCCCTACAGTATGGAAACAGGCCCTTCGGCCCAATGAGTCCACGCCGAAGAGAAACCCACTCAGACCCATTCCCTTACCCTATATTTGCCCCTGACTGATGCATTTAACACTATGGGCAATTTAGCAGGACCAATTCACCTGACCTGTACATCTTTGGATTGTGGGAAGAAACCCATGCAGGAACTGGGAGAATGTGCAAACTCCACACACAGTTGCCTGAGGCAAGAATTGAACTCAGGTCCTTGGTGCTGTGAGGCAACAGTGCTAACTGCTGAGCCACCGTGCAAGTCTGTTTTTGTTTCAGATTTCCAGCATATGTAAGTTCAGTGTGTGCCTCAGCCTAGCTGGTGCAAATTCATTGTATATTTATTTGTGCTAAGTGTTTTTTTGTGCTGGTGTCCAGTCAAGCAGGAGTGAATCTGTTTGTCATGAGGGTGACTGGTTTAGATGCAATGCCTTACTTTAATGGTCACCCACCTCACACGCAATAATAAAAAAAGGAAAATTGGAACTGTCCAGCCCCTGTGCTGGAGTTGAATCATACAAATTTTTCTTGGGTGTGCAATTGTACAATGTGAAGCAGAAGTGAGGGCAGCCCCATCTTCCTGCAGTTTGTACAACCTCCGGAGAAATGGTCTTGGAAAGGTGTCAACTGCAGCTTACTGTGTGTCACTGACACTTCCCAAGTAATAGAGTCAAACAGGCAAGTTGGGGATTGTTGTCTGGGATGGTAGTTAGTGTGATAACTTCCTGGATTGGTCAGCTGGGCAGAGCAGTTTAATACAGGAAGTATTAAACTTCCAACCCTAAGGCTCTTGTATCTCAACCATAGCATCAGACTGTTCATCTGAGAAGTACTGTTTTGGACACAAGTTATCCAATTTCCTTAAAATGCCAAATTGACCCAAATTGTGCTACCTTCCTACTTGTCCTGGTGTTTGCTCAAGTTGTCAGGGGCTGCAGTGTGAGTGTTACTACACTAATTATCTGGAGGCCCAGGATAATGTCCAGAACCATAACAATGTGGTTAATTCTGAATTGCCCTCTGAAATGTCCCCAGCAAGCCACTCAGTTCAAGGGGAATTAAGCATGGGCAGCAAGTGTTGCCAATGACTGACACACAACCTCTCTCCCCCCCCACCCAACATCTTGTGACTTAATAGATTTTTTTAAAAAGATCAAATGTAAAAATTAGGCGTAGTGCTTCTCAGCTTCACCAGTCAATTTAATTGTGGCTGACCTGCAGCTGCTCACTTTCCCGCCTATTCCCATACGCCTCGATTCTCCAAAATTGCTCAAAAATCTCACTCTTGTATTTATTCAGTAGTTTGAGCTTTGGCAAAACACATTTTATTTAATTCTTTCATGAAACGTTGGCGTCGCTGGGAAGTTCAATATGTTGTCCATTCCCAATTGCCCGTGAACTGAATAGATTGATCAGCCATTTCTGAGGGCACTTCAGGGTCATTGACATTGCAGCTAAATCTGGGGTAATTTGTAACCACACTGTAAGGATATCAGAGTTCCTCCCCGAAAGACATCAGTGAACTAGATGGGTTTTTTCTGACAATCGGTGATAGTTGGGAGAAAGTGAGGACTGCAGATCCTGGAGATAATCGGTGACAGTTGTCATGGTCACCATTGCCAACACTAGCTTTTAATTCCAGACTTTATTAAGTAGATTTAAATTCCAGCAGCTGTCATGTTTACAGAACATTAGCCAGGGTCGCTGGTTATGAGCCTAGTGACAACCCTCTGGCGTAAAGATTCACACTTGTCTTGAGTGAAAGGATTTCTTCTTATATCCATTCTAACTGGCTGCCCCCTTATCCTGAAACCATAACTCCATGTTTGGACTCTCTGGCCACTGTCAGTAGACTTCCCAAATTTACCCTGTGAAGTCCTAAGCATTTCACGTGTTTCAGTGAGATCACCTTTGCATCTTTCTAAACTACAGAAAATACTGACCCATTCTACTCCATCAGACTGAACTGCAGCCTTTCTTCATAGAATCTCTACAGTGTGGAAACAGACCAATTGGCCCAACCAGTCCACACTGACTCTCTGAGTAACCCAACCAGGCCATTCCCTTACCCTATTGCTTCACATTTACCCTTGATTAATGCACCTAACTCTCACATCCCTGAAAACTGAGGCAATTTAGCATGGCCACTTCACCTAACCCGCACATCTTTGGATTGCGAGAGCACTCGGAGGAAACCCACGCAGATACAGAAAGAATGTGCAAACTCCACAAAGAGTCGCCCAAGGTGAGAATCGAACCCAGGTCCCTGACGCTGTGAGGCAGTGGTGTTAACCACTGAGCCTGGATGCTAACCATCATAAACATTGCCATTAAAGCACCCTTTAATCTTCTGTGCTTAAGGAAATGCAAGCCTGGCCAATATAACCAAGCCTCAGAATTTGACCGTTTAGTTTCAAATCAATTTTAATGAATGGAGGCACCGAAAGAGTCTCGAATGAAGAGATTAAGGAGACACTTTGGGGATGAGCAATGTGACTTTCCAGATTTATATTGATGATCCTCTGTTTTCTGTTAAGTGAGACTGGTTTTGATAGTGTGTTTTTATGATGTTTGATGCAGGGTAGGTTAATGCATATTTGATTGTGTCAGCTGTAATAATAGGGAGAAGTAGAAAATTCTGCAGTTTCTCTGGGTGAGTAAAGGAACAGAATAGTTTGGTCCTATCATTTTTACATCACTTTTGACACATTTCAATATCGCCCAGAGGTTCAGAATCGTTCTAGTCTCCTCCGGCTCCTGATCTCTGTGATCTGGTACAGCTCCAATGTTCCTTCACCCTCACCATCTCAAGCTCCACTTTGGCCCACTCGAGCTTTCTATAACCTCCTCTGACCACCATCCATCTGTGTAACCTCCTCCGTTCTGACAAGCCTTCCTAACTCTGTCAACTATCCTGCTCATGACTATTCTTTCAGATCTCAACTCCACTTCCTTGCCTAATCAGGGCATCTGGAGTGTTGCTGAATTTCATAAGTGCATCATTAGTGGCTGCCTGTGGCATCCTCCTTGGATGCTACATTCCTTCCTTACACCTCTTTGTTTCCTCTGTCTCTCTGACTCCTTCACTGTCTCTCTATCTCGCTCTCTCACTCTTCTTCTCTACATTTCCCCCCCCCACTCCACCACTACTTGGTCTATTTCTCTTGCGTTCTCTCTCTCCTACTCACTCCCTCCCACTTCCCCCTCCCTAAGCTTGCTCAGTCTGTCCCTAGGTGCGTGAGGATTGGGAGTGAAGGGGTTGAGTGTAGATTTTATCCCATTTTGTGTTAAACTTAATTCTATCTGGAGTGGCACTTGTGGTGAAATTGCAGGTGAGTTGCTGCCTGTTGTGTGCATTTGGAGTTGTATAGAGGTAAAGGAAAATGGACAAATCTCTTAATGGTTCAGTCCTGGTTAAATGAAGTGGTGTTCGGGCTGTTAGGAGGATCTTGTTGGTGCATACTTGGAGGCAAACCATTAAACGATGAAACTGACACTTCAGTGCCTTTTTTTTATTACACATGGCTCACTGTCTGATTTTAGTCAGTTCGCCATTGCTTCTGCAATCACTATGTTTAACTAGTATGGGTGGGTGGGGAACAAATTGAAATTTTTAGATGCAGCAGGAGGCCACTCAGCCCTTTGAGTCCTGCTCCACCAATCCACATCACAGCTGATCGTCCATCTGGTGGCCACCACAATTTTTTCTGAGTGCCTTTGTTATTGTTGGTTCCTAGAAATCTATTGGGTTATGTCCTGCGAGTACTTAATGACTGAGGTGACACTGAAGTCTGGAACAGAATTCCAAAGATTTGCTATCCTCTGAAGAAACTCCTCAGAGGAACTATCAACTCTGTTCATGAATGGGAATACAGTCAGTGTTACAATTCCATCCAGTAGCCCTCTTAAAGAATGTGGGATATGTGTGAATGATCTGCACATCTTATTAAGACAGGGTTAGTCCTGCTTTGACATCTCCTGTGCTTCTCTAATACTTATTATCTTCTCTGGGCAGTCAGGGATGAAGTGTCACTGGACTAGTAATCCAGAATCCCAGGCTAATGTTCTGGGGATGTGGAGTCAAATCCCACAATAGCAGTGGTGAAATTTGAATTCAGTACAAAAAAATCTGTAACTAAATAGTGACCCATGTAGCCACTGCCATTTACCATAGAAACTCATCTAGTTCACTAATGTCCTTAGTGAACCCCTAACCCATTAACCCCTCCCAACTTTGTATAACTCAATCAGGTGTCTGCCCCCGCCCCCGCCCCCGCCCCCACCTTCTGTGATCTGAGGAAAACAACCTAAGCTTATCATATCTCTTCACAGTTGAATTGGTCCAGCCCAGGCAACATCCTGGTGAATCTCCTCTGCTCTCTCTCCAGAGCAGTGTAGGAGAAGAAGGAAGCTGTTTCGCTCGTCAAACCTTTTAGACCTCCAAAGCCTGTAGCTCCCATATTTTATTATTCTGTAAAACTACTGATGGATCCTGCACCAATTGCCATTCTGTAGCAGAGAGCATCAAACATCTTCCACTGTTTGTGTTGAAGTGTTTTCTAACTTCAGCCTCTGGAAGGGAGCATTGCAAATCAAAACTCCGACAGCCGTTCTAACCAGTGGAGAAGTTACTCAGGAATTCTTTATTGGATTTATTAGTTACTGTTACATTTGTTATCTGGTATCAAACTCCTGTGCACCTGGAAACCTCTATCTAACCTTTTCATGATTTTAAATAGCATTTTTGGACTAACCCCTGCCCCCCCAACATTCTTTTCTTTCCTGAGGTAACCAATGTCAGCCTTTCTGGATTTTTGAAGCAGTTGTAAACTTGTTAGCATTTTGCATTCATTTTCTGCTATTCTAGATCCTACAATATTTCACATTGACACAAATTCATTTATCTGCAGACCTCACTTTCTCCACAAATTCATCTAGTCTAACTTACTCCTTCTCCTAATTTGTAGGTTTGTCATCCATACTGTTTAATGTGTTGTTGTCTTGTGTACTAAGATACAGTGAAAAATGTTGTTTTGCGTGCTTCACAGGCAGGTCATATCATACAAAGTGCATCAGGGTAGCAGAACAGAATGCAGATTACAATGTTACACTGCAGGGAAGGTGCAGAGAGAGAAATCAGAATTAATATTTTAAAAGGTCCATTCAGAAGTCTGATTACAGCGGGGAAGAAGCTGTTCTTGAATCTTTGTGTATTCAAACTTTTATATCTTCTGCCCGATGGAAGAGTGTGGAAGTGAGTATAACTGGGGTGGGAGGGATCTTGGCTGCTTTCCTGAAGTAGCGGAAAGTATAGACTGCATCAATAGATGAGAGATTGGTTTGTGTGATGGACTGGGCTGTGTTCTCCACTCTGGAGCTTTTTGCAGTTTTGAACAGAGCAGTTGCCATACTGTGTTCTGATGCATCCAGACCGGATGTTTTCTGTGGTGCGTCTATAAAGTTCTGTTGGACATGCCAAATTTCCTTAGCCTTCTAAGGAAGTAGAGACATTATTGCGTTTTCTTGGCTGTCACACTGACATGAATGGCCGAGAATAGATTGATGATCATTACTCCCAGGGACTTGATGGTCTCAACCATCTCAACCTCAGAACCATTGATGCACACAGGAGCGTGCCCTCCACTCCGCTTCCTGAAGTCAGCTCCTTCATTTTGCTGACGTTGGTGGAGAGATTGTTGTCTTTACACCATGCCGCTGAGCACTCTGCCTCTTTCCTGTATTCTGTCTTATTGTTGCTTGAGATCTGACCTACAATGGTGGTTTGTCAACAAACCTGTAAATGGAGTTGGGGTGGAAATGGGTCACACAGTCGTGAGTGTATAAGGAGTATAGCAAGGGGCTGAGTTGAGGATTACAATGGAGGAGGTGTTGTTGCCTATCCTTACTGATTTGCGGCCAGTGGGTCAGGAGCTTTACCTTGTATATCCCAAAGTTCGTCTCTCACTGTCATCTTCAACATTTTCCTTTTCACATTAAGTTGGACTCCCTGTAATTTATCTCCTCAACAGTTCGTTTCTATTTTTATTTATTGTGGTCATTTAAACTATGAATTGTTTTAAACCAAAACAAGTACTCAGTCCTGGTCTATCATGCTTATTTGGGCATTTTGGGGAGGGAGCGTTCTGACTGAAATCAGGATGTACTGTTAATAGTGGAAGCCAAGGAAGAACATGTTGACCTCGTAATCAGCATAATGGAACTTTTTCTGCATTACAGTGGAAATTTTCTAACCTTAACTTTAGCCTTTTCTAGTTTGTTGTCACCTATTTGCAATAACTAAGATCTAGAAGCTTCTCTGGTGGAGTAATGGGCAGTGGGACTGAAAGCCCCTGGTTTGTTTCATTACCTCCATTTAGCTCCTCTTTGTTATTCTCAGTCCATGGCTGTCCCAGTCCCTTGCTGTTCCTGAGAGGGTGGAGGTGACTCACCTCCATGAATATAACAGAGTGGCTTGCTGGGCCATTTCGCAGCGCTGTTAATGAGTCAAATGTGTTGAAAACAAAAACTCATAATTTTATATCACTCTTTTTACAACCAGTGGATCTCTCCAGGTGCTTTACCACCAGTGAAGTATTTTTGTTCACTTGCAACCGCTGATGGAACTGCAGCTGCAATACTCCTGTAACATGCTCCCCACAAACAGTAGTGTAATAACCACTAGAGGATCACTTTTTCTGAGATGTTGGTTGAAGGCATTTTAATCCATAAGGGTCATGGGGAAAAGGTAGGGATGCGGGGTTGAGGGAGGCAATGGCCTATGAGAATTGTTGCTAGACTGTTCATCCAGACACCCAGGTGATGTTCTGGTGAACTGGGTTCACAATCCCACCGTGGCAGGTGGTGGAATTTGAATTCAGTAAAAATCTGGAAATAAGACTCTACTGATGACCATGAATTGGTAGTTGGGGGGAAAAAAACCATCTGTTTACGGGTGGCACGGTGGCTCAGTGTTTAGCAATGCTGCCTGACAGCGCCAGGGACCCGAATTCAATTCCCACTTGGGGTGATGTCTGTGTGGAGTTTGCACGTTCTCCCCGTATCTGCGTGGGTTTGCTCCGGTTTCCTCCCACAGTCCAAAGATGAGCGGGTTAGGTTAATTGGCCATGCTGAATTGCTCATAGTGTTCAGTGCATTAGTCAGGGTAAATATAGGGTAGGGGAATGGGTCTGAGTGGGCTACTCTTAAGAGAGGGTTGGTGTGGGCTTGTTGGGCCGAAGCGCCTGTTTTCCATACTGTAGGGGATCTAATCTAATTATCAGATCAGCCATGATCACATTGAATGACAGAGCAATGTTGATGGGCTGACTGGCCGCCTTCTGTTCCTATGTCTTGTGGGGTGCATGTTGGACCAGACCATAGGGCAAAGCTTGATTGCTCCTCTTCAAGTTAGTGCATGGGATCTTTTTAAGTCCACCCAACACTGCGGAGGAGACCACCATTCATCGTCACAAATGAGAAATGGCCCTTTGGAGTGTGTGTGTGTGTGCGTGCGTGCGTGCGTGTGTGCGTGTGTGTGTGCTCCGGCCGCTGGGCACCGGGGCCAGGGGTATGTCTCCCGGCCCCCTGTCCCCTCCCTCTACGTTCCTGATGAAGGGCTTATACCAGAAATGCTGATTCTCCTGCTTCTTGGTTGCTGCCTGACCTGCCTTGCTTTTCCAGTGCCACACCTTTGGACTCTGACTCTCCAGCATCTGTAGTCCGCACGTTTTCCCACCCTCTCCTAACCCCAACCCCCTCCTTCCCCCACCCCAAACAAAGCTCTGAGGTCCTTCCTCCCAAGGTCAAAGAGCTCGTTGGCACTCCGACTATGGTTATACACTGCAGCCTCAACACTGGACTGTAGTTTGTGCAGCTTGCCAATAGTTGTAAGTGGGTAGCACTTCACCTCCTGAGTCAATTGATGGCAAGTTTATGTGCCATTCGTTAGAATGGAGAGCAAAATCTAAGCTGATATTTTGCCGTTTCTCAACGCCGCACCGTCAGAGGTATAGTCCCAGTCTACTCCATCTCTCCTCACAAGCTAACTCTCTCAATGCTGCAATCAACCTCGTGAACCTCCTCTGCACCCCCTCAAGTGCTAGTACACCCTTTCACAAGTATTTAAATAGAATTGTGCTCTCATGCTCGCTCTTTCATTCTCTATTGCTGTGGCACCATTCTCCCCTACCCTACCTCTCGTTTACTCTCTTTCTCTTTCCTCTCCACTTTTTGAATCATGTTTTGACTTGGTTCCCAGAGGCTGTTGTAAAGAGGCAGACTAACCTCCCCACGCGACACATCAGTCAGCGCAAATCAATGTGACGTCTGGGCACGGAGAATGGGTTGCTGGCCTTTTAACTGAATAGCTTTGGCTGTTCAAGATGCAGTTGTTTAGTCTTGATCACATCTGAACCTGCCGCAGACGGTGGTCCGTATTGGCGGTTCCCCTTGGATGTGCAGAACCCGGATAAAATGGTCTGCTTGATGTACATCTGTGCTGTGCTCTGAGAAGAGGAGCTGGGGTCGCAGAATCAGCTGGCCTGTGTTTGAAAGTCCCTTGTTTTGGCATGAAGCCTGTGTGAGGATGGAATGTTACTGACTCGAGGCCAGTCTGGAACCTGCACCTAGTGTGAATACTGCCTGGAACTTTTCTCTACGTGGCGTTACCCCTTCTGTGTGTGTGTGTGTCTGTGTGTGTCTGTGTGTGTGTTCTGTGTGTGTTCTGTGTGTGTTCTGTGTGTGTTCTGTGTGTGTGTGTGTCTGTGGGTGTGTGTCTGTGTCTCTCTCCTCTCTCGCCTCTCTTGCCTCTTACTCTCGCATGCTCGAATTCATTGGCCCTCAGAAGCTTGTAGTAGTGGAGGATGCCATTCAGCCCCGCATGTCTATGTAGGCTCGTTCAAAGAATACAAGAAGGAGGAGCAGGCTATTGGATCCATCAAGTCTGCTTCTTCAGCATTGCATTTACTGTACTCCCTTGTCTCGGGAATGTGGTACAATAGGTTTTTTATTCATTCTCAGGATGAGGCCATCACTGGTTAGGATAAGCATTTATTACCCATCCCTAATTGCCCAGAGGTTAGTTAAGAGTCAGCCATATTGCTGTGGGTCTGGAGTCACATGTAGACCAGACCAGATAAAGATGGCAGCTTCCTTCCATAAAGGACATTAGTGAATCAGATGGGTTTTTCCAACAATCGACAATGGGTTCATAGCCATCAGTCGGCTCTTGATTTCAGATTGTTTTTAATGAATTCAGTTTCTACTGTCTGCTGTGGCTGGATTCGAACCTGGATCCCCAGCACATTACCTGGGTCTCTGGATTAACAGGAGAAAGTGAGGTCTGCAGATGCTGGAGATCAGAGCTGAAAATGTGTTGCTGGAAAAGCGCAGCAGGTCAGGCAGCATCCAGGGAACAGGAGAATCGACGTTTCGGGCATAAGCCCTTCTTCAGGAATCTCTGGATTAACAGTCAGCAACAATACCACTGCGCCATCACTTCCTTTACCTTTACTTCTGGAGCAGGTGGGAATTGAACCCTACCTCCGAGCCAGGAGGCCTGAGTTCAATTCCCACCTACACCAGAAGAATGTTATCACATCTCTGAATAGATTGATTAGAAAATATTTATCCTTCAGTCTACACCTACAGCCCTCAACTGCCTTGTTGATTAAAATTCTATCTACCTCAGCCTTGAATATAACTTAGTGTCTGGGGACACATGGTGATGTGGCAGGTTGGGGGGGATTTCCAAAGACTGATGAGATTCCGAGATAAGAGATTCATTCCCATTTCCATCTTTGAGATGCTCCTTCGTAGAGCAGTCGTGCCTAATCCAACTCTAGGTTTTTGCCCTTCATTCTATCTTTTACGCTATCTTTTGTCCTTCACCCTGTCCTCATTCAGTTCCACCATGCGCTTCTTGTGCTTCAGATGTATCAGTTGCAAAACGTTTTTGGGATAATAAAATACTCTTCAGCCAGACTGTTTTTGAGCTAAATATTTGATGTCCATGGAATTTTACATCAGGCTATTCAGTCCGTCTAGTCTGTACTGGTGTTCTTGCTTCATGAGCCTACCCTTCAGACAATGGCAGCATATTCTACTGTTCCTTTTTTCCTTCATGGTCTTCTCCAACAGTCCCTCGAGTATACCTGTGCTTTCATTTTTCTTTTGGTTTTACATGGGTCGTTGGTGTCACTGGTAAGGTCAGCATTTCATAGAATCCCAACTGTGTGGAAGCAGGCCATTCAGTCCATCAAGTCCACACCGACCTTCTGAAGAGCATCCCAACCAGACCCATTCTCCCTCCCACCCTCCCACCCTCTCACCCATCCACCCTCTCACCCATCCACCCATCCACCCAATCCCTGTAACCCCCTGCATTTCCCATGGCCAGTCCACCTAACCTGTACATCTTTGGGCTGTGGGAGGAAACTGGTGCACCTGGAGTTAAACCCACACAGACACGGGGAGAATTTGCAAACTCCACACAGTCAGCTAAGGCTGGAATCAAACCCGGGTCCCTAGCACGAAGCACTGAGCCACTATGACACTAGGCTGTTGCCCATCCCAAGTTGATTGCCTTGCAGGGCCATTTCAGAGGCTCATTAAGAATCACATGGTGGCAAACCCAGATAGTGACAGCAAATCTAACTTCCTAAAAGGACATTTTTTGTACAATAGTTTCTGATAGTTGTCATGGTCACCATTCCATATCCCAGCATTATTAATGGAGTTCAAATTCTACCAGCTGCTACCGATGAACTCGGGGCATTAGTCTAGGTCTCTGGGTTACTAGTCCAGTGATATCACCATTATGCCTCTGCCTCCCCTAGTATGGATAGTCCTCACTAGTGGGGCTTGCTAAAGAGGTGGCAGGCATTGTGAAGGCTATGCCAATGGAATGATTGTGCCCCGGCGGGGGTAGGGGTTGAAGTGATCTTTCCATTGGTGTGCAATGTGGTATTTGCCATGGTTCAGAAAGGAAGGAGGCCATTTGGCCTGTTGTTCTTGTGCTAGCTCTTTAGAAAGGGCTACCCAATTAATTCAAATCTTCCCCACCCTCACCCCTGCTAGCTGTGCACGTGTTTATGTTTTAAGACTATATATCGAATTTGAAAGTCGCTGTTGAATCTTTGTACTGCCATCTCGGGCAGCACTATGCTGAGAAAAATAAATAGCTCCCTCACCCACTCCCAATGCCTTTGTTGACTATCCTAAAATGAATGGTATTGTTTCAGAATTTGCCAGACAAAGTTTTATTTGGGTGGGAATAACAGACTGTTTTGACGGCTGGAAAATCCAGACAGTAGAGGTCTGGTTGTGAGTGCATTGGCAGTAAATTCTTTGCCCATATCTGGGCATCACACACTGAGTCAGCATTCTCTCTTCATGCTGTCAGCACAGAGCCTGAACTCACGTGCTTCCAGACCAGTCCAGGATTGTCAGTGGCTTGCGTGCTGTGGTGAAACGGTTAAAAATTATGTCCCAATACATGTGTGAATCTAACCGGAATGGAGGTGTTGCTTAGTCCCGTGTGCAAATTGAACGGAACAAAATGGAACTGAGCTAAATTGAATTGAAATGGACGGAACTGAATTGAACACAATTGAATTGAACTGAACAGACCTTAACTGAGCTGAATTGAATGGAATGTGTTTTTTAGCCTTGCTCTGCTGTTCACATGAATGTTTATATCTGGAAAAGAGTATATCAGCTGGAAAAGTCTCCAGTTCGGCGAGTCTGCTCCGGGGTTACGTTTAACCGCCGAGCGTGGGTTGTTGGCAACCGCTCTACGAGAACTGACGGCTCCCAGTTCCGGTAACATGTAGAGTGAGTATAAGCCAGACCCGTTGTAAGTATGAGACCTGGTTGTGGCGACGCTGCGGGGAATAAAATGCTCATATTCTAGCAGACTCGCCTCTTGGTCGTTTGTTCTGTGTCAGACTACTCTCCTATGAACCTGACCTTGAGAATTTTTTTAAAACACGTGCCAACCGTGTTGCAGTGTTTTGGATGGCGTTGCAACACGAAAGTACATGGATGAGTGCTTGAAATGTCATAATGTTCAAGGCTGTGGGCCAAGTGCTGGAAAGTGGAATTAGAGGTGCAGCCTTGATGGGCTGAAGGGCCTCTTCTGTACTCTGTGGCTTATGTCACGAGTCCCCAGTCATTTCAACTTTTGACTTGTCTGAGACACTTGACTGCCATCATTTTGTCGAATCTTGTTAGATAAGACTAAGATGTAACCGTTCAGCTGACTGAATAGTGGAATAGATTCAATGTGATTGTGGCTGCCCTGACATTCCTCAACTCCACTTTCCTGCCTTTCCCTGCAACCCTTAATTTCTTGACTGGTTAAAAATCTTTCTATCCCAACCTTGAATCTACTCAGTGCTGCAGCCCCAACAGCCCTCTGTGGTAAAGAATTCCATGTACTCTGAGAGAAGAGCAGGGAAAGGGGGAAGAGGTGTCTGAATTAAAAACCAGAAGAACTGCAGATGCTGGAAATCAGGAACAAAACGAGAAATTGCTGGAAAGCTCAGCAGGTTTGGCAGCATCTGTGAAAAGAAATCCAAGTTAACCTTTCGGATCTGGAATTCCTCAGAACGGAAGGGTCTGACGCTGTGGCTGGTTGATGGGCTAAAAGGTTTAATTAGATTAAATTTTCACCTTGCACTCTATACAGAAAGTACATTTGTGACCTCTTGGGCAAGTGTGGTGTAAAATTATGTCCCAATACATGTGTGAATCATAATGTAACACATGTATTGGGCCAAGCAGTGGAATGTGGTGAAACGGTTAAAAATTATGTCCCAATACATGTGTGAATCTAACCGGAATGGAGGTGTTGCTTAGTCCCGTGTGAATCTTATTACACACCTCCCCGTGTGAATCTTCTTATCTGTATGTAACCAGAATGGAATGTGTTTTTTAGCCTTGCTCTGCTGTTCACATGAATGTTTATATCTGGAAAAGAGTATATCAGCTGGAAAAGTCTCCAGTTCGGTGAGTCTGCTCCGGGGTTACGTTTAACCGCCGAGCGTGGGTTGTTGGCAACCGCTCTACGAGAACTGACGGCTCCCAGTTCCGGTAACATGTAGAGTGAGTATAAGCCAGACCCGTTGTCAGTATGAGACCTGGTTGTGGCGACGCTGCGGGGAATAAAATGCTCATATTCTAGCAGACTCGCCTCTTGGTCGTTTGTTCTGTGTCAGACTACTCTCCTACGAACCTGACCTTGAGAATTTTTTAAAACAGCAAGGAACAATCCCCGCTAACTTGCACTTTATTCAGGGTGATCTGGAGTAGGTGACAGTGAGTCCCCTCACTAAAGTCTCTTTCCAAGGATACCAACAAAAATGTTAAAATGTAGCTGAGCAGATCCTGAAGAGGACTAGAGGATGGGAGATTTGCAAGAGAAGCTAAATGTTCGAGATGGGGAGGGGGCGGTGATAGCGGAGTGGGGAAGGAGACGAAATTGGGGAAATGGCCACCAGTTTCTGTGCTATAATAACAGCAAGCTTTCAGTTCCTTCATTTTGGAGACAGGGAAGGGTTAATTATATAGTGTTGCTTTGGGGAAGGTGGAAGATGATGTGTTTTAAATGAGCATATGGAAATTGAGACTGTGTTTCTATTTAAAAGGTAATTGTGTGTTCGCCAGTGGAAGCATTTGACAATTGAAGTTGCCAATGCTGGATTTTTTATTAAGAACCAGACCAAAGTCAAAACTTTTTATGCTTTGTGTAAACCTTCCAGATCTCCTACCTGTAGTGTTCTCACCTTTTAAACCATTTAAGGTTGAGGGTTCAAGACCCATCCCAGAGAATGGACATGAACCAATTCTCGTACGGCCAGTGCAGTGCTGTTTTGTGCAAATTACATGAGTTCTTTTACTGTGTCTGGGTGATTTCTTAATAAGCAGCCGATCAAATTGTATGTGACAGCCAAAATAAATCTCCATAAATAAACAAGTTAAGCGTCACACCCCAACTTGACTGTTACCCAATTAATGGTAGAATTTGGTTACAATTCCAATCTACCTTGTCTGTCTTTGGACGTGTCCAGGGTTCAGTCCTTGTGCAGTGTTGTTCTCTGGAGTTGAAAGTTTGTGGTGTGATGCTATTGATGGTCCTTTAGATTCTTCATCCAAAATATTGATTACTCCTCTGGAGTTATCAAGTCTGCAGCTTGCTGCCTTATGAGAAGTAGCTTTTTTGTTCCTTGTCACACTTAGCATTGACCGGCTATTTGAAGACTCGGCTTTCCTGCGATTAACTCCTTAAATTCTCCTCAGGATAGTCATTTGTTCATGTGACACAAGACAACCATTTATCAAACAAATGTCAGAACAGTTTTGTTTTTCTACCTTCATCTCCCTACCTTTCCCAGGCATGGTTAATTCCTTTATCCTTCTTCTTTAACAGTTTACTCCAGACAGAGTTATTGCTGCTTTCAATCTTTGAGCAGTTATCCCAGTGCTGAGGAGGTGTTACACTCAGTCACAACCTGGTGACTTGGCCTGCAACGCACACTGCAAAAACAGATCATCTGAATTTTTTCATCTTTTTGCACGTGTCTTGGCTGTCAATGTTTCTTAAATTGCAGTAATGAGTATAATTCAGAAAGCAGTTAGTTCGCTGTATGCCTTTTAGGAAAGGCACTACATAAACATTAAAAACATTTATGTTTCTCAATCCCTGGCCTGAGCAGGTTTAGCTGATCTCAGCCAAGGGGGATTTGGTGACCTTGGGCTAGTCGCACCTTGTGGGTTATTGAGTAAATTGGCAATTGGGTAATTCAGCCAAACAAAAAACAACATATAAAAATATAGCTTTAAATAGTCCTTTTGTAGTATAGGACTTGAAAATTGTTGCTAAAAAAGACATATATTGTCAGTGTTTTCATCTTGCACTTATGGAGTCATAGAGATGCGCAGCATGTAAAATGACCCTTCAGTTCAACTTGTCCATGCC
Organism: Chiloscyllium plagiosum; assembly: GCF_004010195.1. Taxonomy (NCBI): domain Eukaryota; kingdom Metazoa; phylum Chordata; class Chondrichthyes; order Orectolobiformes; family Hemiscylliidae; genus Chiloscyllium; species Chiloscyllium plagiosum. Next base: position 112,909,932 of record NC_057714.1, on the reverse strand, counting down.
ACCTGGATATCCTAAACTAATCTATTTGCCAGCAGTTGGCCCATGTCCCTCTTAAACCTTTCCTATTCATATATCAATCCAGATGCCTTTTAAATGTTGTAATTGTACCAGCCTCCACCACTTCCTTTGGCAGCTCATTCCATACACGCACCATCCTCTGCATGAAAAAGTTGTCCGTTAGGTTCCTTTTATATCTTTCCGCTCTCATCGTAACCTTGTGCCTTCCAGTTTTGGACTTCCCCACCCCAAGGAATAGACCTTGTCTACTTACCCTATCCATGCCCCTCATGATTTTATAAACCTCTACAAGGTCACCCCTCAGCCTCTGACACTCCAGGGAAAACAGCCTATTCATCCCCTCCCTATAGCTCAAACACTCCAACCCTGGCAATATCCTTGTAAATCTTTTCTGAACTCTTTCATTCATCTGGACAATTTGCAAGAATAATCAAATATAGATTTCATCATGAAGCTTTAGTGCCGAGTTATTTGAGTTTTGTCATGGGATGTGGGCATCATTGGCTGAGCCAGCATTTATTGCCTATCTTAATACGCTGTTGAGAAGGTAATAGTGAGTTGTTTTCTTGAACTGTTGCAGCCTGTGTGATGATTGCATACTCTGTGCTATTAGGAAGGGAGTTAAAAGTCAGGAAGGTGCATAGTTTGGAGGGGACCTTGTAAGTGGTGGATCATGCATAGGCAACCCTTTTCCTTCCGGATGGTAGAGTTTGTGGATCAGGAAGATGTTGTTGGAGTCTTGGTCAGTTGCCCCAGTGTGTCTTGTAGATGATAAACACGGCTACCTCTGCGTGTCAGTGGTGAAGGAATTGAATGTTGTAGTTGGTGCCAATCAAACAGGCTGCTTTCTCCTGGATGGCGTCAAGCTTCTTGAGTGTTGTTGGAATTGCACTCATCCAGGCAAGTGGGGAGTGTTCCATTGTACTTCTGAAATTGCAGATGATGGACAGACTTTTGAGTTTTATTTGTGGAAATACCAGCACTGACCTGCTCTTGTAATAATATATATGTGGTTGGTTCAGTTCAGTTCCTTGTAAATGGTAATCCCTCTAGGATGATGATGTTGGGTCTTCAGCAATGGTGTATTGAATTCCAAGTGATGGTGTGAATGTTACTTATCAGGCCAGGCCCTGGGTGTTGTCTAGTTCTCACTGATTTTGGGGAATTATGGGTGGGTTTTTCCTTTGATTCCCATCAACTCTAATTTTGCTAGGGCTCTGTATCTCTCTCTCTCCCCATCTCAAACCACCTCCACCTCCCACAGTCCAAAAGAGATGTTAGGTGAATTGGCCATGCTAAAATTGCCCGTAGTGTTAGGTGCATGAATCGGGGGTAAATGTGGGGGAATGGGTCAGGGTGGTTGCTCTTCGGAGGTTCGGTGTGGACCCTCACACTGTAGGAAATCTAATCTAATCTAAACTGAGGGAATGAGTAGCTTTTCTGCACCAAGCTGGTAGTTTGAGTTGACGGCTGTTCATTTTTTCTGGGAGGGTCATTTGTCTGTAACAGTCTCTTTCCCAGAAAGCAGTGGAAGCTGAATCATCAAATTTATTCAAGGCAGAGTTAGATTTTTGATCGACGTGGGAGTCGGGGGTTATGATGGGGTGACAGGACAGTGGTTGAGACCACAACCAGATCAGTTATCATCTTGTTCATTGGTAGTGAAAAGGCTGAACAGTGTGAGCTGTCACAGTCTACTGGCCATTCTGTAGTTAGAGGGAATTCAGCTACTGTGTCACACCTTCGCAAATACTTTGACAAAGGGTCAGTTAGACTTGAAACGTCAGCTGTTTTCTCTCCTTACAGATGCTGCCAGACCTGCTGAGATTTTCCAGCATTTTCTCTTTGGTTTCGCAAATACTTCATTTGCCATGCAGTAATATCCCTCTGTCCATTTTCAGAATTGGAGCAATTGCTTCCAATTCATCCCATTGTTTAGAAAGGCTGACAGCTCACCAGCAGCAACCATGTCAAAGGTGGTAGCAATGTAATGATCTGTTTCTGGATTTGTAATATTTATAAGAGAGATGCCCTGGTCCGTAGATCCTGCGAGCTCACAGCCTACCATTACATTTGGAAGTAAGGAGCTGGTAGCAATAAAATTGAAATATATCGCTGTTCCTTGGGTGTAACTGGAACATGCTGTAAAAGCTCTGACTTGATTGACAACTCCTAGAATTGTTGATGGCACTTTGTTTTGAAAAGATATATTTTATTCATAAAATACATAACAGCACACAGCACAGCAGTTAATGTTTGGCATCACAAAACATGCAGTTCTGATCAGTTTCCTTCAGTGTGTGTGAGGTACCTGTCACACCTCCATTGCAAGTAATATTTACCAAGTTCCACTTACTGTCAAACCTTCTCTGATGCATACATCCCAAGGGGTTTAACAAAGTTACCCCATCTTTTCATGTGCTATGTCAGAAAGGCGATAGACAGTGGCCCTTCCTCATTGTATATCTGCAGAGCTGTCTCAAACTTCAGTGCATCGCTCCGCACATAGTGCAGGACCTTGCTGGTCTGCAACCGGAAAACCAGGACGTTTCAGGCAAAGGTCATCTCTCCTTGAACTGATGGTCAGTGAGTTGAGCTGATTCCAGCAAGAGTTGGTAACTATCTCAGTGGGTGTGCATCCCAGAGAACAATCCATAGAGAACACACACATTGCTGCGTCATGGAGCTGCTGAGGATGATCTGTCACGTCTCTTTCCAGTCCTGCTCTGCAAAGACGCGTCCTGGGAGGAGCTGGACAACAGTCTCTTCACCACCAACTCGAGGGTACAAGGTGTTGAGATTGAGTGTGCAAAGAAGGATTGGACATGGAGGATCCTTCTCACCACTGGCATGATTGTGTCCTGGTACTTATTTAAGATGTCTGTCTGGTGATGAGGCATTCTGTAAAATGGCTTCAACCGTCTTCTCAAGGACTGTCCGACAAAGTCCGTCATTTCATTTCACTCCATCATGGCCCAGTGTGGAGCATCCTGATGGACTTGTGGTCAGCGGTTTGTTTGTGTTTTTCTTTATTAAGTGCATACATTTATAAGGAAATGTTTCAAAGCACAGTTTTGAAAGGTATGTTTCTCGGCAATGTAACCAGACTCCTCCCTCGCAACCGAGACTTAATAAAACATCTGCACCCTGCGACACTTGGGGTCTTAGTACTCGAGATCTCTGCCCAGCTTTATGCAGCCACACACAAAGTTGGCCATCAAGCTCCTAGCAACGTTCATTCAGTTTCCACTGACACCTCCCCTCACCCACCCACCTACCTAACCGACTTTATCTAGAGCTTTGTACATGGTGTCCTTGATGGAAACTGATGATTGTATTACAGGCCAGACTTTGAACAAAACAAGTTTGATGACAGCACTTCATGTTTAAAATCTACTGTTTCTCCTCTTAATAAAATATTAATGCAGGAGGTAAATGGAATTTAATATGTTTGGGACGACTGGAAAACGGGAAGCCTTCAAAATTGAGATAACAAGAGTCCAGAGACAGTATATTCCTATTAAGGTGAAAGGAAAGGCTGGTAGGTATAGGGAATGCTGGATGACTAGAGAAATTAAGGTTTTGGTTAAGAAAGCAAAGGAAGCATATGTCAGGTATGGACAGAAGAAATCGAGTGAATCCTTAAGTATACTCCAGCTGCCTTTATACTCTAAGAGGGAAATCAGGAGGGCAAAAAGGGGCATGAGATAACTTTGGCAAATAAGTTTAAGGAGAATCCAAAGGGTTTTTACAAATATATTAAGGACAAAAGGGTAACTAGGGAAAGATCAGCAAGGCAGCTTATGTGTGGAACCACAGGAGATGGGGGAGATACTAACCGAGTATTTTGCATCAGTATTTATTGTGGAGAAGGACATGGAAGATATAGAATGTGGGGAAATAGTGATATCTTGAAAAATGTCCATATTAGAGAGGAGGTGGTGCCGGATGTCTTGAAACGGTTAAAGGTGGATAAATCCCCAGGATCTGATCAGGTGTACCCTAGAACTCTGTGGGAAGCTAGAGAAGTGATTGCTGGGCCCCTTGCTGAGATATTTGTATCATCGATAGACACAGGTGAGGTGCTGGAAATCTGGAGGGAGGTTAACATCGTGCCACTATTTAAGAAGAGGTGGTAAGGGAAAGCCAGGGAATTATAGTCCGGTGAATCTGATGTGGTGGGCAAGTCAGAGTCCTAGAGATGTACAGGATGGAAACAGACCCTTCGGTCCAACTCATCCATGCTGACCCGATATTCCAACCCAATCTAGTCCCACCAGCCAGCACCTGGCCCATATCCCTCCAACAACCTGCCGTCCACTGACATCAGGCTCTCTGATCTATAGTTCCCTGGCTTATCCTTACCACCTTTCTTAAATAGTGACACCACATCAGCCAACCTCCAGTCTTCCGACACCTCACCTGTGACTATTGATGATATAAATATCTAACAAGAGGCTCAGTAATCACTTCCCTAGCGTCCACACTGTTCTAGGGTACACCTGATGTTGGAGGGAATCCTGAAGGACAAGATTAACATGTATTTTGAAAGGCAAGACTGATTAGGGAGGGTCACATGGCATTGTACTTGGGAAATCACGTCTCACAAACTTGATTGAGTTTTTGAAGAAGTAATAAAGAGGATTGTTGAGGACCGATTGTTAGATGAGATCTATATGGACTTCAGTAAGGTGTTTGACAAGGTTCCTCATGGGAGACTGGTTAGCAAGGTTAAATCTCATGGAATACAGGGAGAACTAGCCATTTGAATACAGAACTGGCTCAAAGGTAGAAGACAGAGGGTGGTGGTGGAGGGATGCTTCTCGGACTGGAGGCCTGTGACCAGTGGAGTGCCACAAGGATTGGTGCTGGGTCCACTACTTTTCGTCATTTATATAAAATGATTTTGATGTGAACATAGGAGGTATGGTTAATAAGTTTGCAGATGACACCAAAATTGAAGGTTAACACAGATTGTAACAGAATCTTAATCAGATGGGCCAATGGGCTGAGAAGTGGCAGATGGAGTTTAATTCAGATAAATGCGAGATGCTGCATTTTGAAAAAGCAAATCTTAGCAGGACTTATACACTTAATTGTAAGGTCCTAGGGAGTGTTGCTGAACAAAGAGGCCTTGGTGTGCAGGTTCATAGCTCCTTAAAAGTGGAGTCACAAGTAGATAGAATAGTGAAGAAGGCTTTTGGTATGCTTTCCTTTATTGGTCAGAGTATTGAGTACAGGAGTTGGGAGGTCATGTTGTGGCTGTACAGGACATTGATTAGACCACTATTGGAATATTGAATGCGATTCTGGTCTCCTTCCTATAGGAAGGATTTTGTGAAACTTGAAAGGGTTCAGAAAAGATTTGCTAGGATGTTGCCAAGATGGAGGATTTGAGCTATAGGGAGAGGCTGAATGAGTTGGGGCTGTTTTCCCTGGAATGTCGGAGGCTGAGAGGTGATCTTATAAAGGTTTATAAAATCATGAGGGGCATGGATAGGATAAATAGACAAAGTCTTTTCCCTGAGGTGGGGGAGTCCAGAACCAGAGGGCATAGGTTTAGTGTTAAGAGTAGAAAGATAGAAGGGACCTAAGCGGCAACGTTTTCACGCAGAGGGTGGTACATGTGTGGAATTAACTGCCAGAGGAAGTGGTGGAGGCTGGTACAACTGCAACATTTAAAAGGCATTTGGATGGATACATGAATAGGAAGTGTTTAGAACGATATGGGCCAAGTGCTGGCAAATGGGACGAGATTAGGTTAGAATACCTGGTTGGCATGGATGAGTTGGACTGAAGTTTCTGTTTCCCTGCTGTGCGTCTCTGTGACACTATGACTCTTGTCGATCTCTCAATGACTTGAAGCTAAGCACAGTTTGATATCAGATGTCTTGTATCCATCGAAGTTAACTAGCCGTGGTGAAGTATAAGACCATACGTTATAAGGGCAGATGTAAGCCTTTTAGCCCATTGAATGGTGGAGCAGACTCAATGACATCACAGCTGAACTGATGGCCTTCTCCCCTTAACTGAGGTGATTGTGATGGGTTGGAGGGGAGGGTGGAGCAAATAGGTGGGAAGGAAGATGGACAGATAGGACAGGTCAAGAGGGCAGTGCCGAGTTGGAGGGTTAAATCTGAGATGAGCTGGAGGAGGGGAGATTTGGGAACGAGTGAAGTCTATGTTGATGCCATGTGGTCGAAGGGTCCCAAGGTGGAAGATGAGGCTTTCTTCCTGCAGTCATCAGGTGGCTTGGATTTGGTGGTGGGGGAGGCGCTGGGATAATTTGATTGGCTTAAATTGGTGATGTCTTTATTACCTTGCCTGCTTTGTGTGAGTGGTGACTAAAGTTTGTTTGCTTTTTCAAAATAAAGCACATATGAATGTTTTTTTTTTAAATGTCAAAGTCCACAATATTATCTGGAATGCGTGCTGGAATATGTCACGAGGCAGTGATATGCCACCAGGTTGAGATGACCCTGATGTAAATACATGTCATTTGACCTCTTAATCCATCTGTGGAACTGATAAATATTTGTGACACACTCCTTTGCTCCGCACTACTTTGCTTTTATACATTGACCGGTGGACCCTAGTGGGTGCATTATTGAGCTTGGCACCTGCCCAGAATGGAACCATCCTGTGTGATGTGAAGAGAAAACATCCAAACTGTCTGCATTGGACAGGGTACTGATGGATAGCGACTACTTCAACTTGTCCAACAACAACTTGCATTTTTATAGCATGTTTAGCATAGCGGAAGCCCGCCACGAAGTGCAGTATGAATAATGACACTTGTGTTCAGAGATGTGGTGACAGAGGACCAGGCGGTTGGTGGGAATTGCAGATTTTAAAGACCATCTTATCTGAAGAAGAATAGCACAGTGTGCAAATTGGCAGCAAAACTTGTTTTACAAAGTTTCCTGATGGCTATTGTTGGACTGAACATTGGATTAGAGGAACAGAAGTAGGCCATTTGGCTTCTTCTAGATCATGGCTGATCATCTACCTCCGCACTGCTTTTCTGAGCTAACCCTTGATCTCTATTGAGCTTCTACAGACTGGGAGAGACACTTCTGAATGTTCACACCCAATGAGGATTTTCCTCCTCATTTCTGCCCAAAATGGCTTGTCTCTTTTGTTGTGAAACTGTGTCCCTTAGTTCCAGACCATCACACCCCTGCCCAACCCCAGACACATGCTTTTTGAATCCACTCTAGTATACCCGGTAAGAATTTTGTAGGTTTTGTTGAGATCACTACTCATTTTTTTAAACTCTGGAGAATACAGACCTAGACCTAGACTCCTCACCCCATGAGGGGAGAGAGGACAGTCCCACTATCCCAAGAAATCTGTCTGGTGAGCCTCGACTGTATCCCTTCAATGGGTAAAGGAACCAAAACTGCACCGAATATTTTGGGTGCATCTCACCAACGTTCTATCCAACTGAAACAGGACTACTTTATTCCTGTACTCCGAAACTTCTCATGATAAAGTCCCAATGATTACTTGCTGACCTTCATGTTAGAAGGTCTTTCCTTCATCAACTCTTCATCCGGTTTAACCATTTTTATCAGTAAACGTGGGGATGGTAATAGCACTCAAAGCCAATTCAAGTGATGGATGAAGCCCCGTGGTAAGATTCTGTTACATGCAGAGCTATATTGGTTCCTGGTCCACCGATGTCTTGATTTTGAAAATTTATATCCTCCTCTTTGAATCCGTCTCACCTCTCAATTATCTCTCTGACCTTCAGTTAAACAGAGATTTTTATGCTTGTCTTATTCTGGTTTCTTCCCCATCCCCGATTTTCAATCCGCCATCTCTGGCGACCATACCTTCAGTCATCAACGCCCTCAGGTTCTGGAATTTCCTCCTTCGCCAGCTCTTCCTTTTAAAGTCCTATGTTGAAAGTTGCTTTTTGAACAACCTTTTGGTCACCTGTCCTTGTACCTCCTCAAGAGTCTGTGTGTCAAATATTGTGAGATGATTTTTAGTAATTTACTCTGTTGAAGGTGATAGCTCAATGCAAGTTATTTGTTGTGATTTTGTCTTCATTTTGAAGTTACTTGGCGCTTTTTGCGACACTTCTTTTAGATTAGATTCTCAACGGTGTGTAAACAGGCCCTTCGGCCCAACAGTCCACACCAACCCCCCAAAGAGTGAACCAGCCAGAACCATTTTCCTCTGACTAGTGCACCTAACACTATCGGCAATTTAGCATGGCCAATCCAATTGACCTGCACATCTTTGGACTGTGGGAAGAAAGGGGAGCACACCCAGGCAGACACCGAGAATGTGTAAACTCCACACAGACTGTTGCCCAAGGCTGTTTTAAAGAATAATTATTGGCACTTCTGTGCAACAAGGGTGTAGGAACTGGTTCTGATTTCTGATTTCCTCCCTGTTTGTACACTAGCACTCACTCCTTTCTAGGAGCTTCATTCAGCAGTTTGTGGGTTTGAATAATTTTTAAAAGGTTTTCCATCATAAAATGGGCCATAATTAGTATTGGGCCTGTGGTATGTGGTTGTGTACTTAAGTGTTTATTTTGAAATCAACCACTCTAAAATGTTATTTTCCCCATGTGTTATATTATCAAGTACTTTGGGAATGTTCTATTTCATTCATATGTTTGACATACTTAGCATATTGATTTCTGTCATTGGGGTGTTTTGTGAATTGCCTGAATATAGTACACTCAAAATGTCAAATTCTAGCCTTGAAATCAGAGTGTAGCCCGATGCTCCAATGTAGTACTAAACAGTCTAAGAAAAATATTCTCCTCATCTATCTTAAAATGGAGACCTTTTGTTTGTCTTGAACTGTGACCGCCCCCCCCCCCCCCCAGTATTAATTCCCCACACCCCCATAAGATAATGGAATTAATACAATTAGTAAATTGCCTTGTCTCATTTGTCTCATGGTCATTCCTCATGGGGCGGAATGGTGGCTCAATGGTTAGCACTGCTGCCTCACAGCACCACAGACTCTGGTTCAATTCCAATCTCGGGCAACTGTCTGTGTGGAGTTTGCAATTTCTTCCAGTGTCTGCGTATGTTGCCTCCGGGTGCTCCAGTTTCCTCCTACAGTCCAAAGATATGCAGGTTAGGTGGATTGGCCATGCTAAATTGCCCATACTATCCAGAGATGTGTAGGTTAGGTAGATTAGCCATGGGAAATGTAGGGTTACAGTGGTAGAGTAGGGGTGGGTATGGGATGCTCTTTACAGAGTCAGTGTGGACTTGTTGGGCTGAGTGGCTTGTTTCCACACTGTAAGGATTCTATGATTCTTTGATACAGGCCTAATCTGTTCAAACTTTCTGCACAAGATAAGGACTTCATCTCAGGAATGAGTGGAATGAACCTTCTCTGAACTGTTTCTAAGGCTGTTACATTGTTTTTCAAATAGGGAGACCAGAAATGCATACAGTGCTCCTGATGTCTCACCATGGTTCTGTACAGTTGCAGTAAGAGTTCCCTTATTTTTATATTCTATTCCCCATGTAATGAACAACAATGTTCCTTTTTGCCTTCCTAATCATTTGCTGTAGCTCCATACAAAATATTATGATGTATCGAGGTACCCAGATCTCTGTGCCACCAGGATGTACACTTTCTCTCCATTTTAGTACTGCTTGTATCTTTTGGAGGGAAGAATAGAAAAGTTCTTGTTATACAATATCTGCCAAATTTTGTCAACTCATTCAACCTGTTGAATACTCTTTGCCATCTCCTGAAACTTACTTTTCTACCTGTCAACTGAGCTACCAACATTTTGTTTCCTCATTCATATATTTCATATAGATAATAAATAATCCTTTGGCGTGTAGACACACCCCTGGTGCCATTAGGGAGGAAGTTCCAGGATGTTTATCCAACACCGGTGCAGGAATAGCAGTAGAGTTCCAAGTCAGGATGGTGAGTGGCTTAGAGGGTTGTGTTCCCATGTATCTGCAGCTCTTTGTCCTTCTAGGTGGTAGTGATAGTGGTTTTGGAAGGTCTGAGGAAACTTGGTGAATTTCAGCAATCCATTTTGTAGACGGTACATGTTGCTGCCACCATGCGCAGATGGAGGAAGGAGTCACTGTAGAAGTTGGTGGATTGGGTGTTGATCAAATACATTCCTTTATCCTGGATGGTGATACTGTTATCTGTCAAGAGGCAGTGGTTAGATTGTCTTTTTTTGAGATGATAATTGCCTGGGACTTTTGTGATGAGACTGTTATTTGTCTCTTATCAGCCCAGATCTTTCTGCATTCAGAAGCAGACTGCTTCATTGTGCAAGTTGCTGAACATTGTACAGTCATTAGAGAGAATCCCTGTTTCTGACCTCAATGGAGGGAAGATCATTGAAGCTATCCTTTGCGATAGGTACAGGTCTAACCCCAAGTTCCCAGTGACTTTTTTTTTCCTTGTGCTCCTATTGCCACACTCTGTGGATGGCAGTAATTCTCACCACATCCCTGCCCATGTCTGGACAAAGGCTGTAATGAGATCAGGAGCTGAATAGACTTGGCTGAACTCCAATTGCATGTCAGTAAGCAGGTTATTGCTTAGGAAGAGTTGCTGATAGCATTTTTCTGATGATCGAGTGTAGACTGATGGTTTGTGGATGAGGACATAACTGGGCAGTTTTCCATATTGTTGGGAAGATGCCATCTTGAAGTGGAGTGAGAGTGTCTTAGCTTCACAACAACCACAAATGATATTTAATTAGCAGCTTTTAAAGTCATAAAATATGCAAGCAGTTTCATAGGGAAAATAATCAAATGCACATTAATGTTGTACTGCAGAAGAAGCAGTTGGCGGCACGATGGCTCAGGTGGTTAGCACTGCTGCCTCTCAGCGCCAGGGACCTGAGTTCAATTCCAGCCTCAGGTGACTGTCTGTGTGGAGTTTGCACATTCTCCACATGTCTATGTGTTCAGTTTCCTCCCACAATCCAGCGATGTGCAGGTTAGGTAAATTGGCCATGCTAAATTGCCCATGGTGCGGTGCATTCGTCAGGGGTAAATAAGGATAATAGGGTAGGACAATGGGTCAGGGTGGATTATTCTTCAGAGGATCGAAGACTTGTTGGGCTGAAGGGCCTGTTTCTGCACTGTTGGGATTCTATTCTGTAATAAAAAAATTATGGTACAAACTTGATCAAATCTCCAGTATAACTTCAATGGGGGTGAGCAAACCAAGCTTCAGCAAATCTTCTTTGTCAGTACAACCATTATCCTAATATTGTTTTGAAATATGATTCCCCTGACTTCCTTTTATTTCCCATTATCAATTATCCTCGCTACAACCAGTGATGCAAGAAGTTCATGGCTTTCTTTGTTACCTAATTATGGATTAATTCCTCACCTGTCTGCCTGCCTTCTCTCTTGACAGTCAACTAAAATGTGTGGTCTAAAGACCTTTCCTTTCATTGCCTGGTTTCTTGAATCCATAGGAGAGGCAGTGATTTTGTTTTTCTTTTTGCATTCACAGGAGAACGGTGTTGCTGGCTAGGCAGCATTTATTGCCCATCCCTAATTGCCCAGTGAGCAGATAAGAGTTATCCACATTGCTGAGAGTCTGGAATCATATGTAGACCAGACGAGGTAAAGGATGCCAGTTTCCTTCCCTAAAGGACATTAATGAACCAGATATGTTTTTCCAACAATCAACAATGGATTCAAGGTCAACATTAGTTTATTAATTCCAGATATTTAATGAATTCAAATTTCACCATCTGCCGTTGCGGGTTCGAACCTGGGTCCCCAGAATGTTGTCTGGGCCTCTTGATTAACAATAATACCATTAGGCCGTCACCTCCCCGATGTTGTGGTAATGTCTCTGGATTTGTAATCCTCTGCTACTATTCTGGGGATATAGATTTTAATCACACCATGGCAGATGCTAAAAATCAAATAATAGTCTGGAACAAAAAGCTAGCCAAATGACAATAACGTCCCTTCGAGGAAAAAAATATGTCATTCTTATTCAGTCTGGCCTACGTGTGACTCCCAGTCCACAGCAATGTGATTGACTCTTGCCAGCCTTCTGGCCAGTTATCAACAGGTAATAAATATTGGCAGAGCCAACAATTCCTACATCCAATGAGCAAATTATTTTTTAAAATTCTCATTAGACTGCTGGCCATCCAATTTCCTTTTCCTAACCTGTTGTTGTGGGTAAATCGGCACAAATTACATTTAATTTGTCTGAGCTTTCTTAATAAGTAGCCAATCAAGTACTGGAACAATGATTTAAACTTTATTGTATGTAGCAATCAAAGTAAGACCCCTCCAATAAACAAGTTAAACCTCACAGCGTAACTTGGTTATTACCTGATTAATGGCAGAATTTAGCTATGATTCCAACCAACAGTGTCTGTCTCTTGTGCAGTGTTCTCTGAAGTTCTGCTAATGAAGGGTTCTGGAGTTGAATTATTATAGATACTTTTGACTTTCGGGTCGATGATGTGACATTATTGATGATTTTTAGATTTTTTTTCATCCAGAATGTTGTTTTCTTTTCTGAAGTCCTTGAGCCTACAGCTTGCTCCCTTATCAGAAGGAACTCCTCTGTTCCTTGTTACATTTGGCCTTAACTGTCTGCTTAAAAACCCAGCCTGTCTTGTAATTAACTGTTTAAATTCTTCAGCAGGGCAGTCAATTGACCCTGTGGCACAAAGCAACCAATTAACAAGCAGATGCCAAACCAGGTTTGTTCATGTAACCCCAATGCCTCCTTTTTCCAGATATAGTCAATTGCTTTCAATTCCTATATAATTCCTTGTCCTTTAATTGTTTGTTCCAGACAGAGTTACTGCTGCTGCTTTCAATCTGTGAACAGTTATTAAAGTTCTGAAGTTTACACTATCACAAAGCTATTAGAAATTGTTCCTCTTCATAATGCCCATTCCTGCCTTTTGAAATCAGTCATTGTCCACCACCTGCGTTTCTCTTTCTCCAGCCCTCTGTCCCTCTCAATGCTCTTTGCATCTATTGACAGTTTTTCTTCCTAACCAAATCTTATTTTCTGTCCATCTGACTTCTGTACATCACCATCACACCCCACTTCCTGTTCCCACTGGTTGATGGTGATGGCTAGACTTGTGTTCCTGCAGCTTAATCCCTCTCAACCTTCCACTGCTTACTTCAACCTCCTTCTTTAAAAAAAATCCTGTTTTTGGGAAAACCCCTTTTTGCTGGGCACCTATTTATTTGTTGAGCCTCAGTCCCAAACCATGGGCACTGACGCAAATGCACTTTATGCTTTCGCTACCGTCCACCAGCTGACCAGCCCAGAGTTTACACAGAGGAGTTGTGATGTCCTGAGGTGTTGTACTAGATGAAATGTTCTTTGGAGAAGCGATAGAGAAAGATATTTTGGATTTATGTAATTGGTCACAATTTGATGCAATTTAGAATGGGTGTAATGAGGGAATTATTGAATGACTGACTTGGTGGATTCATCACGACTTATTGACACTGCGGAGCATGGATTTACGCGATAATAATCTACTTAATGGGGTAGTGTATGTAAGGAAGAAACACACACTTGGGGTGTTGCTGAAGTCACTGTTAATGTGAACCTCATTGTGTAAAAGAAAAGCAGACTTGCATTTAAATAGCACCTTTCAGAATCTCTGGATCCATTTGCTTTTCTAGTCAATGAAGTGACTTTGAAGCCCAGTTTAATTGGTCTCACTTTTCCCCGACCTTTCTCTTTTCACCTGTATTCACTTTCAATTGTCTTTTAAAAGTTTGTATTAAATCTGCTTTGACTGTCTTTTCGGGCAGTACATTTGCGACCATGATAACCTGATGTGTGAAATTATTTTATCTCCATTCTGTGAATAGTTCTTTCATTGGATATTTGTAAATCTTAGACCTTTGGTTGCCGACTTCTCCCCATTTTAGAAACAGTAACGAGATTAAAATTATGTCAAAAGCCATAGTAAGTTTGAACTCATCTTTACATCTCTCCTTAATCGTCATCTTTGATCCAAGGAAAACATTCCTGTTATATGGTCTCCCTCTGGTGTGGAGAGCACTGTTCTTTGGAGGTTAAGTTGAGAATAGGAGTTGATGGTGGAGGGTCAAAGGGTTAAATCATGTATGAAAGTGTCAGTATTTCCGGTGGAAGTTGCATTTAAAATGACACTGACCACAATAGGTTAGGGCTAGACAGCTACATGGGTAGGCCACAATAATAATGCAGTTGATCTAAAAGCTTATATCCTACTTGCATCAAGTCCTGTTCACCTGTAAGTCTAACGCTCACACACCTATATGGCAAGAATTTTGAGAACTGTTGTATTGTAGGAAAAGTGACAGCAAATTCGCACAAAGCAAGCTCCCATAAATGGCAATGTGATTGGATAATCAATTTCACGTGATGTTGGTTGATGGTTAAAGATCGAATAGTACTCCAGGGGTCCTCCTGTGATGCAATAATAGTGTCTCTACCCTGAATCTAGAGACCAGGTTTAAGTCCCACCTGCACGGAAGGTGTGTTATAAGATCTCTGAACAGGTTGTTTGGAAAATGAAGGAACAGTACTCTTGGGGGACATGTGCTCCTGTGGTGCAGTTGGTAATGTCCCTACCCCATGGACCAGGAGGCCTGGCTTCTTGTCCCACCTGTTCCAGAGGTGTATAATAATATCTCTCAACAAATTGTTTAGAAAAATAGTTTAAATTCAAAATTTGAACAGTTCTCCAGCGAGTGCCCTTGTGGATCAGTGGGTGGATAATGACCCTATGTCTGTGCCGGGAGGCCTGAGTGCAAGTACCACCTGCTTCAGATGTATGTCATAATAACTTGAACAGTTGATTAGAAATATCCCAAACAGTACATCAGGGATAACACCCTGCTGTTCAAAATAGTGCTCTGAGATGTTTTTAACACCCACTTGCAAAACCGCAATTTAACATCCCGTCTGAAAGATGACATCCTGGACAGTGCAGTGCTCCCTCAGTGCTGCACTGGAATGTCGACCAGAACTCTTGAGTTCAGGTCCTGGAGTGGCCTGTGACCCAGAGGCCAGAGTTGCTGCGATCAGAACAGTCTGTCCTGTCCATAGATTAACTAGCAAAACGTCAAAGTATCGAAGTCCGTTTTGCACAGTCCACAGTGTGGTTCAGATTCATTCCATTTCCTTCCTCAGTCAACCCGACAGAAGAAAATAATTAGCAACAACCAAACCAAGCAGCCACAAACTCTGTGAAACACACATCATAAGGAAGGCGGATCATCTGATGTGCTCCTACTTCGGAAGATTAGGTCGAAAGTGCAAGGTTAGTGGTGGGGGAGAACGGGGGGAAGAGTGGAGCTTGACTGACGACTTTTCACTTTTGCTCACCCTTTCACTTTATTTGGCTTTTTCACAAAGTTGAAGTTTCTCCAAGTCCTTCTGGTATCAGTCGGCGTTCATGTTGCATCTGTTCCCTGCGGTTCATGTACTTCCTGTTTCGAATTGCAATGACCTGAGGGCCTTGGGCTCTGATCTTGCCAAGTTAGAGCTAGGGCTGGAGGCTGAAATGTGTTGCTCACAAATCCCTTTAGTATTCTCGGACTGTTGAGTGATCAGCCAGATTACTGTTCCTGATTATTACCTGCTGCGTGCCTGTGAGGATTGGGAGAAGCCAGAATCAGGTTTTGATGTTATGCCAGTTTGAGAGAGAGTGCATTGTTGCCACTCTGGTTTCAGTGGAGTTACTGATCTCTGTTTGGGTGTATTGTGTAAGGTCAGCTTGAATTGCTAGAAAACATAAACTATGAACTTTAACCTTCCAAACTTTGGTTGATGTTGGGTCAGAGTATTTTTAGCTGTTTAGCACTCGAGTGAATTACTGCTTACACTCGTTTCTCATTGTTTTTAGCGCTGGAAATGATAAATTAAAAGTATCATGCAGGAAATGCTTTAGCATGCTGTAGTTTGTCGGATGACACTTTGTTTACTGTGCTGTATGGTATCGATATGGACTGTACAGAAG
Source organism: Chiloscyllium plagiosum (assembly GCF_004010195.1). Classification (NCBI taxonomy): domain Eukaryota; kingdom Metazoa; phylum Chordata; class Chondrichthyes; order Orectolobiformes; family Hemiscylliidae; genus Chiloscyllium; species Chiloscyllium plagiosum. The sequence goes on along the minus strand of NC_057714.1, from coordinate 112,893,932 downwards.
CTGGTGATGACCTTGATTTAGCTAATCAATGTACCTACTTCAAAACACACACATAATTAACCTGAAAATGTTTTGGCTTGTCCTGTGGTCATAAAAGGATGCTGCCTTCAAATAGTCCTGCCTCTGGCTTCGATTCCAGCCTTGGCTGACTGTGTGGAGTTTGCACATTCTCCCTGTGTGTGTGTGTGTGGGTTTTCTCCAGATGCCCTGGTTTCTGCCCACTGACCAAAGATGTACAGATTAGGTGGATTGGCTGTGCTAATTTGCTAGATAGTGTCCAGGGATGTGCAGGTGAGGAGGATTAGGTTATAGGGATTGGGGGTGGGCGGGATGCTCTTTTGAGAATCTGTGTGGACTTGGAGCTGAATGGCTTGTTTCAACACTGTAGCGATTCTATGACAGGTTCTTCTCTTGAAACTCAGAGCTTGTTGTGAACGTCCATCACTTGTTTCCATACTCACATTTCAGAAGCCTACTCCTCTGACTCCATCGACCTCCTTGGACAAATCAGATTATCTGCAAGAATTTCAAATTGCATGGACTTAATTGTGAGTAACGTTACTCCTGAGACAGAGGGCATGTTGCTTTTTGTTCAGGCATGTGTCAACGTTATTTCAAATGTTGGGTGAGAACTCTTCAGTTTTCCAAATCAAGTTTCTGATACTATATCTCTGTGTGTTCTTGATCTATCTTGTGTCCATTGCAATGCCAATTACGTTTTGTACCATTTTTGTTCTACACGGAGTGATTATTTAATCCTCATCCTTGACTGTAGCTAGAATTTGCATTATAAATATTTCTAATCAATCTGTTTAGACATGTTATGACATCCAGCTGGTGCAGGTCAGGCTTAAACCCAGGCTTCCTGGCTCAGAGGGATGGACCTTGATTTACCCTTTCACTGCTGGTCATCATTCACTGTTCCATTCCAATTTCTGAATGGAGATATAAGAACATAAGAAATAGGGGTAGGCTATCTGGTCTGTCAAGCCTGCTCTACTAAGATCAGGGCTGAGCTTTTCATGGACTCCGCTCCACTTACCTCCTGTAGTCCAACGGTGTTTCCATTGGACAGCTCTTGTTTTGGAGTCAAACACCTCTAATTCACTCAGCTTCCTTGTTTGCTTTAATTTCTCAATTGATTGCTGGATGTTTTTAAAACTGTATGACTGTCCATTCTCTCGATAGGTGGACTAAAAAGTCTAGGCAAAAGTGAGTACTGCAGATGCTGGAGATTAGAGTCAAGATTAGAGTGGTGCTGGCAAAGCACAGCAAGTCAGGCAACACCCAAGGAGCAGGAAAATTGACGTTTTGGTTAAAAGCCCTTCATCAGGAATGAGGTTGTGATCTGAGGGGATGGTGAGATAACAAAAGATAATAAAAAGTCTGTCAATAATTTATGGTCAGTGATTATGCTGCTCAAAAACATTCCATTTTGGAAAGGCAAATCAGAGCAAGACTGACAGACTTTAAGGTCCTGAAGAGTGTTTCCTAACAGAGAGACCTTAGAGTGCAGGTTCCTTGAAAGTGGAGTCACAGGTAGATAGAATAGTGAAGAAGGCGTTTGGTATACTTGCCTTTATTGGTCAGAGCATTGAGTATAGAAGTTAGGAGGTTATGTTGCAGCTGTACAGGATTTTGGTTAGGCCAGTTTTGGAATACTGCATGCAATTCTCGTCTCCCTGCTATAGGAAAGATGGTGTGAAACTTGAGAGGGTACAGAAAAGATTTTTAACAGTGTTGCCACGGTTGGAGGGTTTGAGTTATATGGAGAGGCTGACTGGACTGGGGCTATTTTCCCTGGAGCATTGGAGGCTGAGGGGTGACCTTAAAGAGGTTTATAAAATCATGAGGATCATGGATAGAGTGAGTAGACAAGGTTTTTTCCCTCAGGGTAATGGAGTCCAGAACTAGAGTGCATAGGTTTAAGGTGAGAGGGGAAAGATTTTAAAGGGACCTAAGGGGAAGCCTTTTCATGCAGAGGGTGGTGTGTGTATGGAATGAGCTGCCAGAGGAAGTGGTGGAAGCTGGTACAATTACGACATATAAAGGCATCTGGATGGGTGTATGAATAGGAAGGGTTCAGAGGGATATGGGGCAAATGCTGGCAAATGGGACTAGATCCGTTTAGGATATCTGGTCAGCATGAATGAGTTGGACCAAAGGGTCTGTTTCCTTGCTGTATGACTCTGTGACTTATCTTTAGGTAGTACCTCAGGAGTGAGGATGAACTCCCTTCAGCCCGGTTCCATGGATCTGAAATGATTGATGACTACACTGCCAAGCCTGTGTAACTAACCACGATTGGGGCAGGGAGTGCTTGAAGCATCAGGTCAGATGTGCCGTCTTTGCCTCTGCCTATTCCCGACATAGTCTTTCAATGCCTTGCCAAATGAGTCATCTCTATTTTGGCTAGTTACATAAGCCAGGGTCTCCTGTGAGTTGGCAGGTATGCTTGATCTCTTCAGGGACACTTTTGAGGATGTTCCTGCAGCGTTTCCACTGTTTTCCCAGCAGCCTTGTACCAGACGTGAACAGTTCCTTTGGGAATCTGATGTTAGGCATACAAGTGATAGCTTGTATTGACATGGCACCATTTTACTGTGATAAAATAGCCCAAGGCAGTACATGGGATCATCACGCCAAAGGAGGAGGCAAGGATTACAAAGAAAGCCATCTCTTGCTGTGCTCTGGTTACACCTGTTTGTGCTTGTTTGGATATCGTATTTTTGCTCAATGTGAAGACGGTACAGAATATCTGGGACTTGTGAAAACAAGACAAACATTGCATCAGAAAGAGAAATTGCTGGTAAACTCAACAGGTCAGGTAGTGTCTGTGGAGCGAAAGCTGTGTTAATGTCTCAGGTGCAGTGACCCATCAGAACAAACATTGTATCCCCTGAACCAATTCAAACTATTGCAGAAGAAAAGTTTTAAAATCTCATTCTATGGGATATAAGTGTTGCTGGCCATCCAGAGGTCAAATAAGAGCCAATCATGTGATGTGTAGGGCAGATAATGTAAGGCTAGTATATTTCCTTCCATTAAAGGATATGTGTGAATTCGATAAGTTTTTACAACATTGGGCAATTACCATTAGACCAGCTTTCTAGTCCAGACTTTTACTGAATTGGTGAGATTTGAACCTGTAGCCCTAGAGATTTATAACCACCATGTCACCATGAATTAAAATGGATAAGTTCAGTTTTGGATCAGGCACGCTAACAGGAATAAAGGGAAAGAAGGAAAGAGTGGATAAAGAGGAGGAGAAAAAAGACAGGATAAATGAGGAAAAAATAGAATTTAAAGTTTAAACTATTCACAAGCTGAAGGAATAGGACTCCAGGCTGGTATCCTTCTGAGAAAAAGTGATTGTTTCTTGCTGACTGATCACACTGTTTTATGGTATTTAAGCATGCTGTTAATTACCGGACTTGATTTTGTGCGTGTCTCTATCAACTAATTAATGTGCTAATTCACAATCCTCTGAGTGAAATGATTTTTCCTCATCTCAGTCCTAAATGATCAGCCTTGTATCCTGAGTCCATGCCCCCATTTTGTTTTAAATGTCCCCACTAGTAGAAATGATCTCTCAGTATTCACATTAGTCCTGTGCACAGTGTTTTCAGATGGTTACAAAATTAAATGGTCTTGATGCCCTCACATGTTATGTATCACATATGTTGTAGACGACTGTTTGTTTGTTTGTTTGTTAACCCAATACTTATTCAGTTCCTAGAATATGAAATTTTACAGCACTGGAGGAAGCCATTTGGCCTATTAGGCTTAGCCTAGCTCTTTGGAAGATTGATTCAATTAGCCCTTCTTGCTTAGCTGTCTCCCTACATCTGAGATATCCTTTTTCACTATATGTCCAAATCCCTTTTGAAAGTTAATAGCATTAATAATTTAAGGAACAAATTCATAAGCCACTACTAGAGATTGATAAGAATGTGGAATTTACTACCAACATCTTGATGTTGAATAGCTTGATGTGTTTAAGAGGAAACTATGCACGCTTGAGGGATGAATTTATATTTGAAATGGTTTGATGTTGTAGAATGGGGGAGACTGGTGGGAAGCATAAATGGCATTGGACTAAAATGGCCTGTTTCTGTGTCATAAGATAGTATGTACTTTAATCTGCAATTGGGGGTTATGGGACACAGGTGGGGAAAGTGGAATTGAGGGTTATCAGATCAGTTATGTTCTCATTAGATGGTAGAGCAGACTCAATGGGCTGAATGGCCAACTTCTCCTATATTTTATTGAATCTGCTTCGATTATCCTTTTCAGGCAGTGTACTCCAGATTAAAAGTTTTAAAACCTTTTTATCATTATTCTCCCTCTCGCTGTCCCTCTCTCCCTCACTATCATTGCTGGTCCCTGATCAGATATCTTGAATCTGTGTCCATTAGTTATCAAGTATCCCATAAGACCCTAAGATATAGGAGCAGAAATTAGGCTATTCAGCCCATTTGAGTCTGCTCCGCTGTATGATCATGGCTGATAAGTTTCTCAACTCCATTCTCCCGCTTTCTCTCCTTAACCCTGATACACTTGATACTCAAGAACTTATCTATCTCTGTCTTAAATATACTCAATAACCTGACATTCACAGCCTTCTGTAGCAATTAATTCCATAGATTCACCACTCTCTGGCTGAAGAAGTTTCTCCTCATCTCCATTCTAAAAGGTCTTCCCTTTTACTCTAAGGCTGTGTCATTTCAAATGCAGCATGGCTTACTGAACAGTATTGTGAGGTTCTTTCTGCGCGAAGCCTTGACTTCAGTTGCGAAACAGTATTACTGTGACACAGGGTGGCACTGTGACTCTGTGGTCAGCACTGCTGCCTCACAGTATCAGGGACCTGGGGTTTGATCCAGCCTTTGGTGACTGTCCGTGTGGAATTTGCACACTCTCCCCGAGTCGGTATGGGTTCCTCTAGGTGCCCTAGTTTCCGTCCACAGTCCAAATATGTTCAAGTTAGGTGGATTGGCTATGATGAATTGCCCATAGTGCCCAGGGATGTGTCTAGTCATGGGAAAGGGGGGATAGGGTAGAGTGGGTTAGGTCTGGTGGGTTGCTTTTTGGAGGGTCCGTGTAGACTCAGTGGGCCAAATGGCCTGTTTCCGCACTGTTTGGATTCTGAGGAAATTGCTAGAATTGGAGAGCGGGTGAAACTCGTTGAGCATCATCCAAGGAGTAATGTGCCACTTAAAATAAACGGGGGAATTGACCAAAATGTTATCCATCATTCTAGGTGCTTATTGTGTATTTTAGCATTGATGTTTACTTGGTGGTTTTCAATGATCATAACGGGTTCTTGTGTTGGAAATTGTTGGTGCAAGTCTTTGGGTGAAAGTAATGCAGTTAGTGGATACGTGGTATTTTAACAATATACCCTATATTCTGTTCAACCTGTTCAACTCTGTTCTGCAATGTGTGGCTTAATTTCTCAAAGACGAGTGCTCAGAATAGGACTGTCTGTGTATTTAGAAAAAATGATGGGCTTTGAAACCTGGTGTTTGTGCAAGTGTTGAATTCATCAAGACACGCTATTTATTCTTTCATTTTCTCTCTCTCCATATCATTCCTTTTGACATTTATTTTATTTTACTTATTCTGAGGACACTGGAAGTTTTCACCAGTACTCCTCCCAAAAATCTCATGTATAAAGTAAGATGAGGCGTGCATTTATACAGTCCCTTTCACAACCTCGGGTGCCTCAATGCACTATCCAGCTAATGAAGTGTAATCGACTGGAGAAAGTGAGGACTGAAGATGCTGGAGATCAGAGTCAAAACATGTGGTGCTGGAAAAGCACAGCTGGTCAGGCAGCATCCAAGAAGCCGGAGATTGACATTTCGAGCATAAGTTCTTCATCAGGAATGTGACATTCCTGAAGAAGAGTTTATGCTTGAAACATCAGCTCTCCTGCTCCTTGGATGCTGCCTAATTGGCTATACTTTTCCAGCACCACACCTTTTGATTAATGAAGTATAATCTCGGAAGCACTGCAGCCAATTTGAGCACGGCAAGCTCCCACAATCATCAATGTGATAATGACTCAATCCTCTCTTTGAACTGTTGGCCAAAGAATAATTTCCTTGTCCTCCTCGTCGTCCTCCAATTATTGCTGAGGATTCCCACATAAGGAAAGATGGAGTTTTGATATAACATTTTGTCAGAAATAAAGCAGCTCTGACTGTGCAACGTTTTACATTTCTGCCCTAGAGTGGAACTTTAATCCACAACCGGTCGAGGATAGAGTGGTACTTTATTGATCTATGGATAATTGGCACTGTCCATATAGAGTCAGAGTCATGCAGCATGGAAACAGACCCTTCAGTCCACACCGACCGTGTCCCCAAACTAAAGTAGTCCTACTTGCCTGCATTTGGCCCAAATCCCTCCAAACCTTTCCTATTCATGGTCTTTTCCAAATGCATTCAACAAGGTTCCTCATGGTAGATTGATTAGCAAGGTTAGATCGCATGGAATACAGGGACAACTAGCCATTTGGATACAAGCTTGAAGGTAGAGACGGAGAGTGGTGGTGGGGGGTTGCTTTTCAGACTTGGTGGCCTGTGACCAGTGATATGCTGGGTTCACTGCTTTTTGTCATTTATATATAAATGATTTGAATGTGAACATAGGAGGTATGATTAGCAAGTTTGTAGATGACAATAAAATTGAAGATATAATGGACAGCAAAGTAGGTTACCTCAGTAAAATGGGATCTTGATCAGATGGGCCAATGGACCAAGAAGTGGTAGATGGAGTTTAACTTAGATAAATGTGAGGTGCTGCATTTAGGAAAGGCAAATCAAGGCAGGACTCAATGGAAGATCTTAGGGAGTGTTGCTGAACAAAGAGACCTTGGAGTGCAGGTTCATAGTTCCTTGAAAGTGGAGTTGCAGTTAAAGAGAATAGTGAAGAAGGTGTTTAGTATGCTTGACTTTATTGGTCAATGCATTGAGGAGAGGAGTTGGGAGGTCATGTTGCAGCTGTACAGGGCATTGGTTATGCTACTTTTGGAATGCTCCATGCACTTCTGGTCTCCCTCCTATAGGAAGAATGCTGTGAAACTTGAAAGGGTTCAGAAAAGATTTTTCCAGAGTTGGAGAGGCTGAATAGACTGGAGCTATTTTCATTAGAGCGTCAGAGGCTGAGGGGCGACCTTGGAAAGGGATTGGATAGGGTGAATAGACAAGACCTTTGCTCTGGGGTGAGGGAGTTCAAAACTAGAGGGCATAGGTTTAAGATGAAAGGGGAAAGATTTAAAGGGACCCAAGGGGCAATCTTTTCACGCAGAGGGTGGTGCGTATGTGGAATGAGCTGCCAGAGGAAGTAGTGGAGGCTGGTACAATTACAACATTTAAAAGACATCTGAATGAGTATATGAGTAGGAAGTGTTTAGAAAGATATGGGTAAAATGCTGGCATATGGGACTAGATTAATATAGGATTTCTGGTTGGCATGGGCAAGTTGTACTTAAGGGTCTGTTTCCTCGCTGTGCATCTCTATGACTCTGTCTTTTAAACATTATAACTGTACCTGCATCCAGCACTTCCTCTGAAAGTTCATTCCATTCTCTATGTGAAAAAGTTGTCCCTCATGTCCTTTTCAAATCATTTTCCTGTCACCTTAAAAAAAAAAGCCCCTAGTTTTGAACTCCCCCATCCCTGAGAAAAGACCTTGTCTATTCTATAAGGTCATCTCTCAACTTCTTACGTTGCAGTGAAAACCAGTCCCACCCATCCAACCCATTTTTATAACTCAAACCCTCCATTCCCAGCCACATCCTGGTAAATCTTTTTCTGAACCCTTTACAGTGCAGAGCCATTACAGGCCAGGAGTCTTTTGGTTTCAATCCTGATTTCAGCCATGTATAGTGATGTTGAGCCTGCTTCAGATAATGTGGGAAAGTAGGTTGAGTTTCTGCTGAGTGACTCCTGCTGAATCCCACACTAATGTCCTTGTGTAATGCCTACAAGAATGAACTCTGTTGTGAAGACCTCTGCAGTTGCATAGCATGTTGTGTTTGCTCTAAGAATAGACAGTAATGTGATGTACTGTCGTGGGGCTGTTTATGTGTGGGTTGGAGGCACAGATAGTTCCCTTGACATGTTGCTTTACCCTGTGCCATCGGTTCAGGCAGATAGAGAATTGGGGGTGAGTGGGATTAGAAGAAGGTTGAATTTCAGAGCTTGAGCTGAAAAGACAGTTGCCAAAGGTGAAAGACGTGGATGATGAGCAAGAGACCAGGAGAGTTCCCTGAGAGATATAGGACAGGAGGAAGTTACAGGGTAGGTTGCGATTTGAACATGAAGTTGAGAATTTTGAATTTGAGTTGGTGTTGGACCTGGGACCAGTCACTGAGCACAGAGTTTAACAGGACTAAGGTTTGGATTGGGATATGAGAGCAGAATTTTGGATGAGCTCAGGTTACCAGAAGGTGGAAAGGTGGGAGGCGAGTCAAGAAGATGTTGAAATGGTCAAGTCTGAACGTAACAAAGGTTTGGGATGAAGCATTTCAGTCCAAAGATGTGCAGGTCAGGTGAATTGGCCATGCTAAATTGCCCGTAGTGTTAGGTAAGGGGTAAATGTAGGGGTGGGTTGCGATTTGGCGGGGCGGTGTGGACTTGTTGGGCCGAAGGGCCTGTTTCCACACTGTAAATAATCTAAAAAAAAAATCTAAAAATTTCTGCAGAAGTTGGACTGTAGCATGGAGACAGGCATTTTTATAGAGGCATACTTACTTGATTACTTGGCTGAGTTATTGTGTTCTGGTATGATGAGTGTCAACAGGACCCTGGATTGTAAATGGAGGGATTGAGTTGGCTTTAAAGGGGTGCCCAAACATGTTATCCTCAGCCATCCACAAGTGCGTCATCTGGCAAAGTGGGATGGTGTTGGTGGGCTGGGGAGAGGATTGTAATTACTGCATTGTGACCCCTGCCGGTCCTTAATTTTTAAACTTTATTTCTTTTTTATCCATGCTGCCAAGGTTGGTTAGGGTCCTAGGTGTGTCCTTCTGTTGGCTTGGATGGGCAGGTTATATCTTACGGAACTTGAATTCTAAAGAAGAGGCGCTCTGGAATATACTCCTAGCCTTCACTTCTAAGATACTCCTGCTTTCTGCTAATTGCTTTAAGTGGCTCTGTCTCAGGATGCTCTTTGAAATGTTTTACTGTGTTTAAGGTGCCATTGTAATGCAAGTTTCTAAAGTAGAGGCTCCCACAGTTCCCTCTTCCTGCCCTAAGATATCACTGCTTGTTCTTGAGTGATGTTGGCTGGCACTAAATTGGCAGGATTGCTTGAGGCCCCAGCATGGACAGTGTGGGAAATAGAAGAGTGTCATGCTGGGAAGGGAAATGAGTAGGACAGCATTTTTCTTTATATTTTGAGCTCTTTTGTGTGGAACACTGGAGGTTGGCTAGAATGTGAGCTTTGCCAGTGTCACACTCCTCCCAAGAACAAAAAAATTAGGACTTCCTGCAAATGGTTGCCATTTCCAAAGGAATGCTAGTCCCAGTCCCAACCCCAACCCCAACCCCTCCCGCAGCATGGAATAACTGTTTCATTGGCATTTTACGTGTTGACAGATGCATTTAACCTGATAAGGTGGTTGAGGGAGCAGAGAACATTAGGGAGACTTCAGGTACTCCAGGTCTGTCAAATTTGAGACAATTACAGTGCTGCAGCGGGTCATTTAGCTAAACCAACACGTGGGTGTTTACACTTTACCTGATTTAACTAGTACCAATCTCTTGCCGCGTCTCAGTGGAGGGAAGAGGTTGTGGAACACTTGATTCCAGGGTGGGATTTGTGGGAAGGTGCAGGACCCCTAGTCCAGGCAGGGTATTCTGTTTGGCTAGAATAAAGGGTGTTTTATTTTGTTACTTAACCGCTGACGTGTTTTTTTTTTCCTTTTTTGTTTTGTATTTTGCTTGAAGCTATTTTAATCAATTTGTTAGGCAAGTGATCCGGATCTCTCAGCCCAGAATTAGAGGACATAGGTTTGGGGTGAGAGGGGAAAGAAGGGACCTAAGGGACAACTTTTTCACGCAGAGCATTGTGCATGTATGGAATGAGCTGCCAGAGGAAGTGGTGGAGGCTGGTACAATTACTCTTTTTCATGTACTTTGAATAATGGGATTCTGACGTGATTGGAACAAGGTTGGCAAGATGGATCTCATTGAGTATGAATTCCCTGATTGGTCCAGGTTAACAGCTCCAATTAGGAAGTCCTACCTGACCTATATAAATAGGAGCTAGGAAGCTTTGAGAAGATTTGTATTTCAGGTTGAGGTTCTGGATATAGGTTTGCTTGCTGAGCTAGAAGGTTCATTTTCATACGTTTCGTCACAATACTAGGTAACATCATCAGTGAGCCTTTGGATAAAGCACTGGTGGTATGGCCCGCTTTTTATTTGTTTAGGTTTCCTTGGGTTGGTGCTGTCATTTCCTGTTCTTTTTCTCAGGGTGTGGTAATGTCCAACAGACACATTGACTTGGATCCCATTAACCACCCTCTGAGAAAAAGAGAAAAGTACGGCTTCCACAATGTAAACGGTACAGTAGTTTCTGATGTTTTGGAGCAGGTTTGTCATAATTGACTGTATTTCCTCCAGTCTATGGCCAGTTTCAGTGACATGTTAGAAGGATGATTCATTTGGTATTGTACTGACTGTGACCATGACTTTTCCCTGTAGCTGGGTGGTATGCAGGAGGCTTCTGGTCCTAAACGTGGGTGGGTCATCTATAATCTCTGTCATATCTCCTGGTAATAGTGGGGGTGAGTGGAGTGCTGCATGAGGGTCTCCCAATCACAGCTGCACACCCTGTCCAGTCATTGTTGAGGGGGACCTCCTCAATGAGTCATTGCCCACACCCCCCTTCCGTGATATTGCCGAGTGTGGGGGTCCCCTCAGTGGGTCATTGCTCATGCTCTCTGCCTCCCAGTGATTATTGCTGAGGGAGTGGTCCCCTCTTTGGATCAAAGCCCACTGCCCATCTGGTGGTATTGTTGAGGGAGGGGGTCCTCAATGGGTCATTACCCACAGCCCCTCCCAATTACGATTTTATTGCTGCGGGACAGGGAGTTCCCTCACTGGGTCGTAACCTACACCCACGCCTTGCGGTGTTATTGCTGAAGGAGGAGGGTCCCCTCAATGTGTTATTACCCACATCTCTTTTCTCCCACCCCCCCCCCCCAACAATGTAATTGCTGAGGGAGGGGGGTCCCCTCAATGGGTCATTGCCCACACCCACCCCCCCTTGCGGTGTTATTGCAGAGGGGGTCCCCTCAATGGGTCATTGCCCACACCCCCCCCTTACGGTGTTATTGCAGAGGGGGTCCCCTCAATGGGTCATTGCCCACACCCACCCCCCCTTGCGGTGTTATTGCAGAGGGGGTCCCCTCAATGGGTCATTGCCCACACCCACCCCCCCTTGCGGTGTTATTGCAGAGGGGGTCCCCTCAATGGGTCATTGCCCACACCCACCCCCCCTTGCGGTGTTATTGCAGAGGGGGTCCCCTCAATGGGTCATTGCCCACACCCACCCCCCCTTGCGGTGTTATTGCAGAGGGGGTCCCCTCAATGGGTCATTGCCCACACCCACCCCCCCTTGCGGTGTTATTGCAGAGGGGGTCCCCTCAATGGGTCATTGCCCACACCCACCCCCCCTTGCGGTGTTATTGCAGAGGGGGTCCCCTCAATGGGTCATTGCCCACACCGCTCGCCTCTCGAGCGCCCGCCCCCTCGGGCTCTGAGTGACAGCTCTCGGGGCAGCCGATGGTTCCACGGGGCTCCTCCGCCGCTCCGAGCGGGCTGGGTGAGCCGAGCCGAGGCGAGGCGAGGCGCCGCTCCGGCCGCCAGAGCCCGAGTGATGTGGGTAAGAGAACATGACCGAGGGCGCCGGGAGGGAGCGCTTTCGATGAACCCCTTGACTCTCTCCCCCTCGGTTTGCAAAAGGTGGGTGGGAGGAGGGTCGGTCGGTTGGGTGGGTGGCGGGAGCGGCCGCCCTCTCTTCCCCCGGGGAACCGCGGAGGGGGCGGGGTGCGGTGTTTGAAGTCGGGGGTGTGGGCGGGGGAAGGCCTGTAGGCCGCTGCGAGCCTCCGGACTCGGTTAACCTCGCCATACGCAGACGCTGCCGGTGACGGGAGCCCCCCCCCCGGGACCGGGGACCGGGGACCGGGGCTGGCCTGAGTGTAAACCCCCGTCCCCCGCCCCGGGATGTCGTGTTGGTGTCCCGGGAGGCCGCTGACAGCATTGACACTCCTTTAAAACTGCACTAGACTTGTTGCGAAGGGTTTGCTGTGGAGAATGCAGACTCTCTCTTTCCTCCTTTCACCCCCCCCCCCCCCTTTTTATTTCGTGAGAAGTAAGAGGAATTCTTATGTATCGTTCTTAAATTTTGCTGATTTTTCTTGTATTATCCACAGCCTTTGCTCTTATCAGTTAACCCTGAGAGATTGTTCCCATGCAATCTATTTTTCGGGGTGGGGGGTGGGGTCACGGCGGTCTGTCCTTGGACTGTACAGTGAAACTGTTGTTGGACAGTCGGGGGGGGGGGAATGTTGTTCAGTGTATTGTTCCAGGGATAGTGTGAAATATCAACCATTGTGAATGTGAAGCTGATTGTGTAAAGACATGTTTTAAAGATATGTACTTTACCGTCCTTCAGTTTGTACTGTTTAAGCATGTTTGGGAATACCAAGATGGGAAAATGTTTACTGCAAATGTTAGAATAGTTTATTTAATCCAATGCTGCTTGGACTTTTGACTATTTCATTCACATTTGTAAGCAAGATTACAATAAATCTGAAATTTCCATTTATTTGCATAGTGTCAGTAGGCAAATTTGACACTACTTTTCCTGATTGAAGATGTTGTAGAGTTAGTTGCAGTAATACTGATAAACATTTTATTTGCTAATTGTTCCTTTCTATTGAATATTTGACTTTTTCATTTTTATTTAAATACCATAATTGCCTTTTTAAAAATAAAATCTGCAAAAGATGTTGAGAAGTTCTTGTGGATTACAATTTGTAATGTTTTAGAGTGCTGTAAAGGCAAGGCAGTAGAGCCCAGAGAGTTGAGAAAAGAACTTCTTACATGTATTATGCTCAGCAAGTCCAGCAGCATCTGTGGAGAGAAAAGCACATTTAACTTTCTGATGAAAGGTGAACAACCTGAAGGGTTAACTATTTCTGTCTGAATATTTTCATCATTTCTTGGTTTTAGCTCTGACTTCCAACATCTGATATTTTGCGTTACTGCATGTTTCAATTTCAAATTTGGCCAAGATTTTCCCTTTCCCCATTATCCCTTTAAGAATCAGTTGTTGAACTTCACTGTAAAATATGATATCTAAGTTAGATCAACTGTTGATCGATGAAAATTGCAATGCTACCTTTTAAAAAAATAAAATCAGTGTCGAGAAAGAGAAAACAATAAGTATATTTCCTTTTCAAACTTCAACTTGTTTTTCAGTATATAATTTGTGAACTTTTTGTTACCCTGCGATTTTCTTCAGATATTTACAGTTTTGCATCTCCTTATCATTCACTGTTTTACTTTTTTTTGATGTTTGGACCACCAGGCTACCATGTGGCTATCCAATTTTATAACCATTAACAACATTAGAAACTGGCACCCTGATCATTGGAATAGACAAAATCCGCCATAGCCCAATGAGGCTGCTTTCTCACACACACACACACACAGATGACTGGTCATGGTTTATCCATGCCTCAGGTGAGGGGAGAGGTTGAAAAGGAGAATCCTTTGTAGTGAATTCAGCCAGTGTGAGAATTGAACCCAAGCTGTTGATATCACTCAGCATTGCAAACCTGCCATCCACCCAACTGAGCTAACCAACCCTATCCAGTCCCTGGAGACTACTCAGCCATTCAGTTAGATGAATGTCTGGTCTCTGCTTTAATCACATGTACCTATCTCTACTTCATATCCTTAGTTTTACTTAAATCCTACCAGGAATGAGTCTTCCAAATTTCCATTTCCCTTTATGAAGCAATACAACTGATTTCATAATTGAACAGACAAGCTTGAGTTTCAAGATTGTACCCATTTCTGGATTCTCCCACCAGAGATTCTATTTAACTAACTTGATCTTGATTTGATCAGTCTTCAATCTTCTGTATTTAAGTGAATGCAACTTAAGCCAATACAAAATATCTTCAGAAATTAATGCTTTATATCCTGATATAATTACTCTGTTTTGTCGCCCCTCACAGACCCAGGCCTTTGCTTTGATATTTTTCATTCGTTTAAGTTGTGAAATGTTTCACTATCCCTGAATGGCACAGTCAAATTGGCACTTATTATTGATCAACAACTTTTATGGTTGTTTCCCATTGGTTATTATTCCCTGAAACTTTTCATATAATCACTGTTCCTTTCATTATTTACAAGTAACCTGACAGATACAGCACACCTCCACCCCAGATTAGGTTCCCAGCTACTGTGCAGGATTCCCTTTATTTTGGAAAGAGCCATTTTTTTCATAAGCATTTTTGTCATAAACCAGACCCTTGAATTCATGTTCCTTGTTTTTGTGCTGTTGCTATCCTGTACAAAGAAGTATTATTAAGTTAAGATTATTCCATTTTTATACTCCTTCTGTTGGGCGCTAGGGCTAGTTGACCTTGCTACACTCGCGCTTTCTCGAAGGCTTAATCAGCACAGTTATCTTCAGATTGAGTCCTGTAACCTTTTCAGGCCAATAAAGACTCAGTTATTCACTGAACAAATTTCCAAAGCTATTGCAAAGGCTTGGTAAACTGCTGCTGAAGGACTTGCAGTTAATCCTACTTGTGTTGAATAATGAAGGTTGCAATACATTGTGCAAAAAGCTGGGTGCTGAACAGCAACAATAATGTCAGAACCTGATTTGAGGCTTGTATGCTCAGCTCCTACTTTCTTGTATGTTTTCTCTCCTGGCTGCCTGTCGTTCAGTGGGTAAATTCCAATGCATTCAATGATATGATCTTTTCTGGTACATGCATGTGATAGCTTGAAGTGGATTATTCTGTACAGTTTCTGGCTGGATTTATTTTAAATAGCGATTTCTTTGCATAGCATTCAAAACAAAATTCTATAAATATTCAGATACCAACGTGAACAGACTGTGGAAAAAGTGATTGTTTTCTTTAATATCTACATATCTTCCTTCCCTTACCTCTTACCAACCATTCAACCCCAAACACACTGGCACACACCATTTGACTCCCAGTTAAACTGGGTGTTTTAGCTTCCTATAGGTTGTTCTCAGTGGTACCAGTCATTTAATAATGTTGTGACATATTCTGTTTAAGCCATGCTTTAACACTGAGTTTATTGTAGCTTTTTCACTGGTACTTTGGTACATATGACACTATAAATCTTGCCTAGGAGAAAGTGAGGATTGCAGATGTGGGAGAGTCAGAGTCAAAAAGTGTGGTGCTGGAAAAGCACAGCAGGTTAGGCAGCATCTGTGGAGCATCACCATACCACACTAGGTTGCTGTTTGTTCTTGTGAATATGAATGAACTTTGTGTCGTGCTAAAGTTATTATTTCTTCCCAAATTGATCAGTCTGCACTTGCACCATGTGGTGTGATAGTGATGCACCCAAACTAAGGAAACAATGACGCTAAATCTGGTATGTTGCCATCTTTATAAGATGCCAGAAATGAGAATGAAGTTATAAAATTGAACTTTGAAACGTGCACTTTACAGAAGTAAATGTAACTTGCATTTATACTTTTAATATAATAACCTAGTTTCCTAGTTGCAATCTTGAATTGCTGCACTCCATGTAGTGTATGTAGATCCCCAATGCTATTAGGGAGGGAAATCTCAGATTTTAGTATGCTTTCAAGTCAGGCTGGTGTGTTGTTTGGTGGGGAACTTGCAGGTGATGGTGTACCTGCTGCCTTTGTCATTCTTGGTAGTGGTCAAGGGTTTGAAGGGTGTTGCCAAATGAGGTTTAGTGAATTTATGCAGTACATCTTGTAGATGACACACTCTGCTGCTCCTGATTGTTGGTAATGGAGAGAATGAATATGGGGCTGCTTTGTTATAGATTGTGTCAAGCTTCTTGAGTGTTGTTGCACCCATCCAGGCAAATGGTGACTGTTTTAAAACACTTACTTGTACCTTATAGATAGTGGATGGACTTTAGAGAGTCAGGAGTTGAGCTACTTGTTGCAAGATATCAAACCTCTGACCTGCTCTTGTAGCCACTGTATTTGTATGGCTAGTCAATTTAGTTTCTGGTCAATAGGGGATTCAATGATGGTAACGCCATTGCTTGAAGAGGTTCAGAAAAAATTTACAAGGATGTTGCAGGCTTGTAGGGTTTGAGCAATAGGGAGAGGTTGAATAAGCTAGCACTATTTTTCTCTAAACAACAGAGGCAGAGTTTATCAATGTTTACAAAGTGAGGGACATGGATAGGGTCATAAAATCATAGAGATGTGCAGCATGGAAACAGACCCTTCGGTCCAACCCGTCCATGCTGACCAGATATTCCAACCCAATCGAGTTCCATCTACCAGCACCCAGCCCATATCCCTCCAAAGCCTTCCTATTCATATACCCATCCAAATGCCTCTTAAATGTTGCAATTGTACCAGCCTCCACCACTTCCTCTGGCAGCTCATTCCAATAACGTACCACCCTCTGCGTGAAAAAGTTACCCCTTAAGTCTCTTTTATATCTTTCCCTTCTTACTCTAAACCTATGCCCTCTAGTTCTGGACTTCCCGATCCCAGGGAAAATACTTTGTGTATTTACCCAATCTATGCCCCTCATAATTTTGTAAACCTCTAAGGTCTCCCCTCAGCCTCCGATGCTCCAGGGAAAACAGCCCCAGCCTGTTCAGCCTCTCCCTATAGCTCAAATCCTCCAACCCTGGCAACATCCTTCTAAATCTTTTCTGAACCCTTTCAAGTTTCACAACATCTTTCTGATAGGAAGGAGACCAGAATCGCATACAATATTCCAACAGTGGCCTAACCAATGTCCTGTACAGCCGCAACTCCTGTACTCCATGCTCTGACAAATAGAAGAAAGCATACCAAACGCCGCCTTCACTATCCTGTCTACCTGCGACTCCACTTTCAAGGAGCTATGCATCTTTTTCCCAGGGTAGTAGAGTCCAAAACAAGAAGGGAAAGATTTAAAAGGGACCTAAGTGGCAACTTTTTGTGCAAGGGTGGTGCGTGTATGGAATGAGCTGCCAGAGGAAATGGAGGCTGGTACAACTGCAACATTTGACAGGCATCTGAGTGGGTATATGAATAGGAAGGTTTTAGAGAGGTATGGGCCAAATGCTTGAAGATGGGACCAGATTAGCTTTAGCATATCTGGTCAAAATGGACAAGTTGGATCGGAGGCTTGGTTTCCATCCTGTATAGGACAATGACTCTATGAATGTCAAGAGCCAACGGTTAGTTAGTCTATTGATTGAGATCGTCAGTGCCTGCATTTGAATGCTGCAATTGTTAATTGCTTAGGACTTAGCTGACAGCATGACTGCTGATTGTGGAGTTACTAAAATCAGCGATAAGCAAAAATTGGAGGAGAGTAGATATCTCTGGGGGTGGTGTTGGTTATAGTTTTCGATCAGGTTACAGAAATATGGAAACATGAGGGTATGGAGGCACTTGAAAACCAAGACAAGAATTTTAAATATAATAATTGCCTGGGAAGGATTGCTGGTAAATGAGTACAGAGGTGACTAGTTTGCCTAATTAAACTGCACGTTTGAATAGTTATCGGATTGCTTATTTGAACGTCTTGGCAGATCTGTGCTCAGTTATGCCTTGTGACTTCTAAACTTGACTGTTAGAAGACACTCTCTCCCTAGCTGATCTCTCACATTCTACCTGCTAAATCTGTTGCCATCTAAATCTCTGTCCATTTTACAACTTGCAGTCTTGTTCTTTTATCAGTCTGTTCACCGACCTGCATTGGTCCAGGGACTAGCAACGTGCTTATTTAAAAATGTTTATCCTTGTGTTAAAAACCCTCCATGTCCTTGCCCCCCTCTATCCCAAATTTCCTAAACCCTATGCTTTCCTCCCTGTTTGGCTGTGGGCCACCCTGCCACATAGCTCAGTATTGTACTTTCTAATGTTTCTAGCTCCATAGCACCTTTCTGTGCTTGAAAGGCACTATATATCTTAATTTGTAGCTGGTGAGGGAGAGGAAAAACGCATCCTTTGACTTTGATCTAGTTAGCTCTATTTAATTATTCACTAACAGCATCTGCAAATTCTAACACCAAGTTGGCTGCCTTTCTAAATCAGATGTGATTTTTGCACAGAAATCTCTTTGCATTGGTGTTTTGTGTAGTGTTGCAGTTTGTGCATTAATGCCTTTTTATTGAAAAGATGTCAGTTTTAAAGCTACTGTGATAAAAGCAGGGTTGACCAGATGTTGCATGTGCATGAAGCTTTGTGAATGCTTTTCTGAAATGTGGATTCCAGTGGACAACTAACAACCAAGAGCAGAGAACTGTGTTCAGCAACTGGCATCAAAGTGTTTGTAACATTAGAGTCATAGCATCATAGAGATGTACAGCACGGAAACAGACCTTTCTGTCCAACTTGTCCATGCCGACCAGATATCTCAACCCAATCTAGTCCCACCTGCCAGCACCTGGCCCATACCCCTCCAAACCCTTCCTATTCATATACCCATCCAGATGCCTTTTAAATGTTGCAATTGTACTAGTCTCCACCACTTCCTCTGGCACCTCATTCCATACATGTACTGCCCTCTGCGTGTAAAAGTTACCTCCTTAGATCTCTTTTATGTCTTCCCCTCTCACCCTAAACCTATGCCCTCTCGTTCTGGGCTCCCCCCCCCCCCGTACAGCCGCAACATGACCTCCCAACTCCTGTACTCAATACCCTGACCAATAAAGGAAAATATTACCAAATACCTTCACTATACTATCTACCTGCAACTCCACTTTCAAGGAACTATGAACCTGTACTCAAAGATCTTTGTTCAGCAACACTCCCAAAGACCTTATGATTAAGTGTACAAGTCCTGCTAAGATTTGCTTTCCCAAAATGTAGCACCTCCTATTTCTCTAAATTAAACTCTGCCACTTCTCAGCTCATTGGACCATCTGATCACTGCACCTCCAATTTTGGTGACATCTGCAAACTTACTAACTATACTTCTTATGCTTACATAAGTAATAATTTATATAATGATGAAAAGTAGAGTACCCAGCACCGATCCTTGTGGTACTCCACTGGTCACTGGCCTCCAGTCTTAAAAACAATCGTCCACCACCACCCTCTGTTTTCTACCTTTGAGCCAGTTCTGTATCCAAATGTCTAGTTTTCCCTGTATTCCATGAGATCTAACCTTGCTAATCAGTCTCCCATGCTGAAAATGTGTTGCTGGAAAAGCGCAATAGGTCAGGCAGCATCTAAGAACCGGAGAATCGGCGTTTTGGGCATAAGCCCTTCATCAGTCTCCCATGGGCAACCTTGTCGAACGCCTTGCAGTTTACAGGGCATCTCTATTTTAACCATAGATTGATTGTTTATCACCTCCACTTCCTCCTCACCACCTTTCATGAGCACAAGATACTTATGGAAAAGGAAGGCAATTGAATCTTAGATCATCCACTAAGATACCCTTCAGTTTTTCCTAATGCTGGTTGTTAAATGGTTCCATCATTTTTGCCTCAGTCGTTCTATATTTGAAGTTGTTCTGTTTAATTATATTGAATTTCCGACTCTGTCCTGAGCTTGCTAAAGAAAAGAAAGATTTGTGTTTATCTGGTACTTTTTAATGACCTCAGGCTATCCCAGCATTCCTCAAAGTACAATACACAATCATGAACCTCTTTTTGAAATATAATACAGGAAGCACAACAACTGATTCATGCACAGCAAGCTACCACAAACAGTAAAGTGAAAATGGCCAGATCATCTGTGTGTGATGTTGGCCTAAGAGACAAATATTAACTAGGATATCAGGAAGAACTCTCTCTGCTTGCATCTACCTGAGAAGTGCAGATGGGAGCTCGGTTTAAAATCTTGTCCAAAGGACAGTGCCTCTGATAATACTGCACTGGGGATTACTTGCTCAAATGTCTCGAGTGGGGCTCAAACCCATGATCTTTTCACTCATGCATGAAGGTATTACTACAGGGCCAAAGGTGACACGGTACTTCTGAAGTAAATTACATGAGAAGATTAAAGGATTTATTCATCCTGTGATTTACCTCTGTGAACTGTCCCTTGGTGTATGGCTAGCTCATGGGATCAGCAAGTACTGGGTGGATCAGAAATGAATTGATTCAATGTTGGTAATGATGCCAAGAGGCAGCACTTTTCATTATAAATTTGCCTCACTTTTATATAAATGGCAATCCAATTCAGTCCTCAAAAGATCAGTTTGTTCTTTGTCAGAGAGAGCACTTATCCTTGTGATTTAACCCTTACATGACCTAATCTGAAAATAGGTTTTCTTTGAATTGTTTAACCCTATCCATACATCTTAATTTGCAGCTGGTGAGGGACCATAGACCATGAATTTGCAGTTATATACCTGCAGGTTTCTGGCACAACCTTAAAATACTGCTACATCTGCCTTGACATTGGATTTGGGGTTAAAATTGACTGCTAATCTGCTAGTTCGAAAGTTCCTTTATTTTTGTGTTGTTATACCTATATTTTAAGTTCCTC
Source organism: Chiloscyllium plagiosum (assembly GCF_004010195.1). Classification (NCBI taxonomy): domain Eukaryota; kingdom Metazoa; phylum Chordata; class Chondrichthyes; order Orectolobiformes; family Hemiscylliidae; genus Chiloscyllium; species Chiloscyllium plagiosum. The sequence continues at coordinate 112,873,199 of NC_057714.1, read as the reverse complement.
AATGGATTAGTCTATCTCTAGTTGAAGAGAAATAAGGAACAACAGATAGATCTTTTAACTGAGATGAAGGGTTGACAGGGTTTGAGGAGCGTGAGGTGTAAAGGAAAAGGAGAAATCTGAACCAAATCTTGCCTCAAAATAAGCCATGTTAACAGGAACTTTGACGAAGGTTTAAAGTTGAATATTGAGTGCTTTGGGCTTCCTTTGTGGCCCTGTAAAATATAGTTGCCTTTGGAAGGACAGTACATTCATGTCCTCTGCACATTTTGTTTCCCTTTCTCCCCAAAAAACCAGTGAATTCTCTGTAGCTTCAGTTTTTTGAATATACTAATATTTGCAGTGCTGCATGCTGATTTTGCTAAAATACTGAATATTTTCCTCAGTCATTATGAAAACAATGGTTTGTCAAACTGAGAATAAATGTGAACTCTCTTGAAACCGTGTGATTCTGCCTTTTCCCCTGGCTCTGGGGAGACCTGTCTTTTGGTGTGCAGTGATATAACTCATCAATCATAACAAAATAAAAAATAGAAGCAGGAATAGGTCATTCAGTCCTTTTGAACTCATGCTGCCATTCAGTGAGATCAACAGCAACACTCAGGAAGATTGACACTATCCAGGACAAAGCAGCCCACTTGATTGGCACTATATCCACAAACTTCCACTCCCTCCACCACTGATCAGTAGCAGCAGTGTGTAATATCTACCAGACGCACTGCAGAAGTTTGCCAAAGAACCGTAGCACCTTCTAAACCCACAACCGTTTCCTTCTAGAATGACAGTGCCAGCAGATTTGTGGGAATGCCACCATCTGCAAATTCCTCTCCACCATTCTAACTTGCCGCACGGTGACTGGGTCAAAGTCATGGAGTTTCCTCCCTAACAGAATTGAGAGTCTACCAACAGCACATGGACTGCAGCAGTTCAAGAAAGCAGCTCATTGCCACCTTCTCGAGGGCAAATAGGGACAGGCAATAAATACTGGCCCAGCTAGTGACCTCCCATGAGAGGAGCACAGAGACATTAAGTGGGCAACGGTCTAGCAGATAGAATACAATGTTAATAAATGTGAAGTCATCCATTTTTAGTAGGAGTAACAGTAAAAAGGATTATTACTTGAATGGTAAGAGGTTGCAGCATGCTGCTCCGCAGAGGGACCTGGGTATCCTTGTGTATGAATCACAGAAGGTCGGTCTGCAGGTACAAGTAATTAGGAAGGCAAATGGAATTTTGTCCTTCATTGCTAAAGGGATTAAAAGCAGGTAGGTTATGTTGCAGCTGTATAGGGTGCTGGTTAAGCCACACTTAGAGTACTGCGTTCAGTTTTGATATCCTTACTTAAGAAAGAATGTACTGGCTCTAGAGGAGGTTCACGAGGTTGATTCCGGTGTTGAGGGGATTGCTTATGAGGAGAGGCTGAGTAGACTGGGGTTATGTTCATTGAAATTCAGAAGAATGAGGGGGGAACCTTAAAAATATACAATTATGAAGGAAATAGATTAGAGAAGTAGAAAGGGTATTTCCTTTGGCAGGGAAAGCTAAGACAAAAGGGCATAGCCTCAAGATTATAGGGAGCAGTCTTGGACTGAATTGAGAAGGAACTTCTTCACTCGGAGGGTTGTAAAGCTGTATAGAATTCCTTGCCCGGTGAAGTATTGATGCTACTTTAGTAAACGTTTTTAAAGCTAAGATAGTTTTTATTTTGAACAATAAAGGAATTAAGGGATATGGTGCAAGCACGGGTAGGTGGAGCTGAGTCCATGAAAAGATCAGCCGTGATCTTATTGAATGGTGAAGCAGTCTCGAAGGGCCAGATGGCCCAGTCCTGCTCCTAGTTTTTAAGTTCTTACGAGTGAGTTTAAAAGAAACATGGCTGATTTTGTATCACAAAACCATTTTCCTACATTATCTTTTTGTCCATTAATGTTTTTAATCTGTTGACCTTGGTCTTGAACATACTCAGCCACTGAACCTCCACAGCTCTCTGGGACAAGGACTGAAAAGAGTCACCATCCTTTGAAGGAAATTCCTCCTCTTCATCATCCTAAATCACCTGCCATTTCTTCCTTGATTACATTCCCTGGAACTGGATCCTCTTGGTCCAAAAAAATTCCACTTCTCAATGTGAAATTTATAATTTCAGTTCACATTGTGAAGAAATTCCTCCTTTTCTCAGTCCAAAGTGGCCTACTTAAATGAATTTTAAACGCTGTCCCCTGCTTCTAGACAGTGTCCCCCCCACTTCCACTAAAAGTCTGCTTTTAGCTTAAAGATTGATGTTTGCTTTGTAAGGATGGGACTTAAAATAAATAAAATTAGTAAATTAGTTTGTTTTGCACTTACTCTGTAGTATTTCCCCATACTTCATCTCATATCCCATTACCTTCTAATGAAATGAAATACTGTCATTTAAGCAGTTGTTAAGCTATTGGTTTTAGCTGACAGATTTTTCAGTGTTTTTAAATTCTCTTCCTTTTGAGTCCTACGTGCGGGTTGTGGCTGTGCAGCACATGGTAAGATCAGAGTCTTAAAATACAATTTGACCTCTTTAGGTTCATGTTGGCTGGGCTCTGCTGTGCTGGCAATTGACATTTAGCCAGAAGCAATGCTTCTGAAATTGTCTTCACTTTTAGATTACACTAGCTAAATGGCGCAACCTCAAACAGGCTGGCTGGTGTTGTTGGTTAATCTCTTGTTTCTTTTCCCCCTTGTTGAGCAAAAATATCAACAGGCACACCCAAAATTGAGATCAAGTTAAATAAGACAGAGGTTTCATTATATTTTCTTTATTGATTGTGTTACTGCAGCTCATGTAGTAATAATATTTTATTACCAAATTCCAGTTGTAAAGTTTTACCTAACCTCAGTAACCCTCATTTGTTTTTTTGTAAACTGTTCTATGAAGGTAATGTTTTCCGTATGCTCTTAATTGATTGGAATAAAGCCAGTAAGCCAAAAAATATTTTGCTGGATATGGTAAAAGTTTTGTGCTGAAGCCTGGCTGTACTTTGGTGGAAATATCACTTCATCATGTCCTTGTACTTTCACCTGTGCAATGCGCAGTGAGGCAGGTTAATGTTTTGGAAATGGAAATGGAAATGGAAGTGAAAGTGAAATGCCTGCCCAATTCTGGTGCTTCCCTCGGGAGATATTGCCAAAAAAAAAAGTTTCATAATTATGGTTGTCACTCCTGGCTAGGCCAGCATTTAGTGCTTGTCCCTAATTGCCCAGAGGGTAATTCAAGAGTCAACCACATTGTTGATGGTCTGGAGTCACACATAGGACAGACCAAGAAAGGATAATAGTTTCCTTTGGTAAAGGACAGTGAGCCAGATGGGCTTTGCCAACAATTGTCAATGGATTCATAGTCATTGTTAGGCTCTCTTAATTCTAGATTTGTTTTCCTCCACTGAATTCAAATTAAGTGAGTGGGCAAAGGTCTGGCAGACGGAGTACTATATGAATAAATGTGAAGTCATCCATTTTAGTAGGTATAACAGAAGACAAGACTATTAGATTAGATTAGATTACTTTACAGTGTGGAAACAGGCCCTTCGGCCCAACAAGTCCACACCGACCCGCCGAAGCGCAAACCACCCATACCCCTACATTTACCCCTTACCTAACACTACGGACAATTTAACATGGCCAATTCACCTGACTTGCACATCTTTGGACTGTGGGAGGAAACCGGAGCACCCGGAGGAAACCCACGCAGACACGGGGAGAATGTGCAAACTCCACACAGTCAGTCGCCTGAGGCGGGAATTGAACCCGGGTCTCTGGCGCTGCGAGGCAGCAGTGCTAACCACTGTGCCACCGTGCCGCCCACTTGAATGGTCAGAAATTGCAGTACACTGCTGTGCAGAGGGACCTGGGTGTCCTTCTGCATGAATCACAGAAGGTTGGTCTGCAGGTTCAACAGGTAATTAAGGCAAATGGAATTTTGTCCTTTAAATTCAAATCTGTTTAGCAATAAAAGCAGGGAGGTTATGTTGCAGCTCTACAGGGTGCTGGTGAGGCCACACCTGGAGTTCTGCATGCAGTTTTGGTCTCCTTGCTTGAGAAAGGATGTACTGGCACTAGAGGGGGTGCAGAGAAGGTTCACTAGGTTGATTCCAGAGTTGAGGGGGTTGGCTTATGTAGAGAGACTTGAGTAGACTGGGATTATATTCATTGGAATCTAAAAGAATGAGAGGGCATCTTATAGAAACCAAGAAAAGGAATAGATAAGATAGACATAGGGAGGATGTTTCCACTGGCAGGTGAAATTAGCATAAGAGGGCATAGCCTTAAAGTTAGGGGGAGCAGATTGAGGACCTAATTGGGAAGGAACTTCTTCAACCAGAGGGTTGTGAATCTGTGGAATTCCTTACCCAGTGAAGTAGTTGAGGCCTCCTCAGTAAATGTTTTTAAACCTTGGATATTTTGTTGAACAACAAAGAAGTTAAGGATTATGATTAGAAGTTGGGGGAGTCCATGAAAAGATCAGTCATGATTTTATTGAATGGTGGAGCAGGCATGAGGGGCCGGATGGCTTATTCCTGCTCCTAGTTCTTTGTTAAGACAACTGAAGAACTACTGTCCCAGTCTTGACTCTGAGTCGAGCTGTCATATCTGGGTTTCGTGTTTGCATGTTCAAGTTCTTCTTGAGTGCATGACCTCGGTTGGCACTGCACAGCAGCCTTAAGGACGTCCTGCACTGTTGTATGTGCTGTATTTTTAATGCAGGAGAGTTCTCTCCAGTGTCCTGGCTAATGTTTATTCCTCAACTGGCATCATTGAAAATAAATTATGGATATCATAATATTGCTGATTCTGGGAACCTGTGTATAAATTAAGTCATATTTTCTATATCACTCAACTTCAAAACTTTAATTGGCTGTAAAGCATTGGAAAGCAGAGTATTGTATCTGAGGGACCTTTTATAGTGGAAGAGTGCAATATTTTATGAGATCGATTTGGTATCCATCAATAATACAGGTGATGCTATTAGGTATACATACATACAACATTACAGTGCAGTACAGGCCCTTCGGCTCTCGATATTGCACCAACCTGTGAAACCAAATATTGGATTTTTGTGTGTCTATACGTACCAGAATTCATTCTCTCAAATTGTTCAGCGGTAACATTGTTTCTAAGCTACTTTTAAGTGTTGAAAGGTCCCCAGTTCAAACTCATTTTCTGCAGATTTCGAGTGTACAATTTGGCCCATTTCCTGCTGCTATGGCTATGCTGCTAGAAATGCACGTCTATCTATGCTTGGCCCCAGCACTGAGCCTGATTGTGATTTCCTCCAAAATTGGTTATCTTGCTCGATTAGTTGTGCAGGCTGACTTGCAAGTAAAGGCTACTTGAGCCACATAAAAGAAGTTTTTAAGGAATATGAAAAGGAAGAAAATTGGAGAGAGAGAGAAAAATGTCTATACCAACAGATGCTTGGTAGGAGTTGTTTTTTGTACAGGATAATAGGACATCAGTCTGACATATATCTCTCAATAATGTTTCCAAATCGGAAGTAATGTAAGTTCTCATTCCAGTCACTGATCAATCTTGCAGAGATGAATGAAACTACTTGGCAACACAGCTATGCAAACAACTGCTTCAGCTAAAAGACTGAAGTGGTAAGGGTGTTGGGGATCACTTTTGAGAGGTTAAAAAAAACTGCAAATGTATCAGCTGCGGCACTTTCAGGTTCAGTATTCATTAGATTGTGTAGTAGAATGTGAATTCCTGGGCCCGCTTTCTGGTTGACAAATTAAAGCAGAGATTGGGCTGTATAATAATAATCAATATGTGCCTGTGATTTCTAGGCAGAAAGTTGAACTTTGGGATTCAACAGTTTAGAATTAATTTCACATTGTTTACAAGGCTTCTAATTTGTGGATGGTGGCTATATGTTTATTTAATGTAGTTGATTTGCATTGCAGCTGGCAGAGGAGGCTTACTGATGTTTTTTTCACTAATGCTTTGCCAAAGAATGAGGTGTGATTGGAAAGGAATCTGAACACTGTCTCGTTTAAATGGTTTCAAGGAGCATTTTGGTATATAATTTGGCATTGATCTACATTTTAGAGTCCTAGAGATGTACAGCACAGAAACAGGCCTTTCTGTCCAACTTGTCCATGCTGACCAGATACACCAAGCCAATCTAGTCCCAACTGCCAGCACCCGGCCCATATCACTCCAAACCTCTCCTATTCAAATACCTATCCAGATGCCTCTTAAATGTTGCAATTGTATCAGCCTCCACCACTTCCTCTGACAGCTCATTCCATACACTTACCACCCTCCGCGTGAAAACGTTGCCCCTTAGGTCTCTTTTATATCTTTCCCCCCTCAGCCTAAAACTACGCCCTCAAGTTCTGGACTCTCCCACCCGAGGGAAAAGACTGTCTATTTATCGTATCCATTCCCTTCATGATTTTGTAAACTTCTATAAGGTCACCCCTCAGCCTTTGACACTCCAGGGAAAACGGCCCTAGCCTATTCAACCTCTCCCTATAGCTCAAATCCTCCAACCCTGTCAACATCCTTTTAAATCTTTTCTGAACCCTTTCAAGTTTCACAACATCTTTCCGATAGGAAGGAGTCCAGAATTGCACGCAGTATTCCAAATGTGGCCTAACCAATGTCCTGTACAGCCGCAACATGACCTCCCAACTCCTGTATTCAATACCAAATGCCGCCTTCACTATCCCATCTATCTGCGACTCCACTTTCAAGGAGCGATGAACTTGCACTCCAAGGTCTCTTTGTTCAGCAACACTCCTTAGAACCTTACCATTAAGTGTACAAGTCCTGCTAAGATTTTCTTTCCCAAAATGCAGCACCTCGCACTTATGTAAATTAAAATCCATCTGCCACTTTTCAGCCCATTGGTCCATCTGATCAAGATCCCGTTGTAATCTGAGGTAACCTTCACTGTTCACTGCACCTCCAATTTTGGTGTCATCTGCAAACTTACCTCCCATGTTCACATCCAAATCGTTCATATAAATGATGAAAATTAGTGGACCCGGTAGCGATCCTTGTGGCACTCCACTGGTCACAGGCCTCCAGTCTGAAAAACAACCCTCCACCGCCACTCTGTCTTCTACCTTTTGAGCCAGTTCTGTATCCAAATGGCTAGGTCTCCCTGTATTCCATTAGATCTAACCTTGCTAACCAGTCTCCCATGAGGAAGCTTATTGAATGCCTTACTGAAGACCATATAGATTATGTCCACCACTCTGCCCTCGTCAATCCTCTTTGTTACTTCTTCAAAAAACTCAATCAACTTTGAGAGAGATGATTTCCCACGCCCAAAGCCACATTGACTATCCCTAATCAGTCCTTGCTTTTTCAAATTTGTGTACATCCTGTTCCTCAGCATTCCTTCCAACAACTTGCCCACCACTGAGGTCAGGTTCACTGGTCTATAGTTCCCTGGCTTGTCCTTACCACCTTTCTTAAACTGTGGCACCACATTAGCCAACCCCCAGTCTTCTGGCACCTCACCTGTGACTATCATGATAAAAATATCTCTGCAAGAGGCCCAGCAATCATTTCCCTAGCTTCCCACAGAGTTTGAGGGTACATGTGATCACGTCCTGGGGTTTATCCACTTTTCTGTGTTTCAAGACCTCCAACGCTTCCTCCTCTGTAATATGGACATTTTTCAAGATGTCACCGTCAATTTTGCTACATTCTATATCTTCCATGTCCTTTTCCACCGTAAATACTGATGCAAAATACTCATTTAGTATCTCCCCATCTCCTGCGGCTCCACACAAAGGCAGCCTTGCTGATCTTTGAGGGGCCCTATCCTCTCCCTAGTTACCCTTTTGTCCTTAATGTATTTTGGAATTAAAAGTGACATTGTGGAAAGGAGAATCAAAAACAAGAACAGTGCACATTTTTTTTAAGGAGGCATGTTTAAATGTGTAAAATTTAAAGTAAGAATGAGAACTTTACTTGCAAAATTGGTTTTAATTCTCATAGACATCTATAACGATGTTATAAAATTTGTTTGATTTATTGACATTTAATTAATTTTAATGTCTCCTTTTAGTTGAGTATCTGAACAAATGAAGCCATTGTTCACTCTGTGATTGTCATGGTTTTTGCAATGACTGACGTACCTGAGCTCTTCTGGCAAAGTGGTAGTGTTCTTACCTCTGAGTTAGGAGACTCTGACACCAGTCCCATTTACTCCAGAGGTATGTGACAGCATATCTGAACAGGTTGATTGAAACCTATTTCGATTTTAAAATTTAGAATATCTGAACAAATGAGATAATTGCCCACACCTGTGTACAGCCTTGTCATGATTTTGGTCCGATGGAAATACCAAGGGCATGTGATGCAGTAGTAATGTCTCTACCTCTGGACTAGGAGGTAGAGACCATTAAATATATAAGTCCTGCTTATATATCTGCTCCAGAGATGTGTAATATTCTCTGAAATGGTATATTAGAAAATAAGCCTGGTGGAAGTGGCTCAGGGCTGTGGGGTGCCCTGTCCCTGAACGCTGTTGTGGCATAGTGATACTATCCCGATGTCTGCAACAGCAGGTCCAGGTTCAAATTCCTCTTGCCCAACAATTTTGTAACATATCCGGGCAGGTTGATTTAAAAATATCAATAGCAGACGTAACTTAGGACTCTTGTGGTGTAGTGGTAGTGGCCCTGTCCCTGCCCCGGACCAGGAGGTCTGGATTCAAGTCTCACCTGCCGCAGCAATGTGTCATACCGTATCTAGGCAGGTCGATTAGAAAGTATCCAAGACTGAAAACCTCGGGCTCTCATGGCACAGCAGTAGTGTCCATGCATTTCAGCCACATGGCCTGGGATAAAGCCCCAACTACTCCAGAGGTGTATAATATCAAACATAAGCAGGTTGACTAAAAAATATCAATGAAGGAAGTACCACTCTGACTGGATTCTCCTTCATGAAAGAGTTTTATTTGACAGTGGTGTCCTCAATTATAATGTTGTGTTGCGGGTTTCTAAATCTCTCTTTTGGAAATCATTATTATGCCAAGTTGGCTCAAATTTAGCATCAAAACAATATGGAATAATTTTAAGTGCATCTAGGTTAAATAACCGTATCAGTTCACTACAATGTAAGGCCCATCCATCCCTATCAATATTGACATGTTTTTCTTCTTTCTGAAACTATGCATCAAAAGTGATGTGCTCTTGATCAGCTGTTTACCAGTATGGGACAAAGTGCACTGTCACGTTGATGAGCAATAACTTTGACAGTGGTGAGACTGAGTTCTTTAAGCCCACTTTCAAGTTTAGTCAGCGTATGCTCCTTGAGTGTGTAAGTAATTGTCTGGACTGCTTCATAGCTGCAGTCGAGATGGTCTTGGTGACCTCATGAATGTTGGCTGGCAACTCTGAGGCCTTGGCCAGTGAGTGAATTGCTCAGGACTGATTTAGATTAGATTCCCTGTAGTATAGAAATGGGCCCTTTGGCCCGACAAGTTCACACTCACCCTCCAAAGAGTAACCCACCCATCTCATCTGCACAGCTCCCAGTCAGATGGCCTATGTACCTGTGGTCATGCACATAGTTGAATTGTTCATCCATAGGTTTAGTGTGGGCAGGTTGGTACCATAATGGGGATCACTGTTCTATAATGCAAGATCATAGTTCCTTAGGGTCTTGGTCTGTGATATTAAAGAAGTACAGAGGAACCTGTAGCAGGTTTTAACTTGCAGAAGGTCCAACACCTGCCCTTTCCCCACCTCCCTGATCACCATCCAATGGTCTAAACAATCTTACCAAGTGAAGCTACAATTCACCTGTACATCCTCCAGCCTACTCTACATTGGAGAAGCCAAATGCAGAGTGGATGATCACTTTGAAGAACAACTCCAGTCTGTGTGCAAGCAGGATCATGATGCTTGTTTTAATACCATGACCTGCTCGTATGCCTACTTATCTGCCCTCAGCATGCTGCAGTCTTCCAGTGAAATACAGCGTAAACTAGAGGAACAATATCTCACCTTCAGACGAGGCACTTTGCAGTCTTGTGGACTTCATGTTGAGTTGAACACCTTCAAATCGTGAACCATTTCTTTCCTTCCTTTTAGCTTGTTATAGTGTCCTGCCCTGCCCTTCCCTATCCCACTTACTGTCATTTTCAAGTAGAGTCTGGGAGGAGACACAGCATTGTTCTGGCATTCTCACATTCCGGTTACTTAATGTCAACTACTAACATGTTTTCTCCACCAGCAAGTCCTACATCCACTACCCCACTACCACCACCACCACCACCAAAACAATAGCATAAATGCTGTCATTTCACTCTTCTCTTCAGTTCTGTAGAGTCATATACGCTCAAAACATTGGCTTGCTTTCTTTTCATGGATGCTGCCTGACTACTGTGATCTCTAACATTTGTTTTCAGCATCTGCAGTAATCTGTTCCTCAGCCAGCTGCGTGGTGTTCTTACCTGCAGCCATGGAAGTCTGAATCTATTCCACAATAGATGTATGAATAAACATCTGTATGAATAAACTTCCAGGACTAGGTGGACTTGTAGCCCTGAATTGAGCTTAATGTTGGGCATGCTATATGTCTTATATTTCTCAATCTTATATTTCTCATATGTTGGAGTTTTATCTTTCTTGAAATTCCATTCATTTCAGAGTGGAATCTCTTTTTTTATATATGGGAAGTGGGGAATAAGGATGGGGGTGGTTAGTGCAAGATCTGCAGAGTTCGTTGTAATCATTACTTTGGGCTTGTTGAGGTTTTTTGTATAAACTCTGAATTCAATAATGCAAGATCTGTTTTGTACTTGAGGGCAGTGCTTAGCTTTGTAATTTTAGAGTATTTGAGATAAAGCGTATTGAGAGTTTCAATGAAGCCTCACTCTGGATTGGAGAGGATAACCCTGCAAAATATTTTCAAACTTGTAGTTCATGACGTGATGAGAAATAGAGATGAAACTTAAACCTAGATGAATCTACACACCCACATTACATTTGTCTAATGAAAATATTGGTTTTATAGAATGTACTATGAGGTTGGAATTGACCTTTACTTCACAAACCACAACCGCCTGTTTAGTCTTTTAAAAATAAAAGCTGTCATTGTTTTCCTCTGTTTTCAGACTACCCCAGCACAGGTACCTTTTGAGTATTTCCTCTTGCCACCCACACCTTGGCCTCTTCACGAGCACAGATTAGCTACTTAAATTCAAACAGAAATTTCTGAGAGGCAGGAGTTTTTAAATCTCTAAGTTGCTCATTGTCATTACATTGGTAGGACTGTGTGCATTAATATAAAGTTTCAAAGCTACTGCAAGTTTATTGAAAGAGATGCTTTTCGCAAAATAGACACTTTTATTTTCCAACTGGCTAAGTTAAATTGCTGTTGTCCATGGTTTGACCAGTCTGTGCATGAAATAAACACTTGGCTCAAGCACTCTTGTTAGAGAGGCAGACAAAGGGACACAGTTTAGTTTGTGGTAGAATTTGATTTTATTAACAAAATATTACTTATTTTTTAAAAAAAGTCAGCATTTTCCAAATTTCCACAATAATTACTTTCTTATCTAGTGCCACCCATCTGAGAAAGCCATAATGTGGAGGTGCCAATGTTGGACTGGGATGGTCAGTTAAAAATCTCACAACACCAGGTTATACTCCAAAGGCTTGAACAAATTTAGATTGCTGTGAAGTCTTTCATCTTTTAGAATAGGTTGCTGGTTTCGGTTCATTAATATGTAAAACCAAGAACTGCAATATATCATCTTAATTGCATGACACTATGATCTTTTGCTATAAATTCTGTGTCTAATGATCCTGCCGCACTAGTTATCTGATGAAGGAGCAGTGCTCTGAAAGCTAGTACTTTCAAATAAACCAGGATGATAACCTGGTTTTGTGTGATTTTTAACTTCTTCTGAGAAAGGATAGAAGCAACGATCCACATGTTTGAGTTGGGCTGTTTGAATCTCCTTCCTCTCTACAGTAGACAATAGGTGCAGGAGTAGGCCATTCTTCCCTTCGAGCCTGCACCACCATTCAATATGATCATGGCTGATCATCCTTAATCAGTATCCTGTTCCTGCCTTATCTCCATAACCCTTGATTCCACTATCCAACTCAGCTCTATCCAACTCTTTCTGAAATGAACCCAGAGACTGGGCCTTCACTGCCTTCTGGGGCAGAGCATTTCACACAGCCACCACTCTCTGGGTGAAGAAGTTTCTCCTCATCTCTGTCCTAAATGGTCTACCCCGTATTTTTAAGCTGTGTCCTCTGTTTCGGCACTCACCCCGCAGCGGAAACATGTTGCCTGCCGCCAGAGTGTCCAATCCTTTGATCATCTTATATGTCTCAACCAGATCCCCTCTCAGTCTTCTAAACTCAAGGGTACACAAGCCCAGTCGCTCCAGTCTTTCAGTGTAAGGTAATCCCGCCATTCCAGGAATTGACCTCGTGAACCTACGCTGCATTCCCTCAATAGCCAGAATGTCTCTCCTCAAATTTGGAGACCAGAACTGCACACAGTACTCCAGGTGTGGTCTCACCAGGGCCCTGTACAGCTGCAGAAGGACCTCTTTGCTTCTATACTCAATCCCTCTTGTTATGAAGGCCAGCATGCTATTAGCCTTCTTCACTACCTGCTGTACCTGCATGCTTACCTTCATTGAGTGGTGTACAAGAACCCCCAGATCTCTCTGTACTGCCCCTTTACCTAAATTGATTCCACTTAGGTGGTAATCTGCCTTCCTGTTCTTGCCACCAAAGTGGATAAGGATCCATTTATCCACGTGAAAGTGCATCTGCCATGCATCTGAGCACTCACCTAACTTGTCCAGGTCACCCTGTAATCTCCTAACATCCTCATCACATTTCACCCTGCCACCCAGCTGATGAAATTTGCGAATGTTATTGCTAATACCATCTTCTATATCATTAACATATATTGTAAAAAGCTGCGGTC
>NC_057714.1:112847975-112860231 GCF_004010195.1 Chiloscyllium plagiosum | reverse complement strand
TCCATCTTCAAAGTTACATCCTCAAAAAATACCAGAAGATTTGTCAAGCATGATTTTCCCTTCATAAATCCATGCTGACTCTGACCTATCCTGTTACTACTATCCAGATGTGTCGTAATTTCATCCTTTATAATAGACTCCAGCATCTTTCCCACCACTGAAGTCAGACTAACTGGTCTATAATTTCCTGCTTTCTCTCTCCCACCTTGCTTAAAAAGTGGTACAACATTAGCCGCCCTCCAATTCGCAGGAACTGATCCCGAATCTATCGAACTCTGGAAAATAATCACCAATGCATTCATGATTTCTCGAGCCACCTCCTTCAGTACCCTGGGATGTAGACCATCAGGCCCCGGGGACTTATCAACCTTCAGACCTAACAGTCTCTCCAACACCAATTCCTGGCAAATATAAATTCCTGTAAGTTCAGGTCCTTCAGCCACTGTTACCTCAGGGAGATTGCTTGTGTCTTCCCCAGTGAACACAGATCTGAAGTACCAATTCAATTCTTCTGCCATTTCTTTGTTCCCCGTAATATATTCCCTGTTTCTGTCTTCAAGGACCCAATTTTAGTCTTAACCATTTTTTTGCTTTTCACATACCTAAAAAAGCTTTTACTATCCTCCTTTATATCTTTGGCCAGTTTACCTTCTTACCTCATTTTTTTTCTCTGCGTATTTCCTTCTTAGTAATCCTCTGTTGTTCTTTAAAAGTTTCCCACTGGCTCTAGAGCTGGCTCTCTACAGCAAAGGTGGATCTCTGGGCAGGATGCATCTTCTTGGGTTGCCATTGTAGTCTTCTGCCACAAGTCTTGCTGTGTATTCCTGACGGGAAGGTAAATTTAAAAAAATAAACTTACCACGGGGGTTCAGCGGTCTTCATTTTTTTGTCGGCAGCAGTTGAAGTGGGAGGAGCGACAGCGAGGACCAGAGGCCCAACAGCAAGGTAAATTTCAAGTATATGAACTTGCCTCCTGTAGAGGCGGAGGGCATGCTGAACAGGAGCAGACACTGGACTGCTGGGTAAGCGGCACTTTATATTTGGGTGGTTGCTTTACCTGAAACACTACTCTGGTAGTGTCTCTCACCCGTTGTCGTCCTCTAACCAAAGTAAAAGGTTCTGTGTGCCGGATTGGTAAGTGGACGAGTTTTTATTCGTTTTTTAGTTTTCAGTAGTCTCATTGGGAATTTTGAATAGTGGGACTGGAGATTAGGGCAGTTGAATGTTTCTCCTGAAGAATGAGGGAGATAAGGGTCACCACTAGTATCCCTGCTGACTGCATCTGCGGGAAGTGTATCCCACTCCAGCTCCTCAAACCGCATTAGGGAACTGGAGCTGGATGAACTTCAGATCATTTTGGGAGGTAGAGGGCTTATCAAGAGGAGTTACAAGGAAGTAGTCACACCTCCGGTAGAAGAAGAAGGTAGAACCGGCAGGCAGTGCAGGGACCCCCTGTGGCTGTTTCCCCTCAACAACAAGTATATCGTTTTGGATACTGTTTGGGTGGAACAACTTTAGCGGGGTAAGCAATGAAGCACAGGTCTCTGGCACAGAGTCTGTTCCTGTTGCTCAGAAGGGAAGAGGAAAGAGAAGCAGTGCATTAGTCATTGGCGACTCTATAGTCAGGGAACAAATAGGAGGTTCTGTGGAAACGAGAGAGACTTTTGGATTCCTGGATAATGGGGTGTCTTTATGGGACCTCTGCAAACAGGATGGTCTACATCTAAATCAGAGGGGTACCTATATCCTTTGTGGAGTGCCTGGGTGGAATTTGCGCATACTCTCCGGGTGGGTTTAAACTAATTCAGCAGGAGGATGGGAACACAGATTGTCGTTCGAGTATACATGAGGTTGAGAGTAGTGAGGTCAGAAGTAGGTTTTCAAGGTTGCATGAGGAAACCGACGAGCAAGAAGTTGGTTTGAAGTATGCCTGCCTCAACGCCAGGAGCATCTGGAATAAGGTGGGTGAACTTGCAGCATGGGTTAGAACCTGGGATTTTGATGTGGCCATTTTGGAGCCATGGGTGGAGCAAGAACAGGAATGATTGTTGCAAATTCCAGGATTTAGGTGCTTCAGTAAGAACCGAGAAGATTGTAAAAGGGGAAAGGTGTGGCATTGTTAGTCGTGGACAGTATTATGGTATCAGAAAGGAAATTTGACAACTCGTCTACTGAGGCAATATGGGCTGAGGTTAGAAACAGGAAAGGATAGGTCACCCTGTTGGGAGTTTTCTATAGGCCTCTGAATGTTCCACAGATGTAGAGGAAAGATACCAAAGATGATTCTGGATAGGAGTGATAGCAACAGGGTAGTTGTTATGAAGATCTTTAACCTTCCAAATATAGATTGGGAATACTAAAGTTTGAGTACTTTAGATTGGTCAGTTTTTGTCCAGTGTGTGCAGGATGGTTTCCTGACACAGTATGTAGACAGAGCTGAAAATGTGTTGCTGGAAAAGCGCAGCAGGTCAGGCAGCATCCAAGGAACAGGAGAATCGATGTTTCGGGCATAAGCCCTTCTTCAGGATGTAGACAGGCCAATAGGGGGCGAGGCCACACTAGATTTGGTACTGGCTAATGATTTGGAGGTGGTGAGCACTTTGGTGATAGTGACCACAATTCAGTTGTGCTTAGTTTAGCAATGGAAAGGGATAGGTATGTACCTCAGGGCAAGAGTTATAGCTGAGGGAAAGGCAATTAAGATGCGATTAGGCAAAATTTAGGATGCATAGGCTGGGGCAGGAAACTGCAGGGCACAACAGAAATGTGGAGCTTAATCAAGGAACAGCTACTGCTTGTCCTTGATAAGTATGTACCTGTCAGGCAGGGGGATGTTGTTGCGAGCAGGAGCCGTGGTTCACTAAGGAAGTTGAATCTCTTTTAAGAGGAAGAAGAAGGCTTATGTTAGGATGTGATGTGAAGACTCCGGGCCCTTGAGAGTTACAGGTTAGCCAGGAAAGACCTGATGAAAGAGTTAAGAAGAGCTAGGAGGGGACATGAAAAGCCATTGGTGGACAGGATCAAGGAAAACCCTAAGGCTTTCTATAGGTATATCAGAAATAACTGAATGACTTGTAAAAGATTAGGGCAAATCAAGGATGGTAGTGGGAAGTTGTGCATGGAGTCAGAGGAAATGGGGGAAGCGATAAATGAATATTTTTCATCAGTATTCACACTAGAAAAAGACAATGTTGGCAAGGAGAAAACTGAGATACAGGCTACCAGACTTGACAGGATTGAGGTTCACAAGGAGGATGTGTTAGCAATTCTGGAAAGTGTGAAAATAGAATAAGTCCCCTGGGCCAGATAGGATTTATCCTAGGATTCTCTGGGAAGCCAGGGAGGAGATTGCAGAGCCTTAGGCTTTGATCTTTGTGCGTTATTGTTGACAGGAATAGTGCCAGAAGACTGGAGGATAGCAAATGTTGTTCCCCTGTTCAAGAAGGGGAGTAGAGACGCCCTGGTAATTATAGACCAATGATCTTTACTTTGGTTGTGGGTAAAGTGTTGGAAAAGGTTATAAGAGATACGATTTATAATCATCTAGAAAGGAATAAGCTGATTATGGATAGTCAACTGGTTTTGTGAAGGTAGGTAGTGCTTCACAAATCTTAGAGTTCTTTGAGAAGGTGGCCAAATAAGTGGATGAGGCTAAAGCAGGTGGTGTGGTGTTTATGGATTTCAGTAAGGCGTTTGATAAGGTTCCCCACATTCGGCTATTGCACAAAATATAGAGGCTTGGGATTGAGGATGATTTAGTGATTTGGATCAGAAATTAGCTAGTTGAAAGAAGACAGAGTGGTAGTTGATGGGAAATGTTCATCCTGGAGTTCAGTTACTAGTGGTGTACCGCAAGGATCTGTTTTGGGGTCACTGCTGTTTGTCATTTTTATAAATAACCTGGATGAGAGCTTAGAAGGATGGGTTAGTAACTTTGCGGATGACACTAAGGTCGGTAGAGCTGTGGATAATGTAGAAGGATGTTGTAGGTTACAAAGGGGCACAGATAAGCTTCAGAACTAGGCTGAGGGGTGATAAATGGAGTTTAATGCAGAAAAGTGTGAGGTGATTCACTTTGGAAGGAGTAACAGGAATGCAGAGTACTGGGCTAATGGTAAGATCCTTGATGCTGTAGATGAGCATAGATCCCTGAAAGTTGCCACCCAGGTTGATAAAGTTGTTAAGAAGGCATGCGGTGTGTTGGTTATTATTGGTAGAGGAATTGTGTTTCAGAACCATGAGGTCATGCTGCAGCTGTACGAAACTCTGGTGCGGCCAGACTTGGAGTATTGTGTACAGTTCTGGTCGCAACATTATAAGGAGGACATGGAAGCTTTGGAAAGGGTTCAGAGGAGAATTCCAAGGATGTTGCCTGGTATGGAGGGAAGGTCTTACGAGGAAAAGCTGATGGACTTGAGGTTGTTTTCATTGGAGTGAAGAAGTTGAGAGGTGCCCTAATTGAGGCATATAAGGTAATCAGAGGGTGAGATGGGTGGATAGGGAGAGCCTTTTTTCTTGGATGGTGGTAGCTAGCACGAGCAGACATAGCTTTAAATTGAGGGGTGATAGATATAGGACAGATGTCAGAGGTAGTTTATTTTACTCAGTCATAGGATCGTGGAACACACTACCTACAACAATCGTAGACTCTCCCACGTTTAAGGGCATTTAAATAGTCATTGGATGGGCATATGGATGAGAATGGAATAGTGTAGGTTGGATCGGCTTCAGATTGGTTTCACAGGTCAGTGCAACATCGAGAGCCGAAGGGCCTATACTGTGCTGCAATGTTCTGTTCTTTTTTGTTCTGTTTGCTGAGAGGGTATTTTTGTTTTTTTAAAAGGCCCCCTCCCCTGGACCTTCCAAATGTTGGATTATGAGTAGGATTCAAAACATCCAATGTAGTCACATAAACGCCCCTCACCGCTATGCGGGAAGATGTAAAGTGCATGCACTTGGGTATTGACTGTGACTGGCCAAGGTGCCAGAAGGTTTTAGTGCTACTTCTTCAATACACAACCCTTGGGCTGACTTTCCCTGAACCTTTGTGATCTCTTTGAACTTGGTTTCCACTGTTCTTTGTAGCTGATGGCTGCTGCTTAATTTAGTTTCCTTTAACTCCTCCCATTTCCTCCAAATCTGGAGTTGGCCTTGGGCACTTAGATGGGCCCCTGCTCCTCCTGCCTCTTTGTTGGCAATGTTGAACAGTCCCTCTTCCGTACCTACACTGTGCCCCAACTCCTGTGCCATTACATTGATGATTGCATTGGTGCAGCATCCTGAATCTGGGCTGAACCGGAGCAGTTCATCGACCTTGCCCACAACTTCCACCCAACCCTCCAAATCACCTCATCCATCTCGGACACATCCCTTCCCTTTCTTAACCTCTCCATTTCCATCTCAACAGGTAACAGTCTGCAGACGGATGTTTACTACAAACCCGCAGACTCTCACAGTTACGTGGACTACACCTCCCACCCAGTATCCTGTAAGAACTCCATCCCATTCTCCCAATTCCTCTGTCTCCGCCGCATCGAATGAGGAGACATTCCACTCCCAAGCGTCCCAGAT
Source organism: Chiloscyllium plagiosum (assembly GCF_004010195.1). NCBI lineage: Eukaryota > Metazoa > Chordata > Chondrichthyes > Orectolobiformes > Hemiscylliidae > Chiloscyllium > Chiloscyllium plagiosum. The sequence continues at coordinate 112,854,660 of NC_057714.1, read as the reverse complement.
ATCTACCTATTTTGGACAAATGCCTTTTCTCCCTCTGTGAGCCCTCCACCTCACCACCTCCATTCCCCATTCTACTGCTCTAAACCCACCCCCAAATGCAATAACAATAGAGTCCCCTTTGTCTTCGCCTACCGCCCCACTAGTCTCTGCATCCAATGCATCACACTTCCGCCAACTCCAACTACTTCCCACCATCAAGGACATGTTACCCTCCCCACCCCTCTCTGCCTTCAGCAAGGACTGTTCCCTTCACCAATCTTTTGGTTTGCTCCACTCTCCACACCAATACCCCAACCTTCCCCTGCAACCAGAAAAGATACAAAGCCTGCCAGCACACCACCCCCCTCGCCACCATCCAGGGCTACAAACAGTCCTTCCAGAAGAGACAGATGTTTACCTGCTTCTCCTCCAACCCAGCTTACTGCACTCCCGATGTGGTCTTCTCTACATTAGGAAGACCAGATAAAACGTAGGGAAACTTTTTGGCGAGCATCTCAGCCAGGCCCACAGGGGCCAACCGGAGCTCCCCGGCACCACCCATTTTAATTCCTTTCCCACTCCCTTTACAACATGAACATCCTTAGCTCCTCCATTGCCACAATGACTCAAGCCGCAAATTGGAGGAACAACACCTCCTCTTCCGCCTGGGCAGCCTACAGTCCAGAGAACTCAATGTTGAGTTCTCCAATTTCAAATAACCTCCCTTCCCAGCACCTCCCTCCATTCCTCACAGCCACCTACCAGATTCATCCTTTTTATCGACCAACCAGGTTGTACCCTCTACCTGTCTCCAACTATCCCTGCCCCACCTCATCCCCTTTATCAAACCTCCCCTTGCACCCACCCCCAGTCCTGAAGAAGGGTTATAGCAGAAATGTCAATGTCTCCACCTCCTCCTGCTGCCTGGCTAGCTGTGTTCTCCCAGCCTTCTCCTTGTCTACGTTGGATTCCAGCATCTGCAGTGTTTTTAGGTTAATTTAGTGTGGTCATTTTTCTGTCCAATCCAATTTCTCCGGCTGTGGGTAAACTTAGAATTTCTAATTATTGGCCAATGGTAGTTTGACCACATCACCATAATTTGCATTGATTTTTATTACAAGTAGTTTTCAGTATGGGTATAATCATGTCTTACTGTAATTACATCGAAATTTAATGAGATCTCACCTAGAATATCATGTGCAGGGTGGGTTTCCTTACCTATGGAGAGGTATATTTGCCATGGAGAGAGTGAACCCCCATTCCCCAAAGATTCACCAAACTGATTCCTGGGATGGAGGGATTGTCCTATGCGGAACGATTAGACTTGGTTTATATTATCTGGAGTTGAGAAGAACGAATCATATCATTCACAATTCTTATAGAGATTATCAGGGTAGATATTAGAACTGGGAGGATCTAGAATGAGGGGAGAAAGCCTTAGAACTGAGATGAGGAGGAATTTCTTCTGAATGTGGTGAATCATTTGGAATTCTCTCAGGTTGTGGAAGTTCAAGACAGAAATTTATACACTTCTAGGTATTAATGGGAGGAGAATCTTTTGGAATCCTCTGTTGCAGAGGGTTGTAGAGATTCAGTTTTAGAATATGTTCTAGATCAATAAATTCTACAGGTTTAAAAACATCATGGGATGCAGGGATAGTGCAGGAAAATGATGTTGAGGTAGAAGTTCAAGTAATCTTTTTACTCAGAGGATTGTGAACTTCTACCATTCTTTACCATAGTGGGCTGTGGAAGCTGAATCTTTGGGTATGTTTAAGTTGGAGATTGAGCAATTTCTTTCATCAACTCCATTCTCTTATTCCTGTATGTATGCCATTGGTAATCAGAAACTGAAATGTTTGATTAGCCATAATCACATTGAATGGTGGGCAGACTCGATGGGCTGAACAATTATCTCGTGTTCATATGTTCCCAAGATCAGCCACAATTTAATTGAATGATGGAGTATGCTGTGGTTCTGTTCGCCGAGCTGGAAGTTTTTGTTGCACATGTTTCGTCCCCTGGCTAGGCGACATCATCAGTGCTTGTCGATGGGCTGAACAATTATCTCGTGTTCATATGTTCCCAAGATCAGCCACAATTTAATTGAATGAGGGAGTATGCTGTGGTTCTGTTCGCCTAGCTGGAAGTTTTTGTTGCAGATGTTTCGTCCCCTGGCTAGGCGACATCATCAGTGCTTGGGAGCCTCCTGCGAAGCGCTTCTTTGATGTTTCCTCCGGTGTTTATAGTGGTCTGTCCCTGCCGCTTCCGGTTGTCAGTTTCAGCTGTCCGCTGTAGTGGTTGGTATATTGGGTCCAGGTCGATGTGTTTGTTGATGGAGTTTGTGGATGAATGCCATGCCTCTAGGAATTCCCTGGCTGTTCTCTGTCTGGCTTGCCCTATGATAGTAGTGTTGTCCCAGTCAAATTCATGTTGCTTGTTGTCTGCGTGTGTGGCTACTAAGGATAGCTGGTCGTGTCGTTTCGTGGCTGGTTGATGTTCATGTATGCAGATTGTTAGCTGTCTTCCTGTTTGTCCTATATAGTGTTTAGTGCAGTCCTTGCATGGTATTTTGTACACTACATTCGTCTTGCTCATGTTGGGTATCGGGTCCTTCGTTCTGGTGAGTTGTTGTCTGAGCGTGGCTGTTGGTTTGTGTGCCATTATGAGTCCTAGGGGTCGCAGTAGTCTGGCTGTCAGTTCCGAGATGCTCCTGATGTATGGTAGTGTGGCTAGTCCTTTTGGTTGTGGTATGTCCTCGTTCCCGTTGTCTTTCTCTTAGGCATCTGTTGATGAAGTTGCGCGGGTATCCGTTTTTGGCGAATACCGTTTTTGGCGATGGAGTATGCTAAAGGGGCCAAGTGATCCACTCCTCCTCTCTCTCGTTCCTCAAGTGTTTTAAAACCCATCAATTTGCATCTTGGTGCACATTTGTAAACTCCTTGAGCAACTTTATTCTCTGACTTGCAAAAGCCTGTGTTGCTCTTTGATTAAATGTTTTTTTAATGTTGTTTTTAGTGATTTCATGATTGTAACAGATGAAAAGATGAAAAATTTGTCTTTTTTTTAGAACTGCATGCATTTCAGTCACTACTAAGAAATTATCTGAGTCTAATTTCCAAATGCGTAGGAGAAATTAAATGTATGAAAAGCACCAGTGGGTTGTAATTTGTATCTTGACTTGAGATGCTGAACATTGATAAGATGTTAGTAAAGTTGGAGAGTAACTTTTTAATCAGCATCACTGTAGCTGTTTTGTTCAATTAAGTAGGTGTATGAAATGTTTACATTGTGAAAAGATCCCAGCACGTAGTTAACTTTTTTACTGTATATGATTTTGGTTCTGAAATCGGTGCACTGTGGGCAAGAGGTGTTTTAAGTTGTTTACTGCAAGAAGTGTGAAGATTGGGGAGGAGTTCCTTTGTTTCTTCTTTCTTAGTAAGTTAATTAGTTGCTAAGAACCTGCTATCAGGTACTGTCTTTAAATTACTGTAAATTAGAAAAGTATTATTTTAGAAGAAATAGCTACGCTTGAATTTGGGAATGAAAGGAAAGTAAGTAACCTAAAACAGAATAATGTAATGCGAAGGAAGTTAAGTTGATACACAGCAGCATAGTTTAGTCAGGTGGAATATGTGACCTTTAATGTGTGGGAAGCCATGAACCTTACTGGCATCCTACGTGAGCAGGAAGTGCTGCCAACTGAAGAATCTTGAGCTCCTGATTTCAGGGATTTAATGGTACCTGGAGTCACTGTAGCACATCTATATGGCTGATAGGTGACTGGAAAGGTGGTTACACTGCTGCTTAAAGACAGAAGATTGGATGGAAGGTCGAAAAGCATATTAGAAAAGCAAAGAGGAATTATGAGAAAGGACGTGCAGCCATGAAGGGGAATCTCCCAATCCTCTTTAGCATGTAAATAGTAAAAGAGTGGTACATGCGGAATAGGGCTGATGAGGGATCATGGAAGGGACATGGAGGCAGCGAGCATGATTGAGATGTTAACTAATACTTTGCGTTTATTTTCACCAAAGGCAGATATACTACCCTGTTAGTGATGACAGAGGAAACGATTGAATCAAAATTGATCAGGAAGAAGTGTTGGATGAACTATTGGTATGTGAAAGTTGATTAAGTACTGGGACTGAATATTGTACAACATGAGATTATAATTATAAGGCATAACCTTTCAGTTCTCCCAAGACTGGAGAATTGCAAACCATCACACCATTATGTGAGGATAAGTCCAGCAATTACAGACCAATCAGTTTAACTTGTAGTGGTGGGGAAGCTTCTGGAAATTAGTATGGACATGGTATAAGGTTGATTGATTAGGAAGAGTCAACATGAATTTCTGAAGAGGAACTAGTGTTTAACTAACTTGATGGATTTTGTGATCTAGTCTATTATACTTGCTGTTCAATGTGATCTCCTCTACACTGGGGAGATAAAATTCAGACTCACTTTGTAGTAGTGGCCCAACTGGCACACTGAAAATACTGGAATTTCTCCTTGCTTCTAACTCTTTCTTTTTCACTTGATGATCTGGATCATGCAGGCAGGGGGCAATAAAGCTGATTTGATCAAAGCAAAATACTGCAGTTGCTCGAACTCTGAAATACTGAATGCTGGAGAAGATCAGCTGAATTAAGAGTTGGTGTTTCAGGAGTGTTATGACTCTTCTTTATAAAAGCTGGGTTTTTTGCCCTGGTTGTGTGGACTGGAACTAAGCTCCCTCATAGCAGAGGAAAAATATAAATTGTTGCTTTTGCCACTGAAATTGAGGGTCATATGGACTGTGGAGGTAGTTTTGGGCTTGTTTATGCAGGATGTATGCTGCAATGTGATAATGTAATTATTGCAGGTCATGGCAGCTGGTTTGGAATCAGCCTGGCAGAATGATGGCTTTGGTGCTCTAAAGCAGAAGGTTGCTGGTTTTACGTGCATTCCAGGACTTCATTATATAGTCTATACTGATAATCGAGTGAGGTATGAAGAGAGTGCTGTGTTGTTGGAGATAGATAGCATCTTTTGATTAAGATGTTAAAGCTGTCTCTGCCCATTCAGAGGATTGGTTGAAAAAGAGGAGTTTATTTGAAATTAACGATTGATGGAGCAGGCTAAGGGGCTACAAGGTCTTCTCCAGCTTCTGTTCTTATAATGTTGTGTCTCTCATAGTCACTTGAAATGCAACACAGTTCTTATGTCCAGGCCAGGTTATCCCTCTCAATAGCACCACAGATAATCAAGTTCTTAGATGATTTATCTCCATTTTATGTGTACAGCCTTGCAGTGTACAATTAATGAACATGTTTACTCAGCATTGCAACTCAAAGATTCTATCAGTTGTGAGATACTTCATGACACTTGATAGAGTTCTATACAAATAGAAACTTCTCACAACAAGAGAATCTGTACTGCATTGCAATGATCCAGTTGTTTAACTTCTGTTACAGTACTGTTTCCATTGTTAGTTTTGATGTGGAGGGAAAATGACCTATTTAGACTGACATGATGACTACTTCTGTCTCATGTGTTGTTGCATTCCTTGAAAGCCTAGATTAGAAACTTGATAATTATCAGTCTCTCCTAATATATCACAAATGTAGCAGGTAATTTAGACTTGTGAATTATTGGATGTAAATTCTAGTGAATGATATTCAGAAATATTGCTGCAGACACTTCAACATTTATTGGATGCTTGAAACTGTTAGCGAGCTTACAGCCCCTTTGCTCAAACTGATTATATTAATATGTTGTTCCTGTTCAGGTGAACATACAGGAGCTAATGAGTTTTGTTGAATTCATGTCTTCCTAATTTTAATTCTGTTACCTTCCTTCAGGTAATGAAGATGTTAGGGCCTATATACAACAGGACTGGCACAATATTCAGGTTTGTGCTGGTGAGTGTCAGGTAATATTTGGGACTCCACAAATTCCAGAAAACAGCGCTGTTACACTAAGATGTATCTTACCAATTAAGGTAATGTATTTGGAAAGGCAAGGACTGATTCGGGATAGTCAACGTGGCTTTGTGCGTGGGAAATCATGTCTCACAAACTTGATTGAGTTTTTTGAAGAAGTAACAAAGAAGATTGAGGGTAGAGCAGTAGATGTGATCCATATGGACTTCAGTAAGGTGTTTGACAAGGTTCCCCATGGGAGACTGATTAGCAAGGTTAGATCTCATGGAATACAGGGACAACTAGCCATTTGGATACAGAACTGGCTCAAAGGTAGAAGAGAGAGGGTGGTGGTGGAGGGTTGTTTTTCAGACTGGAGGCCTGTGACCAGTGGAGTGCCACAAGGGTCGATGCTGGACAGTCTACCTTTTGTCATTTACATAAATGATTTGGATCCGAGCATAAGAGGTACAGTTAGTAAGTTTGCAGATGACCCCAAAATTGGAGGTGTAGTGGACAGCGAAGAGGGTTACCAGATTACAACAGGATCTTGACCAGATGGGCCAATGGGCTGAGAAGTGGCAGATGGAGTTTAATTCGGATAAATGTGAGGTGCTGCATTTTGGGAAAGCAAATCTTAGCAAGATTTATGCATTTAATGGTAAGTTCCTAGGGAGTGTTGCTGAACAAAGAGACCTTGGAGTGCAGGTTCATAGCTCCTTGAAAGTGGAGTCGCAGGTAGATAGGATAGTGAAGAAGGCGTTTGGTATGCTTTCCTTTATTGGTCAAAGTGTTGAGTA
>NC_057714.1:112844354-112847793 GCF_004010195.1 Chiloscyllium plagiosum | reverse complement strand
GCAGAGGGTGGTACGTGTATGGAATGAGCTGCCAGAGGAAGTGGTGGAGGCTGGTACAATTGTAACATTTAAGAGGCATTTGGTTGGGTATATGAATAGGACGGGTTTGGAGGGATATGGGCCGGGTGCTGGCAGGTGGGACTAGATTGGGTTGGGATATCTGGTCGGCATGGACAGGTTGGACCGAAGGGTCTGTTTCCATGCTGTACATCTCTATGACTTTATAATTAACCTTGACATTCAATTGTGTTAATATATTCTAATTCTTCCCACCATTTAATATTCTGGAGGTTGATATTGATCAGCAACTTAACTGGTCTAACTGCATAAATACTACGGCTACGAAAATCATAGAGTTTTTTGTGGCAAGTAGCTTGTGTCTTCACTCCCCGTATCATCTTGATGGTAGCAAGGACATAAGACAGTACTATTATGCAGTACACTCCATTTGGCTGGATGAGATCAACTCCGAAACCAGTCAAGAAATTTGCCATGATTCAGGATAAAGTAACATGCTTGATTGGTATCTCATCCACTACCTTCAACATTTGCTTCCTCCACCAGTAGCACAATGTGGTCAACATTATGTATTATCTGCAAGATGCATTGCAGCAACTCACCCAGTTGTCTCTAACAGCATCATCCTAGGATCTCTAGCAGTTAAAATTAGAAGGCCATTAGGCGAATGGGCATACACAGGCACACCGAAGTCTCTCAGTACATTGACTTGGAAATGTTTCACTGCTCTTTCATTGTTGTTGGGTCAATGTTGGGGAATTTTCAAGTTTACCTACCCTGGACTGGGAGACCTAGGTTCAATCCCAGCTGCCACAGAGGTGTGATATAATACCTCTGAACATATTGATTAGAAAATAGAACTCCAAAGGACTGAAGTGCTTACTTCCACCTTCTCGAGTTAGGCATAGGAAAGGGTAATATATACTGCCTTTGGCAGTGACTGTCACCTCCTATAAGTAAAGTAAAATCCTATGCACTACTGTGTGGTGTAGATAAGGTTTTGTGCTTGCTTACTGGCAGCAATTGACAATAAGTAACAGAGGTTGTAGCTTCTTTCTTCTTTCCCCTTGCCCACTTCTCACGATGCATAATGTAGGGGTTTAACAACTCTCCATAGTCAAGGTGCTGTAAGATTGTAATTTTGATCAGCAACACAGTCAGATATATGAATTGCTGTCAGACTGCTGTGCTTGCCTAGTTATGGCCTGGAATCTCATTGTCAAACTGCTTAATTGAATCATGCAAAAATGATGACTGCCAGGTTATTTGATGCTAATCAGCTTTCCAATTACACATGCTGCTAATCAGATGTACACCATTTGTCAGATCACCAAGTATACAAAAAATAAATATTTCCATCTTTTCGGGCATCCAGAGACTTTGGTAGGAAGTGAAACAGTTCAGGTCCAAGTCAGAAATCTGTTCATTTCAAGTTTTCCAAGACTTGATGATTGTTTCAGAGATCAAAATGAATGATCAGAAATAAATAATAGTGTGCACTTATTGAACATTTGAAACATTTAAATGACATGGAACATTATCCTCTCTTTCCTTTCTTTTCAAGAATATGTGATCAGCCATGAAGTAGGAGAAGTAACTTAACAGCTTTTCAATAAAGACCTTGAAAGGTGATTTGATCTCAGTTTGATTCTCAGACTTTATCTACTTTTTTTTTAGATTAGATTAGATTACAGTGTGGGAACAGGCCCTTCGGCCCAACAAGTCCACACCGACCCGCCGAAGCGAAACCCACCCATACCCCTACATTTACCCCTTACCTAACACTACAGGCAATTTAGTATGGCCAATTCACCTGACCCTGCACATCTTTGGATGGTGGGAGGAAACCGGAGCACCCGGAGGAAACCCACGCAGACACGGGGAGAACGTGCAAACTCCACACAGTCAGTCACCTGAGGCGGGAATTGAACCCGGGTCTCTGGCGCTGTGAGGCAGCAGTGCTAACCACTGTGCCACCGTGCCGCCCACGATCTCAGCCTGGAGTACGACTTGGCTGCCATAACCCTGAGTTAAAGATTTAGAAAAATAAACAGATGGTCTACTTTGTTTCTGTTAATAAACAGTGGATTCTCTCCCATTAGAAATGTGCATACCTGGTCAGAACTCGTTGTCTGACTGACCTTACAAATAAGTAATGTCTGTTAGTTAACTTTTTAAAACTCATTCGCGGGATATCAGTGTGACTGGCTTGGGTAGCACTTTTTGTCCATCCTAATTGCTGCTGAAATGCCGGTGAACTACCTCGTTGAATCACTGTAGTTCATGTAGTACATTTGCAGTGCTGTTGAAAAGGGAGTTCCAGGTTTTTAACCCAATCTTATCGAAGGCATATGGTTTCAAGGCAAAATACTGTTTGACTTGGAGATCTTGCAGTTGGTGGTATCTAATGCATTTGTTTCCCTTCTAGGTGGTAGAGGTCATGTGTTTGGAAGATGCTGTTGAAGGAATCTAGATAAGTTGCACAAATAAGTTGATGCAAAGTGACAATGTTTCTACTATATATAATGATGGAGGAAATAAATGCTTATTTTGATGAATGAGGAGCTGATCTAGCTGGCTGCCTAGATGGTTTAGAGCATCTTGAATGTTGTTGTGTCCTCCCGTTTTCCCCTTCACTTGAAGCAAAACGCTCAGAGACATAGTAGTTTTACCTCCATCATCATTATTCGGGCTCTGGAGGGGGAGAGAATGATCACGCATGTGCATAGAGGTATGAGTTCACCGTCTTCTCTGGAAGAGCAGTTTCTTTTTAATTATATAATCACTTTACAGGGAGGAGCATTCAGATAAGGCAACATACATATTGATTCGGTGACTATTACAATCAGTGATTGTCAATAGTAAAGATTAAGCCATCTGCTGTTACACAATGTTTTTATACTTAACTAGCTTCACATAATGAATACTTTTCACCTTGATAAACTGACCTTACGGAATTCTTCCAATGTTGTTAAATGGCTCTACATAATAAATGCTTTTCCACCTTGTTAACCCATTGCCCTTGCCTCCAGCACCCCATTGTTAACTGCAAGTTCTTACCTGATCTGAGTAATGTTCAACTGAACCTCTTGTTTCACAAAACTCAGAACGTAATTCCTTTCCTACCTGTTCATACCTTGTACACATTCTCATTCCCTCCTTTTATCATAGAACATAACAGCGCAGTACAGGCCCTTCGGCCCTCGATGTTGCACCGACCTGTCGTACCAATCTGAAGCCCATCTAACCTACACTATTCCATGTATGTCCATATGCTTGTCCAATGACGACTTAAATGTACTTAAAGTTGGTGAATCTACTACCGTTGCAGGCAAAGCATTCCATACCCTTACTACTCTCTGAATAAAGAAACTACCTCTGTCTTATATCTATCACCCCTCAATTTAAAGCTATGCCCCCT
>NC_057714.1:112823047-112844225 GCF_004010195.1 Chiloscyllium plagiosum | reverse complement strand
TGCCTTCTTAACAACCCTGTCAACCTGGATGGCAACATTCAAGGATCTGTGTGCCTGGACACCGAGATCTCTCTGCTCAACTACACTGCCAAGAATCTTACCATTAGCCCAGTACTTTGCATTCCGGTTACTCCGACCAAAGTGAATCACCTCGCACTTGTCTGCATTAAACTCCATTTGCCACCTCTCAGCCCAGCTCTGCAGCTTATCTATATCTCTCTGTAACCTACAACATCCTTTGTCACTATCCACAACTCCACCGACCTTAGTGTTGTCTGCAAATTTACTAACCCACCTTTCTACGCCCTCATCCAGGTCGTATATAAAAATGACGAACAGCAGTGGACCCAACACCGACCCTTGTGGTACACCACTGGTAACTGGACTCCGTGCTGAACATTTCCCATCAACCACGCTCTGTCTTCTTTGAGCAAGCTAATTACTAATCCAAACTGCTACATCTCCCACAATCCCATTCCTCTGCATTTTGTACAATAGCCTACTGTGGGGGAACCTTATCAAACGCCTTGCTGAAATCCATATACACCACATCGACCGGTTTACTCTCATCTACCTCTTTGGTCACCTTCTCAAAGAACTCAATAAGGTTTGTGAGGCATGACCTATCCTTCACAAAACTGTGCTGACGATCCCTAATCAAATTATTCTTTTCTAGATGATTATAAATCCTATCTCTCATAACCTTTTCCAACACTTTACCAACAACTGAAGTAAGGCTCATTGGTCTATAATTACCAGGATTGTCTCTACTCCCCTTCTTGAGCAGGCGAACCATATTTGCTACCCTCCAGTCTTGCACTATTCCTGTAGACAATGACGATTTAAAGATCAATGCCAAAGGCTCGGCAATCTCCTCCCTGGCTTCCCAGAGGATCCTAGGATAAATCCCATCCGGCCCAGGGGACTTATCTATTTTCAAACTCTGCAGGATTTCTAATACCTCTTCCTTGTGAACCTCAATCACACCTAGTATCTCAGTAATCTCATCGACAACATAGTCGTTTTCTAGAGTGAATATTGTCGAAAAATATTCATTTAGTGCTTCCCCTATCTCCTCTGACTCCACTCGCAACTTCCCACTACTATCCTTGATTGGCCCTAATCTTACTCTTGTCATTCTTATATTTCTTAAATACCTGTAGATAGCCTTAGTGTTTTCCCTGATCCTATCCGCCAACAACTTCTCGTGTCTCCTCCTGGCTCTTCTGAGCGCTCTCTTTTGGTCTTTCGTGGCTACCTTGTAACCCTCAAGCGTCCTGACTGAGCCTTCACATCTCATCCTAATATAAGCTGCCTTCTTCCTCTTGGGTAAAAACAATTACTGCAGATGCTGGAAACCAGTGTCTAGATTAGAGTGGTGCTGGAAAAGCACAGCAGTTCAGGCAGCATCCGAGGAGCAGTAAAATCGACGTTTCGGGCAAAAGCCCTTCATCAGGAATACAGGCAAAGTGCCTGACCAGAGATTCCACTTCCTTTGTAAACCACGGCTCCCGCGCTCTACAGCTTCCTCCCTGCCTGACAGGTACATACTTATCTAGGACACACCGTAGCTTTTCCTCGAATAAGCTCCACATTTCAAATGTGCCTATCCCCTGCAGTTTCATGATAACCAATGGCATTACCAGCTTTCATAAGACTCTTACAGTCGGTATCCAATCAAGTCATTGACAAACAGCATTCAGTGATTATAACAACGAAAATTACTTGTCCGTTACAGTAAATAGACTTTGAAGAATTCTCCCATGTGGAAAAACGGTTCCCCAGTCAAGTTCTTAAATCCACAGTTCTTAGTGACCACTCCATTCCCTTCAAGTCCAGTGGAAATGAACCATTTCTCAAAATCTCCTTTGGTAAAGTCCAACCTGAAAACAAAATTCAGTGTGTTCTTGTATCACGCCTCAAGAGAAATGTGTTTCCTTGGATAAGGGCACTTAAATACTGAACAACACTGCCAAGACTTCCATCCTTGCAGAGATGCTTCAGATGAAAGATGCAGTGCAGCAGCACCAAAGGTGAACGCAGCATTCTTTGCTGTTTCTGCTCCCGCTCTTCTGTCAAATGTAATCAAGCCAACTAGCTGTTTTTGATGTTAGCTTGATCAGTGAACCATCATATCCCTTAAATAGTTGAAAGAGAAGGTAAAGCTCACGTGGTTTAATGTCCATAGGAAGGCCACTGACAAAAAAACATACGGACCTCCTCGTCACTGTTGCTAGCTTCTTCACTTGCTCGTGACTGGGGAGCTGATTGAACCCATTGGATCAGGCTGTGGAGGTGTGGGTGGTGGTCAGAAGGTGTGCTTTACCTGTGAATGGAGAAACTCTAGAGATGATATTAGCTGCTGAAAGTATCGTTGCATTTCCCCTCTCATTCTTTCCTTGCCAAGGTAAGTATCAATATGAAGACAGTCACATATTGAACTACACTAAATTGAGTCTGCCTATTTCAACTTTCTCAGTCGTCTTGAAGTCTTGTTACTCTGTTGACTGTTTATGACATTATCAAAGTTTTATACAATCTATAAACTTCTAAATTGTCCTGCGTAAACAATTCTGTCAATTGTAAACAACAATCAATGGTCCTAAAATCAAACCCTCTGGTACCTCATTCAGGCTATTCAAAAATTATTCTTTTTTAACAAATTGATTCTTGGCTAATGTGAAAGATGTCAGGAAACTTATTTCAAAACCCTGGAGCAGCAAGAAAACAACAAAATGTTTCCTGTGCTTTAGCAGTTGAAGAGGTAGTTTCAGTTCAGATTTAAATCCCAAATATTCATGGGAAATAAATGCGGAATATTTTAAAATATGTTCTCCAAATGAAACTTCCCAAATAAGAGTCTGAATTACAGTGGCAACCTTGGTAAAGATCAAAATTCTTTGAGTTTGCAATATGAAAGGGGCCAATGAAGTCTTGACAATAATGAACAGAATTTAAACAGCTCAGCCTCGAGTTCTGATATTCTCTAAAATCTTAACATCAAACTCAAAGTGCTTTTTTTTAATGCAGTGTGTTCACAAAAAACACAGCAGAACAGATATTTTAATACAGTACTCTCATCTGGCTGAAGCATGACCACTGGCCTTATTTTTTGTTTAAGCAGGCATTGTAGAATTTTAATCAAATCAGGGGCTCAAGGCACTCGATCAATTTGTTTTTGATTTGATGATTTAAAAATTTTGAAAATTTTAAAAAGGGCATTATGTTGTACAATTTCAATGTAAAAACAAAATCTGTCCCATTTCATAGCCCACAAAACGCATTGATTTAAGATTCTAATTCAAACAAGGGAAAACAGTTACTTAACAAACACACATTTTTTTAAACATCAAACGCTGTCAGCATGGCAAAATTTACATTGAAACTTTCCCTTTTTTGCCCAAGTATAGCCTTAATTTCAGCGTTTTCTTGTTTTTTTTTTGCATCCTCCCACTTAAATTACACTCTCAGCAGACCACGTGGTGCCGAAGTTCAAGCCACTCTCTTCCCCCAGAAAAAAGACTCTCAGAACCTCAAATTTCGCCACTAGGGGACTTCAACACCTTTCTCTCTTTACTTCTCAGAAGGGCTTGAACGCCAATTAAACACCGAGAGCTTGAACCTCGCTCAAACCTTGCTTAAACATCGAGAGCTCGAACCCCAGCACAGCGCGGAGGACTTGAACCTCACTTAAACGCACCCGGTAGACTCGAACCTCAATACCACGCAGAGGATTCGAACCTTAATTACCCACCCCAGGGGACTCGAACCTCAACCGCACCCACCCCAGGGAACTTGAGCCCCAGTACCGCGCAGAAGACTCTAACCTCAATCACACCCCTCCTCCCCAATGCAGCGCAGAGGACTCGAACATGTGCCTGCCAGCCCACTTGTGAAACTGTATCTCTTAACTGAACTAATTACCGATCGAGGAATCCATAGAATAGAGAGCGATCAAGTGAGGGGGCCGTCTCCAGCACACAGGAATATAGAGGGTCTAGGGTTTAAAATGTTACTTTAAGAGTCCGTCCATTTGAGACACGATGCTCCGGGCAATCGCTGACACCATCCGATCGTAAGTGTTCGTTTGGATCCTGCCGACTATGCCAATATTGTCATCCTGTTCCCCCCTCAGTCGAAGCAAAATGCTCAAAAACAGTGTAATTTTACCTCCTTCATCTTTATTTTGTGCCCTGGAGGGACAGAGAACAATCGTCCATGTGCACAGGGAGATAAGTTCACAGTCTTCTTATCCAGGTAACTGGACAGTAGATAGTGAACAAGCTTTGTAAATTTGGAGGTTGTAGTGTCAATTAAGTGACTGGGGTGGTGATCAGATTCTCTTGTTGGAAATGGTCATTGTCTGGCACTGGTGTGACGTGAATGTTATTTGCTTCTTAATCTAAGCCTGAGTGTTGTCCCGGGTGTTGCACATGGACATTGACTTCAGTATTTGTGGAGTAGTGAATAATACTGAACAATGTGCAGCAATCAGTGAAGTGAACATCCCTAAACGTAGACCTTAGGATAGAAGAAAGGCCATTAATGAAGCAGTTGAAGATGATTGTTGAAGGAGATCATTGGGGTCGTGGTCCTGGATCCATTGTCCTGGGGCTAAAATGATTGAGCTCCAAAAGCTACAAGCATTTTCTTCTAAACAATGTACAATTCCAACCATTGTAGAACTCTTCCACAGTTCCATTGACTTCATTTTTGCTACAACTTCTGACACCACACATTGAAATGTTGTCTTGATCTCAAGAGCGATCATGCTCACCTCCCTTTTGATTTCTTCGGTCCATGTTTGAACCAAGATTGTAGTGAGATCAGGTGGAACAGCGTTGTCTTAGTGGAAACTAGTCATGGCATCAGTAAACAGGTTATTGATGATAACACTGACACATTTTTGTCACTTAATGATTGAGAGGAAACAGATGAGTTGATAATTAACCCAATTGGATTTATCCCGCTGTTTGTGAATAGGACATCACTGAGCTATCTTCCATATTATTTGTAGATGCCAATGTTTTAGTTGTCAAATGACGAGCTGTGCAGCTATATCCTATTAAGGAAAGATAATTGGCACATTGTTGAAAAAGATTACTTTTTTCCTCATATTCTCTTTAAAATAACAGGTCTAGAGGACAAAAACCACCTACTGTTCGGCCCAACTGGTCTTTACTCAAATTCATGTTTCGTTTGTCCCTGCTCGAACCTTCTTTACAATAACATAGGGAGGAGGAAATTTTATGTTAATGCTTTCAAAATTCCACATGAAATTCTTCAGATAGTGCCTAATAAATTCTTGGGTGTCTGTTTATTCTATCGCACATCTTATCTATGACTTGACTCTTGCTGCAAAATAATGTAGCTGCACCTGATTCTAATTTGAGCTGAATTTGTACACCAAAAGTTTCAATCCTCTGAGATTAGTTCAGGACATTTGGTGCGGACAATCCAGAAAACAATATATTTTAGTTTCTTGTTGAATGTTTCAAATATCTTAAGCTTTAGTGCATTTATATCAATGTCATCCTTAACAGCTTATATTTGTCTCTCAACATAGATAAACATCCCTGAATGCTTTACAGAAGCATAATCTGATTAAAAATACACACAAATAAGAAGAAAGTGAAGATATTGGAAGAGGTGCAGAATATCCTGATTTAGAGATAGGTTTTAAGGAATATCTTCACGGAGATATGGGGAAGAAAAGCAAGTGTTAGATAATTAAGAATTATAAAAAGGAGAGGAAGGTGGGAATTTGGAACATCTGGCTAAAACCATGGCTATTTATGGATTTACCAGATTCACCAGAAAGCAGTCTTTATGAGACCGGTAAAAATTCTTTATATTTAAATTTACATCTGGTCATCTCTGACTTTGAAATGATGTGTTGACAGAGTTTCATGTGGATGATCAGCACTAATGCTTTTTAGACTGTATGGTTTTTTTCTATAATATAATATTTTAAGCAGTAACAGTAGCGGGCCCTTGTGTCACAGTGGTAGTATCCCTACCTCTGAACAAGGAGCCATGGGTTTAAGTCCCACTTATTCCAGAAATATGTAGTAACATCTCTGAATAGGTTGATTAGAAAATATCTATATCATGCTGCCCTGTGTTCATGACTTTAAAATAGTACTTTTTGATTAATGTAATCAGGCACTTTGGTCTTGCCTTTGATTGATATTACTGTTGGTAGGTGTAGAGGGAAAGCTGACATGGACTATTAATTCTCTGAAGAACATAGGATCAACCTCCTATTCTGGCAGCTGGTGGAATTTAAATTCAATTAGTCAATGATTTTGGAATTAAATGCAAATCTCTGCAGTGGTTCCCAGGAAATGATTGGACTGTTGCTTAACAAAAGAACTATCTTTAGCAGGGGCAAATGCGTCAGCCTTAGCTGGTTTGGCATATGTTGCACTTGAATCTGTTGCACTCTGGAACAGTCTGGCGCAAGCCACATAGAGCCATAGAGCGGTACAGCATGGAAACAGGCCCTACGGTTCAACTTGAATATGCTGACCACTAGTTGAACAAAACCATTGCAGAAAAGCTAAAAAGAAATAGGGCTGGATAGACTGCCTGCCATTGACAAGCACCAGAAATGGCAACAGCTCAGCATGCCTTTTGATCCTGCAAAGACCTCCTTACCTCTGGGGTTTATGCCAAAATTGGGAGAACTGTGCCATCCACTCAGCAAATAATAATCTGACAGTCACATTTACCAAATTATACTTTGCAGCCAATATCCAAGCATTTCTATCATTATTTTTAATTTTTTGTTTTACCAACATTTATTTACCATCTCTAATTGCCCTTGAGAAAGTAGTGGTGAGCTGGCTTATGAACTGCGACATGTGCTGTAGGTATACCAATCCCCCACCATGGCAGACCCAGCAGAAGTTACAGCACTTTGATCTGTTGTTGGGCAGCATTTGCCTGATTGTCTTCAGACCCAAGTCTCATGACATTCCTTATTGGAAAGGAGCCCTCCTGTATCCTACCCTCCTCCAACTGATGTTCAACACAAGGAGTACTGATTCATCAGTTGGTGGAAGGACTGAAGGGTAGCAAGGGCACACATTGTACTTTAAGTAGGTGACTTCAATGCCCATTTTCAAGAGTGGCTCAAAAGTATCGCAACTGATTGACCTATTGGTTGTCGAAAATATCTTGTGCCTGGATGAACAAGAGGGGAGGTGATGGCCTAGTGACATTATCAGTAGACTATTAATGTTCTGGGGGTCTGGTTTGAATTCCACCATGGCATAATTTAAATCATTTGTTTAAAAATCTGGAATTAAGAATCTACTGAAGACCATAAAACTGTTGTCAATTGTTGGGAAGAACAAGTTGGCTCACTAATATCGTTCAGGGAAGGAACTCTGCTGTCATTACCTGGTCTGGCCTACATGTGATTCCAGAGCCACAACAATGTGGTTGAGTTTTAACTGCCCTCCGAAATGGCTTTACAAGCTACTCAGTTGTATCAATCACTATGAAGTCTCAAGAGGAAAAGATTCTCCAAATTTCTCCCTCACCAATCTACCAGCCACAAGGGATCTGTCTGTTAATGTGACTGGCCCTGACATCAAGGCAGTATTTAAGTGTGTGACCTAGTAAAATTGGAGTTAGTGAAAATCTGGGATGGGGTTGTCATAAGTTGAAGTTATGTGTTGTTAACTGACATTTATTTGTTACTTTTATAAAAAAAATGCTAGATTTGCTATAAAACATGATTTTGAAACTCGTTTCCACTGGCCAGTTATAGAATTTTTGCGAAAGTCAGTACAGTTTTAAAAAGTTAATTGTACTTAAAATGCTTGACTTATTTCTTTAAATATCTTTGTTCACCAAAATATTACAGTTGTTAAATTGATAAGAAAATATACATCCTGCATTTACGATGTATTTCTATTTTGTTGGACTTTTGCTTTTATCCCTTTTTTTTAATATGATCATCTAATTCTCTTTTAATGTATTTGACTTGCTGCTGTTAACTGTTTAGAACCTCTGAAAATTGTCCCCTACAAAGTTTACTGGCCAAAACATACCTTAAAGGTTCTCTTGCTATTTCTGTTGCTTAATTTTAATTGTACAAAAGTGGTAAGAATGGAAATCGTTACCACAAGGAGTGGTTGAAATTAAGAATATTAGATGCATTTAAGGAAGCATACATGAGATAGAAAGGAATAGAAATATCTGCTGAAAGAATAAAGAGGTGGGCAGATTTTTGTTTGGAGCTACTTCTGTGCTGTTTAATCACTCTTTAATGATGGTTTTCCTACTGTGAAAAATGTAACTTTTCTGTAATCCCTGACTGAATCCCCAGCTGAAGGAGCTTTTATTGAAAATGTTAAGCAAGCCCCTTTTCTTCCACTATTCCTTGTCTTCCGTTTGAAGAGAAATTGGAGAGGCAGTGACCTAGTGGCATTATCCTTAGATTATTAATCCGGAGACTTGGGCGATATTCTGGGGACCTGAATTCATATCCCACCACGGCAAATGGTGGAATTTGAATTCAATTAAAAAAAAATGGAATTAAGTGACGGACGACAAAACTATTGTCAATTGTTGAAAAACTCCTTCAGTTTCCTTCCTTAAAGATCATTAGTAGTGTTTTTACTTGACCTGGCCTGCATGTGGGTCACAGCAATGTGAATGATTCCTAATTGCCTTCTGGGCAATTTGGAGTGGGCAATATATGCTGGCCTAGCATTTATGAATTAAAAAAAGAACAAAGTGTGTAGATCAGAACAATCTAGTGCTTTTACTGAGAAAAGGTAACCTTGTCACCAGTTATTAACAGAGAGCAGAAAAGCCACTCCAGGACTCTGCAGCGGTGAGTATCTCTGGGAATACTCAAGGTTATCTACTAAAATTGCTGCTCGTGCAGTTTGAAAGGATGCCAGACTGCCTTGGCTGTGCAGCATAAAATGTAATGTGACTTTTTGTTGAGAGCTCAATATCAGCTTTAATAGAAAACCAAAAAGCAATTGAAGTCTTTAAACATAATAACAGAAGAAGGCCATTCAACCCATTGAGCCTGCTTCAACATTCAGTACGATCATAGCTGATTGTCTCTGTTATTTCCACTTTCCCACAATATCTCCATGTTTCTTAATAACTGTCTTGAACAACAACTGAGCTTCTGCAGCCCTTGGGTGTTTTACAATCGAAAGATTCAGCAGAATTTGAGTGAAGAAATTTCTTATCTCAATCTTAATAGGCGATAGCCTAGTCGTATTATTAATCATGTGCCGGGGACCTAGATACAAAGTCCATCATGGCAGATGGTGAAATTTGAATTCAATTAAATAAATAAAACCTGCAAGTAAGTATCTAATGATGACTATGAATCCTTGTTGATTGTCAGAGGAAAAGCCCATCTGGTTTACTAATATCCTGAATGGAAGGAAACTGCCATCCTTACCTTGTCTGACCTATGTGTGACTCCAGACTCTCAGCTGTGTGGTTGACTCTCAACTGTCCTTTGGGAAATTAGGATGAGTAATAAGTGCTCACCTAGCCAATTATGTCCTCATCCTGTAAATTTTTTAAAAATTGGCATGCCCTTTTTTCTGAGACTATTATGCTGGTTCTCGACTCACCATCCAGCGGATATGTGCTAACCATATCCACCATATCTCATCCTGTCAGAATTTTCAGTTTCAATGATATCAGTTCTCTTCCTTTGAAGCTGTAACAAATATAGACCCAGTTGCCTTCATCTCTCCTTGTAAGAGAATCCCACTAGCCCAAGGATTAATCTGGTGAATCTCCATTGCAGTCGTTCTCTGGCTAGTCTGAAGGTGATCCTTTGCTCTTAGCTAAGTCCTCTGGGGGCTGAAGCATTTACAAAGGACAGTGCAGGAACAGGCTCTTTGGCCCACCAAGACTGCACCAACCCATAATGCCTTTCCACACAAAGTCATTTTCCCTCTGTGGTCTGTATTCTTCTGTATCCTGCCTGTGCATGCATCTTAATCGTTGCTATTGTAATTGCCTCCAGCTCCTTTGGCAGTGCATTACATGCACTTACTGCCCTTTTTTTGTTTAAAAACAAAACACCTACTTCTGATATCTCCTTTAAACTTACTGAGTTTACCTGAAACCTCTAACCCCATGTAATTGACATTGCTACCCTTGGACAAAGACTATCTATTCTATTCATGCCTCTCATAATTCTGTAAACTTCTTTCTTTAGAAGTTGAAGTGCAAACAAACTACATTTGTCCGGTCTCTTCACACAGCTGATACCTTCCAAACCAGGCAACATCCTGGCAAACTGTTTCTGTACCCTCTCCAAAGCTTCCACATCCTTCTGGTATTGTGGAGAACAGATGTATAAGTTATTCCAAATGTGGCCGCACTAAAGTTCTGAGTCTGCAACGTGACTTACGAAGTTTTATACTCTGTTGCAATTGATGAAGGCAAGCATGACATGTGCCTTCTTGACCATCTTTTCCAGTCATATCACTTTCAGGGAACAGTGGACCTATGTGCCTAGATCTCTCAATGCTACTAAGGGTTCTGCCACTTACTGTGTACTTCTCTCTTACATTTAGATCTCCCAAAATGCATCACCTTGTATTTGTCCAGGTTAACTCCATCTGCCATTTTTCTACCCAATGTCCAGCCTATCCTGCTGTATCCTGTGACAATCCTCCTCACGATCTGCAGCACCCCCAATCTTTGTGTTATCCGCAAACTTACTAATCAGGCCACTTGCATTCTCCTCCAAATCATTTATATTTACTACAAGCAACAGGGATCCTGGCACTGATTCCTTTAGAACACAACTGGTCACAAATCCCCACTCTGAAACACACTGTTCCATATCCACTCTGTCTTCTATGACTACGCCAGTTCTGTATCCATCTTAACATCTATCGCAGATCCCATGTGACTTCACCTTCTGTATCAGTTTGCCACGAAAGACTGTGTCAAAGGCCTTGCAAAAATCTATGTTAACAATTATCTATCTCCCTACTCTCATCAACCATTTTTGTTACTTCATCAGAAATCAACTCAATTGCATTTGAGAGTCACGGTCTTACATAAGATCTAAGAGCAGGAGTAGGCCATATTTGTGCACAAAATCTTTCACTAATAATTCCATACTTTTCCAAATGTGAGTAAATCTTATCTCCTAAGAGTCTTCTCCAATAACTTTCCGACCACTGACATAAAGCTTATCAACCTGTAATTTCCCAGATTATTCCTGTTGCCCTTCTTAAACAAATGAACAACTTTGGCTCTTGTCCAGTCCTCTGGGACCTCTCCTGTGACTAAAAAGGGTACAAACATTTTGTTACAAGTCCCCAACAATTTCCTCTCCTGCCTCTCTCAGCATTGTGATAGATCTCATCAGGTCTAAGGGACTTGTCTATCTTAATGCTTTTCAAACGCCCAAAACCACTTTTTTAAAATATACTGACATTTCCCAGTACATCAACTTAGACATCCTGAGACTCACCATCCACGATGTTCTTCTCCTTTGTAAATACCAACGCAAAGTATTTGTTAAGGATCTCAGGCCCGTCCTCTGGCTCCATGCATAAATTCCCTGAAGTGTGTTTGGATGTGGCTCATATCAGACCATTTGGATCAGCTGGAGAAGTAGTTTAAAAATCACGGAGGGGCATTTAGGAGGCACAGAGAGTGTGATGAATAGTAGCTTCAGAGAAATGGTCAAACTGCAGGTACAGTCAGGTAGATGAGTGACCCTCAGAAGAGGGAGGAAGGTAGTATAAGAGTCTCCTGTGGCTATCCCTCCCTCAAATAAATATAACATTTTGGATATAGTTGGGAGGATAACCCCTCAAAAGAAAATAGCTGTGACAGCCGGGTCTTGGGCAGGTTAAGTGAGATTTGTCAAGGTTAAATGGACAATTGTGATAGTGGACTCTCCAGTCAGGGGCACAGACAGATGATTCTGTAGCAATGAGTGAGACTCCAGGATGGTTTGTTGTGTATCTGGTGCCAGGGCCAAGGATGTCTTGGAGTGGTTGTGCCAAATTATCAAAAGAAAGAGAGAGCACCCAGAGGTCATTGCACATATTGATACCAACAACCGAGATAGAGAAAGCGATGCAGTTCTGCAGAGTGAATGGAGGAAATTTGGCAGGAGCTTAAAAAATAGTACAAGGATAGTTATCTCTAGATTACTTCTGGTGCCACGTATTAGTGAAAGGCAGGGGATGATCGGGCAGATTAATGAGTGGCTGAGAAGATGGTGCAGAGGGCAGGGATTCACATTGTTGAATCATTGGGATCTCTTCTGGGGCTGACATGACATGTACAAGAGGGATGGGTTGCACCTAAACTGGATGGATTCTGGTGGGGAGATTTTTAAGAGCTGCTTGGGAGGATACAAACTAGTATTTGTAGAGGGGGGAAGGGATTTTAAGCAGTAGTGAAAATAGAGAGGGGGTTGAGGATTGATTCATTTACTGTTACGTATACCAAGATGGTGTAAAGTGTTGTTTTGCATGCTACACAAGCAGATCATACGGTACAAAAAGCATCAGGATAGCAGAACACCGTGCAGAATACAGTGTTACAGCCGCAAAGAAGGTGTAGACAGAAATCAGAATTAACATTTAAGAGGTCTGTTGAAATGTCTGATAACAGTAGGGGAGAAGCTGTTCTTGAATCTATTCATGTGTATTCACACTTCTGTATCTTCTGCCAGATGGAAGAGTGTGGAAGAGAATATGTGTGGGATGGAAGAGGTCTTTGATTATATTGGTTGTATTCCCATGGCAGCAGAAGGATAGATGGAGTCAATTAATGATTTGGAAGGTAAAAGAAGTAAGTTAAATAGACAAGAGAGGCAAAGATTACAGAGAACAAGGTAAAAGTGAAGAATTAAACTGCATTTATTTCAATGCAAGAGGCCTGACAGGTAAAGCAGGTCAACTTAGGCCATGGATGGGAACTTAGGACTGGGATATCATTGTTGTTACAGAAACAGCTGATGGATGGATAGGATTGGCAGCTTAATGTTCCAGGGTATAGATTTTATAGGAAAGATATAAAAAGGGAGGCAAGACAGAAGGGAGAGTGGTGTTTTTGATTCAGGAAAACGTTATTCCTGTACTTTGAGTATTCCTGAAGGATTCCTGATGAAGAGATTATTCCTGAAACGTTGATGCTCCTGCTCCTCTGATGCTGCCTGACCTGCTGTGCTTTTCCAGCACCATACTCATGACTCTGACCTCTAGCATCTGCAGTCCTCACTTGCTCCTCATCCATTCCTGGGGGATTGTGCAGTGAAGATACATGGGTGGAACTGAGAAATAAATGAGACTAATTTGCTTTGGGAAACCTGGTTGGCATGGATAGATTGGAT
Source organism: Chiloscyllium plagiosum (assembly GCF_004010195.1). Lineage (NCBI taxonomy): Eukaryota > Metazoa > Chordata > Chondrichthyes > Orectolobiformes > Hemiscylliidae > Chiloscyllium > Chiloscyllium plagiosum. The sequence continues at coordinate 112,830,859 of NC_057714.1, read as the reverse complement.
TGAAGGGTCTGTTTCCGTGTTGTATGACTCTTTGCTCTATTACTCCTGATTGTTCTGGCCCTAATTCCTAGACTATGCCCAGAGTTCTAGAATTTCCAACCAGTGGGAAAAAGTTGTTCGTCGTCTACCCTGTCTTTTCCTATTAACATCTTGAAAACTCCAATCAGATCATCCCTTAAGCTTCTAAATTATTGAGAAAGTAGGCAACTTTTTTAATAACCTTTCCCCATTTCCTGAACTTCAGGGATTAAGTTATTATTTTTATAAACCTATACTGTACTTCTCCCAAGACCAGTATATCTTTCCTAAGGTGTGGTGCCCGGGTCTGCTCTCGGGAGTCCAAGTAGGGTCTAACCGGGGTTTTGTGTAATTGCAGCAAAACTTCTGCATCCTTGTCCTCCAGTCCTCTCGATATAAAGACCAGCATTGCTTTAGCTTTCTTGATTAGTTTCAAAACCTGGAATTTTAAAGATGTATGCACCTTAACCCTCAAGCCTCTTTTGGACATGCACTAATCCCTTCTGGAAGGTACCCTGATCTATGCTATTTCCACATTTGCTTATGTTAACTCCAGCTGCCACAGCTTTGCTTGTTCTATCAACATCCCTTTGTGATTTTATGCAATCATCTACATTGTCTACAATGCTGCCTAACTTTGTGTCATCAGCAAACTGCCACAAGAAGAAGAAACAGGAGCGTCATCAAAAAAATTCAAAAGCATTGTTAATTTAAATGAGCAGTTAATTAAAATGAATATAAACGACTTTTAAAAATTTCAAGTAGTAAATCTTAATAAAGCCAAATTTTACCTTTTTGTCTGAGAAGCAAAGTTAGAGAGAAAAGAATCAGCCCAAATTGATGATCACCGTGGAATGAGAATGTATCTGAGATCAAGCTAAGCAGTTGAGGGGTGGATTTCAAACAGAAATAGAAACTCAAAACTGGACATCATGAGGCACCCCCATTGTCAACAGCAGGATTTCATTCGACTGCAAGCTGTAACCTCAAGGCTCAGCATTTTTCTACTCTGCCATTGCTGTCAAGTTGTGGAATGTACGCTAATTCAGTGAAGAATGTAGGAGGGTGTGCCAGATATACTTAAAAATGTAGTTCAAAAATATGGTGAAGTTACAAACATGAATAAAAAGTGCTAACTCCAGAGGAGCATCTATTGTACATCGGACGGCACGGTGGCACAGTGGTTAGCACTGTTGCCTCACAGCGCTAGAGACCTGGGTTCAACTCCTACCTCAGGCAACTGTCTGTGTGGAGTTTGCACATTCTCCCCGTGTCTGCGTGGGTTTCCTCCGGGTGCTCCGGTTTCCTCCCACAGTCTAAAGTTGTGCAGTCTAGGTGAATTGGCCATGCTAAATTGCCCATAGTGTTAGGTGTAGGGGAATGGGTCTGTGTGGGTTGCTATTCGGAGGGTCGGTATGGACTCGTTGGGCCGAAGGGCCTGTTTCCACACTGTAAGTAATCTAATCTAATCAAATTAAGTTCCAACAATGATCCCTGGGGCACATCATTTTCAACTTGTCTAATTTGATAAATGTCCAGCTATTTCCAATCTTTCCCTGTTTCTAATCTTTTAGACAACGTCTAATCAATGTGACCAAGGACCCATCAATCCTAAACATTTCTAATTTGCTCACAACCTGCAATGTGGCACGGTATCAAAAGCTTTCTGAAAGTCCAAATATACAGATAGTCCTGCTATAATGTGTCTTTCGTTAACGCAAATTGGCTGTAACATGATTGGGTGAAAAAAAATGTTTTTCTAAAACGTGAACTGCAAAGTGTGTATGGACTATAATGCAAGTGTATTTGTATTGCACAATTTTTGTCTAGTGCAGGGTTGTGCAAGAAAGCGGCTATTGCGTAATAGCAAAACTACCTGGTCCCTCATCCACTGCCAGTGTCATCTCATGCAGGAACACAATTAAGTTTGTCAGGTATGACCTGCGCTTGACAAAGCAATGTTGTCTGTCTCGTATTTACATTTTTTTTCCAAAGTGTATATTTACCTTATTCTTTATTATGGCCTCCATCAGTTTTCCCACAGTTGATGTCAAGTTGACCGATCCCGAGTTATCCTTTGTGCCTTTTTTAAACCATTTGCAATCCTCCAGTGCCCCGAGATTAATCCTGTGTTGAGATAGGCCTGGAAAGTTTCTGTAAACGGATCCACAATTTGCTCCCTGAACGCACTGAGCAACCTAGGGTGCACTCCATCCAGGTCTGGTGGCTTCTCTACCTGGAGTGCTGCCAGCTTTTTTTAGTACCTCTTCTTTATCTATCACTATACTATTCAGTTGCTCAACTAGGCTATTGTCACCATCTTCTAATTTGGTAAAGACCAAAGCAAAGAATTAATTTAATACTTCTGTTATATCCTTTGCTTCAGTAAGCAGGTTATCTGCTTGTTCCTGATGAGACACACTCTATCCTTCACTCATCTTTTACTCTGAACATGTTTGAAGAGCATTTCACTATTTGTTTTAGCGCAGCCTGCCATCGTTCCCTTATGCTTCTTCTTACCCTTCCTTATTCCAATCATAGACTCTCTCCTGCATTTGAAATACTGCTTATTCTATTACTATTATTATTCCGGTATGCATCATGTGTCTGCTCTTTCTTCCTTACTTTCTCATCAATATCCTTAATCATCCAGGGTACCCAAGCTTCCAATATTCAGTATTTATGAATAACCATGAATAACTGTAATCATGGAAAGTACTTGAATTGTGTTGTGTCAATTCATATTATTGGGATGTTCCAAAATCCTTTACAGCCAATTAAATACTTATGAAATGTCTCATACAACAAAAGCAACACCACAACAAGGCCCTGCAAGCAGCCATGTAGTAATTATCTAAAAATTTGTTCTCCAGTTATGCAAATAGAGGATTAAATATTGGCCAGGACACCAAGGCTGAATTATCCTGCTCCTCTGAAGTATTGTTTCGAGGCCTTTTGCATCCATCTGAATGAGTAGACGAAGCCTCAGTTACCTGAAAAATGGCATCTCTGATGCAGAAAGCTATCACTCAGCACTGCACTGAAAAGTCACCGAAGATTTTGTGTTCAAGGCTCTGGAGTTAATCTTGAACACCCAATGTTTTGACTTGGGTGAGTGTGTTACTGATTGAGCCACAGCTGATATCACACAGAAATCTTGGCCTTTTCAAATAAATTTCCCTCACCTACTTGGAGGGTATTAGTTAACTCAGCATAGAAACAGGAATAAACAGCAATCAGACTTTGCTGTTTGTTGAGCCATCCTGCTCTGTACAGCCTGAGGGTTTTTTTTTTGAACAATCAGAAAATCCTCCACCTTAATGTTTCCTTCCCTCTGAGTGATGCAGAAGCAACCAGTTGTGTTTTTAAAAATTCACTTCGGCTTATTTATTTTATTGAAAAACACATCTCCAGAGAATATTTATATCAGCAATGGGAGGCCATTTTGAAAATGGACTACTTGATGTTTTGAAAATTCTCAAAAGAATATTTGAGAACTCCACAATTTGAAATATCTTTTTTCAAAATTCTTTATATTGCAAGGAAGCTGTTTTAAGCAGAAACTCTAGCATCAAGATGTAAGCTTGATATTTTCAGTGTCCTGGCAGTGCTACAAGTTCAGTAATGGCCAAGGATATTTCATTTGACCATGCCCAGCAATCTTCAGTGACAAAATAGAAGAGAACTTGAAGATAAAGGCAAAAATACTGCTGATGCTAAAGATCTGAAGTAAAGATGGGGAATATTGGTGTGCTTTCAGTACTTCCTGTGTTTACTTCCTTATTACTGTGTTTTTCCTGAATATTGTGATCGTTTTGGGAAATAATATAATTGCTGGGATTGATCTAGTTGTATCAAATCCATTTTACTCAGATAAAGCACATAATCATCCTGCAATTGAAATGGCGTCTTGCAAAACTCCGTTTGCAACACTGGCCACTCAACCCACTGGCCATGTACTCCCACTCCCACCCTATTCCATCTTGATATTTCAGCATATTCTTCAATCCCTTTCTCCTATCACCTGATGAAGGAGTATCGCTCCGAAAGCTAGTGTGCTTCCAATTAAACCTGTTGGACTATAACCTGCCGTTGTGTGATTTTTAACTTTGTACACCCCAGTCCAACACCGGCATCTCCAAATCATTTCTCCCTTCTGGTTGTGTAGTTTCCACATAATGAGCAATGTCAACTTTGTCACTGCTTTTGTTTCTGACTCTACCTGTTTCTGATACTCTTAGGGTATCCATCAGATTTTCGATCCATGAATTAATGTTCATCAGTTTGTGTGGTGTCAACTCAGCATTGCATACTCATGGGAAGCATTGTAACCTGTAACATTGACATTATATTCACATCCAGATTCCAACAAAGAGAACAGCACTGGCTGTGGATCTCACCCACATTGGGATCAAAATCTCTCTTTATAAGAAATGGACGTCAATCTATGATAAATGTGTAACTTTCTCAATGAAGATTTTGGCACAAGTAGAAAGTTGCTCACAACTTGGAACTTAGCTTACTGAGGAGATTCAAAGAAAAAGCTGTGAGCAGGCTTTTGAGTTTGTGGTACAGGTGCATGGGCAATATTGGCAGAATGGGGATTAGCTGAGATTTGATGTTTAGTCTTGTGGCCTTAAACTAGGCAGAAGTTTAAATCAATCTGAAAACAGAAAATGTTGGCAAGGCCCAGCAGATCAGATAGCATAGAAACCGTTGACATTTCAGATCGGAGTTCTTTCCTCAGTGGTTTAAGCAAAATGTATGTAAACACACATGACCAGTATGCTAATTGAAACGCAAACATTTGCAGTTAGTATTTGATGAACGTAGCAGTTTTAAATGTCTGATATTATTCCCTAGCTATCCATGTATGGGAGCATCTCACACTCTCAAAGGTGCTATTTGCCATCTTTTATAGTAATGATGTAAAGTGGAGTTATTAGCACATTGTCATTGCCTATTAGCTCTCGTTTTTCACCAGCTCTCTAGTACTGTGTTTTATAAGGTAGCCTGTGTCCAAACATTTTATAGAATCATAAAGTAGGAAACTAGAAGAGGCTTTTTGGCCCATTGTATCTGTACTAACCAAGAAAGTACTCGGAGAATCCCTAATGTGTGGGAGCAGGCCATTCAGCTCATTGAGTCCATACCGGCCCTCTGAAAAACCCAGACCCACCCCTCAACCTATCCCTTTAACCCTGCACTTCCCATGGTTAATCCAGCTAGCCAGTACAACCCTGAACACTATGGGAAATTTGGCATAGCGAATTCCCCCTAGCATGCACATCTTTGGGCTGTGGGAGGAAACCCACAGGGAGAATGTGCAAACCACACAGTTGTCTGAAGGTGGAATCAAACACAGGTTTCTTGTGCTAAGAGGCAGCTGTGCTAACCACTGAGCCACCATAATGTCCAATGTCATCTCAGCATTTGGTCTGTAACCTTGTAGTTTATAGCTCCTCAGTTGTATATCCATAACTCATTCATATATCCACCAACCTCTGGGTAGAAAAACATCTCCTCCAAATTCCCCTGTGATTCTAATTATGTTCATGCCTCTTGATTCATGATGTCTCAATTCTCCTTTCTTTATCCATCTCTCTCCCCTCAATGTCCTCTTCAAATATATCTAGTCATCAGACCCAAAAGGTTTTAGTCCTCATAAGTGGCCACATCCTCAGAAATCTCCAGAGTATCACCTCTACTTGCATCTTTCCTGCAATTCAGAACTGTAAACAGCCTTCCTAGTGCATAAGGTAAAACATTCAAAGACTAATCTTGCAAAATTCCACCATTGGAGGAACAGGACAAATAAGATACCTTGTTTGAAATTTAAACAAAGCCTGGCAGTTAATTGTAAATCTGCATTACTTGTTTCGTTCACCATGGCAATGCCTCTATCAATCACAATCTATTTGCTACCCAATCAATATGCACCCCTCATGCAATATAAATGATGTTTTCTTTTTGAGAATTTTCCTGATGTGTAAGACAATAAGCTTTGTCAAAATATCTTTTCTCAATACTATTGTGCACCACTGAACACTATTGGTTATGTTAAAGGAGGTATATAAATTGTTACTTGTTCTCCCTTCCCCTCACCTAATGAGAATTTTGGGCAAGTTATCAGATGCCATTATATTACAGGGAGTCCGCAATTTGTGAATATTCAACTTATGAAGTTATGAACGTGAGCTCTCACGGGTGCAATTTTAAAGATCTGCCATGTGACGGTTTCCTACATTTTGGTCTACTCCTTTATATTGTCCTGCACTGTATTCTGACTTAAGTGCAATTAGACTTACGAATGGAGTCCAGGTACCCACTAAATGCATCAGAATAGTTAGCTTGTCCAGTCAAGTGGATTAAATTTTAATAGTATATTGAGTTTTATTAGCTATCAAACCATATCTTAGGCACCACAAGAATGGTTGTGTCTTACTGCTTCATAATTTGATTGTTAGTTTATAAAGAAAGTTAGAATAACTTTTTTTTCCTTTTATTGTTTAATCTTTCTTCACCTTTGTAGTTTGCTTGCTGTGCATAACTTTACATTGAGATAAGTGTTCAAATTTGCATTTCCTGGTTTAAAGTCTCCATGTCACAGTGAAATTTCTTCAAGTTGAGTGAGGAGCCCTATCAAATCATGTCTCGCGAACTTGATTAAGTTTTTTTTGAAGAAGTAACAAAGTGGATTGATGAGGACAGAGAGGTAGACATGATTTCTATGGACTTCAGTAAGGTGTTCGACAAGATTCCTCATGAAAGACTGGTTAGCAAGGTTAGATCTCATCGAACACAGGGAGAAGTAGCTATTTGGATGCAGAACTAGCTTGAAGGTAGAAGATAGGGTGGTGATGGAGGGTTGCTTTTCAGACTGGAGGCCTGTGACCTCTGGTGTGTCACAAGGATTGGTGCTGGGTCCACTATTTTTCATTATTTATATAAATAATTTGGATGTGAACAGAGGAGGTATGTTAGTAAGTTTGCAGATGACACCAAAATTGGAGGTGTAGTGGACAATGAAGAAGGTTACCTCCGAGTCCAATAGAATCTTGATAAGGTGGGTCAGTGGGTTGAGGAGTGGCAGATGGAATTTAATCTTGTTAAATGTGAGGTGCTGCATTTTGGCAAAGCAAATCAGAGCAGGACGTCATGGTAAGGTCCTAGGGAATGTTGCTGAACAAAGAGACCTTGGAGTACCTTCAAAGTATAGTTGCAGGTAGATAGGATGGTGAAGAAGGCTTTTAGTATGCTTTCCTTTAGTGGTCAGAGTATTGAGTATAGGAGTTGGGAGGTCATGTTGCAGCTGTATAGGGAAATTGGTTAGGCCACTGTTGTAATATTGCGTGCAGTTCTGGTCTCCTTCCTATCAGCAGGATGTTGTGAAAGTTAAAAAGGTTCAGAAAAAATTTACAAGGATATTGCCAGGGTTGGAGGATTTGAGCTATAGGGAGCTGCTGAACAGGCTGGAGCTGTTTTCCCTGGAGCGTCGGAGGCTGAGGGGATGACCTTAGAGGTTTATAGAGTCATGAGGGGTATGCATAGGATAAATGGACAAGAACTTTTCCCTGGGGTGGGGGAGTCCAGAACTGGAGGGCATAGGTCTCTTTTATACCTTTCCCCTCTCACCCTAAACCTAAGTGGCAACTTTTTCATGCAGATGTGTGTGCATAGAATGAGCTGCCAGAGGAAGTGGTGGAGGCTGGTACAATTACTGCATTGAAAAGGCATCTGGATGGGTATATGAGTACATAGAACATAGAAGAATACAGCGCAGTACAGGCCCTT
>NC_057714.1:112729553-112819881 GCF_004010195.1 Chiloscyllium plagiosum | reverse complement strand
TGCTTCCTCCCAGTCCCCCTCACTGTCACCCATCTATCTGCAATCTTTGGAGTTACTACTTCCCTGAAGCTCCGATCTCTGACCCCCTCTGCCTCCCGAATGATCCTAAGTTCATCCAACTCCAGCTCCAGTTCCCTAACACGGTAGGAAGGGTTTAGAGGGATATGGGTCAAGTGTTGACAAATGGGACTAGATTAGGTTAGGATATCTCATCGTCATGGACAGGTTGGATAGAAGGGTCTGTTTCTGTGCTGTACTTCTCTATGACTCTAACTGTATCTGTTGAGGGCACCTGACTGTATTAGACTTCCGATATCTACAATTTGTAGCTTGAAAGCCTGAGAGTAGTCTGGGGCCATTGTGTGTCATTGATACGACTTCTGGGCTAATCTATTGTGAAAACTTCAAAAGGTACACAGGGATTTCTCAAAATTTTATTGTGACTTTTCTGAGCACTGTTGGAATCAGAGTGAAAGCTGATGGCTGTCTGAAATTGGTGAGGTTACTTCAGTTTCTTAAAATGTAAGTATTAATTTCAAATGGTTATGGACATGCTCCATTAACAACCACTTATTTATGTAGTGCCTTTAATATAATGAAACCTTCCAAAGTGTTTCTCAGGGCCATTATTGAGAACAATTTGACATCAAATGATGAAGGGGATATTAGGGCAAATGATCAAATGCATGATCTTAAAGATTAATTTAAAAGGCAGGAAGAGCAGTTTGGGGAAGGAATTTCGAATTCAGTGCCTTGGTATATTAGGGCATGGCTACCAGAATTGGAGCAATGCTGATAACTTGGAAGGTTGTCAACTGGAAAAGGCTCCAGCATTAGCAAGGAGTGAGGCCGTGGAGAGAATTGAAAATGCGAATGAGAAAAATAGTTTTAATATTAATCAAAGTATAACTTCAAAAAGGCAGTAACACCCAAGGTTTGAACAGAACTAGCAACTGATCTTAAATTCAACCAAGTGGTCATCTTTTCTAAGTTATGTAGGTGAGATAATAAGTGCGTTGCACAGAAGAAAAGTAAATCTTTAACTGATTACTTTCTTAAGTAGTAGGAGGCTGAGGTAAAAGAAGTAGGCGACTTGAGAAATATATTTGCATACTGTGGTCGAGACAGTAGTAGTTTGTGGTTTGCAAAGTAAGTATTAGTAGTTTTCCACTGAGGTTTCAGCTGTTGGTTGCAAAACATCCCACACAGTGAACTGTAAAATGTTTGTGTTCTTTTGATCCTGCCCTTTCCCTTTGTATCTTTTCATGCTCAATTTTTGATTTGGCATTTTTGTGAGAATATTTTTGCCAAACCCCATCTTTACACTTGAGATTTAAAGTGTCAAGTAGAAACTCTGTACGAAATTGAATTAAGTGAGTAGTAATGCTGAGATCTGATTTTCCTACCGCTTCGTAACCTGGTCACACATTGATAAGCTTTTGTAATCAGAGATGTGGTTTTGAGAGCTTCAGTGACTGAAATATTGATTGTGCTTGAATTGTTCCAGTTATGGATTACAGAAATCTTCAGAATGGAGTGCACATGATGTTCAACAAAATAGAATCTTGATAAAGGAATGACTTTGTTTGTTTGTTTTCAAGTTGAATGTCAACATATTCAAACAGCCAAATAAAGGTCAGTGTCAAGAATTCGCAAGGTGCAGATACATGGGCAAGATGTATGTGCTTGCAGAACTATTTCTGATTTCTCCTGTCATCTCATCTCCCCAGCATCTTTTTGACCTCCTTTCTATTATCAACTTCGCTTCATTTCAATTTGGGTTGCCTTCAAGTTCCCATCCTCTGACAGTCTAGTTTAAACCCAGACCAATAGTACAACAAATCTCCCTACAAGAATAGCAATCCCAGTACCATTTATGATGTAGCTCATCCAGCTTGTCCAGATCCCACCTTCCCAAGCATGAGTCCCAATTCCACGAATCTGATGTTCTCCCTCCTACATTATTTCTCAAGTTACATATTCAATCAATCACTCCTTCTGTCTTCTGTTTATTGGATGTGCTCTTTAGATATTATGGTTCTTCTTAAATTTTCTTCCTAATTCCCTGAAATCTGCCTTCAAGACATTATCTCTCTCTTCCTACCTATATCACTGGTAGCAATATGGTCCACAACTTCTGCCTGATCACCCTCCCACAGAAGGAAATCCTGCAGCTGTTCTATAACATCCTTTACCTTTTGGAATAATGTTTTGTGCTACGGAAAAGACTATCTGATCTCCTGACTGTGGAATCCTCCATAACTGTTGGTCTTCCATTCTTCTTTCTCCCCTGTACAACTGAGTCACCTGTGGTGCCATGGGCTTGGTTTTGGCTGCACTCTCTTGAGGAACCAGTGTCCTCACCATTTTTCAAAATGAAATACTAATTAGCAAACACAATAGACTTGGGCTCAGAGTACTGTTGCATTACCTAGTTAATTTTCTTAGATTGTGTGATAGTCACCCATTTCTTCTTTGCCAACTTCTAATCTGTGGTGTAACCATGATCCTACACTTGCTATCCAAGTAGACTTCTGCTTTGCAGAAGCATAACAGTGACTCCAGTAGCTGCTCAAGTTCCACAGCCTGAACTCCAGCTTGTGCAGCCAGTGACATTTCCTATAGGTGTACTTGTCAGGGACATGTTGTACGTCTGAGTTGGCGCACATCACAGGACTTGCATTTAACTTTGCCCTTCTGACCTGTCATTCTATAATTCTTAAAAACTTAATTACCCTTAGAATATGAACTTACTATGAACACTTAACATGTTTTCTCAGAAAAAGAGAGGAAAATGTGTCTACAGACTTAAATGCAAACTAAATACTCAAGTCTCACTTTAAAAATCGGAAGTTCTGACCAAGCAGCATCACCAGTAAGCTGCTCTGCCCTTGTGACTTCATGCTGCCAGTGGCATTAGTTGATTTGTGTCGTATTTCTTCTCCCACTCACCTGTAATAGAATCGTAGTCATAGAACACAGAAACAGGCCCTTTGGTCCAACTCGTCCGAACCAACTAGACATCTCCATCTGATTTAAATCCATTTGCCAGCATTTGGCCCATATCCCTCTAAACCCTTCTTATTCATATACCTATCCAGGTATTGTGAACATGACACCTAGGGTCTTCAAAGAAGTGGCTCCTGAGATGGTTGGTTTTAATTATCCATTCATGTTTATAATGCTTCCTCCCCCACTCAAACATTTTATATAAAGATTAGAGTAGTGCTGGAAAAGCACAGCATGTCAGGCAGCATCCAGGGAGCAGGAAAATCGATGTTTCGGGCAAAAGCTCTTCATCAGGATTGAGGCTGGGACCTCGGGGGTGAAGAGAGAAATAGGGAGGTGGGGAGTGGGACTGGGGAGAAGAAAGCTGGGAGTGCAATAAGTGGATGGAAAGGGTAAAGGCACTAGGTCGGAGGGGAGGGTGGAACAGATAGGTGGGAAGGAAGATTGACAGGTGGGACAGGTAATGAGGATGGTGCTGAGCTGGCAGGTTGGAACTGGGGTAAGCTGGGGGAGGGGAAATGAGGAAACTGATGAAGTCCACATTGATGCCTTGGGGTTGAAGGATTCCGAGGCAAGATAAGACATTCTTCCTCCAGGCATCGGATGGTACAGAAGTGGCAATGGAGAAGGTCCAGGACCTGCATACCCTTGGCAGAGGGAGAGGTGAAATGTTCGGCCACGGGGCGTTGGGATTGATTGGTGAGGTGTCCTGTGACCGCAAGAATTGCAAATCCTCCGCCCAGACCTCTCCCCTCACGTCCAACCAAGGCCCCAAAGGAGCCTTCCACATCCATCAAAGCTTCACCTGCACTTCCATACATGTCATTTACTGTACCCGTTACTCCCAATGCGGTGTCCTCTACATTGGGGAGACTGGACGCCTCCTCGCAGAGCACTTCAGGGAACATCTCTGGGACACCCGCATCAATCAACCCCACTGACTCGTTCCGCCATGGAACCCTTTAACCCCATGGCATCGATGTGGACTTCACCAGTTTCCTCATTTCCCCTCTCCCCACTTTACACCAGTTCCAACTTACCAGCTCATGACCTTACCACCTGTCAATCTTTCTTCCCATCTGTCTGCTTCTCTCTCCTCTCCAACTTATCACCTTCACCCCCACCTCTCAGCTACCTTCTCCCCAGTCCCACCCCCACCCCCGAGGTTCCCAGCCCCCTTCCTGATGAAGGGCTTTGGCCCGAAACGTCGATTTTCCTGCACCTCGGATGCTGCCTGACCTGCTGTACTTTTCCAGTATTACTCATCTGCAGTACCCACTTTTGCCTAGATATTTTAGACATCTGACTTTAATCTCTTCCCTCTCTTCCTACCCATTCATAATGCTAGAAATCGCTAGACTTTTGCTGTTGAATTCAGTCTTCCATGCTTTCTTCAAGATCCTTCTTGGAAATAAATTCTCATTTTGTTTTTGGTCAACGGTCCTAATAAATTGCATTTTTCTTGCATATTTGTTTTTTAAACCTCTAGTACATCGGCACTGATGTGAATGTACCATGTGTTGCTGTTACCTTCCACCAGCTGACCACTCCAGCCCAGACTTTAGAAAAGGAGTTGTGAATTCCGGGAGGAGAGAGATTTTCAATTAGTAACCGGTTATGAGTAGCGGACAGGAAAGTGGAGTTGAAGCTGAGATGAGATCAGCCATGATGGTAATAAATGACAGAGCGGACTCCAGGAGCTGAATTCCCTACTGTTGCTCCTGGTTCTTATATTTTAAAACTTACAGGTTGGGAATGGCTCCGTTAGTTTTGAACATTGAACAGTACTGCAAAGGATTAGGCTCTTCGGCCCAGGATGTTGTGCCGAAAATGATGCCAAATTAAACTAATGCCTGCTCCTGGTCTGTATCCCAGTTTAGAAGATAGCAAATGCAACTTTTTTTATACAAAAAGGAGACAGAGAGCAGAAAACTATAGGCCATTTAGCTTAACATCCATAATCGGGAAAATGTTCACTATTATTAAAATGTTAGACGTTTTAAAAGTTATGATAGTAATTAGGAAATCTACCAGAATGTTATCCTTTATCATGAGGAAAATTGAATACAAAAGTGGGGAGAAAAATCCAGAGTTATCATTTCGAGTCTGGTGACCCCTCCTCGGAACCTGAAACATTAACTCTGATTTCTCTCCACAAATGCTGCCAGACTGCTGAGCTTTACCAGGAATTTCTGTTTCTGTTTCTGATTTCGACCCTCTGCAGTTCTTTGTTTTATGAAGGTATGGAGGTCAGGCTTCAGTTATACTGGCCACTGGTGAGACTACATCCAGAGTATAGTGCACAGGATTAGTTATCTTATTTATGGAAGGATCTTGTCGGTAAATCACCACAAGCTACCTTTAATTTGGCTACTTATTAAGACAACTGAGTCCTGAAGCAATAGTTTAAACTTTATTACCTGTAGCAAAATAAGACCCCTCAAGCAAGTTAAACCTTAGCTATTACCTGATTAATGGTGGAATTTAACTAAGATTCCAACCAATGTCTGTCTCTGATGTGATGTGCTGTGTTCTTTGAAATTCTGCCCATGAAGAGTTTTGGTGTTGAATTCTTACACAGTTTCTCATTCTTCAGGTCTGTGGTAGAATATTATTGATCCTTTCAGCCAGAATATTGATCGGTCTTCTGGAGACCGTGAGTTTGCAGCTTGCTTCCTTATCAGAAGGAACTCCTGTTCCTTGTTATATTTGGCCTTAACTGTCTGCTTGAAAGCTCAAGCAGAATTAAGGAATTAACTCCTTAAATTCCCTGTGACATAAGGCAGCCACTTAACAAGCAGATGCCAAACCTCGATTCCTTTTCCCAGTCATCACTAATTGCTTTCGCAAATCCCCTATGTAACGACTTGTCTTTTACAGCTTATTCTAGACACAGTTAGACTGATCCTTTTGTGTGTAACAGTTTATCTTTGTTGATTCTTTTGCTCCATGAACAATTTTTGAAGTTCTGAATTTTAAAATGTTCCAATCTCAACACTTTGGAGGCAGTTCAGAGAATGTTGACTAGGCTACCAACGTGGAGTGAGCGTGTTAGCTTCTGATGAAAAGTTGAATAGGCTAGGTTTCTACCAGCTGGAGTTTTGAAGAATAAGAGGTAACTTGATTGAAACATGTGAGATCATGTGAGGTCTTGGCAGGGTACTGTTCCTTTTACGGGAAAATCTAGAACTAGGTGTCACTGTTTAAAAATCAGGGTTCGCCCATTTAAAACAGAGGGTAGGCAAATGTTTTTGAGGATTGAGTGTCTTTGGAGCTGCCTCTGAAACGGTGATAGAAGTGAGTTCTTGAATATTTTTAAGGCAGAGGTAAGTCGATTCGTGTTAATCATAGGATAAAAGGTCATTGGGAAAGGCAGGAATGTGAATTTAAGCTACAGTCAGATCACCCATGATCTGAATAAGTGGTAGAGCTGGCTTGATTAGTTGAATGGTCTGCTCCTAATTCCTACATTTTTTTTGGTCCTTTGAAAATTGTTTTAGAATAATTTACATCCATTTGGTATGCTTTCCTTTATTGGTCAGAGTATTGAGTTGGGAGGTCATGTTGCGGCTGTACGGGACATTGGTTAGGCCACTTTTGGAATATTGCATGCGATTCTGGTTTCCTTCTTATCGGAAAAATATTGTGAAACTTGAAAGGGTTCAGAAACAATTTACAAGGATGTTGCCAGGGTTGGAGGATTTGAGGTATAGGGAGACGTTGAATAGGCTGGGGCTGTTTTCCCTGAAGCGTCGGAGGCTGAGGAGTGACTTTTATAGAGATTTATAAAATCACGAGGGGCATGGATAGGATAAGTAGACAAAGTCTTTTCCATGGGGTGGGGGAGTCCAGAACTAGAGGGCATAGATTTAGGGTGAGAGGGGAAAGATATAAAGGAGAAGATATAAAAGAGACCTAAGGGGCAACGTTTTCACGCAGAGGGTGGTACGTGTATGAAATGAGCTGCCAGAGGAAGTGCTGGAGGCTAGTACAATTGCAACATTTAAAAGTGATCTGGATGGGTAAATGAATAGAGGAATGTGGGCTGGGTGCTGGCAGGTGGGACTAGATTGGTTTGGGAATATCTGGTCGGCATGGATGGGTTGGACCGAAGGGTCTGTTTCCATGCTGTACATCTCTGACTCTATAAGTCAGATGGATAGGTCCTTGCCTTGTCTCCAAAAATGCAGCACTCTCTCAGCACTGTGTCGTTTGTTTGGATTGGGCATTGAAGACTCTTGATTCAACAAGTTGTCAGGCAAGCCAAGGCTGGCGTTTAAATATCTAGTAGTTGCTTGGTACTGCTCTCACTTAGCTGACCACCGTTCCAGTGAAAAACAAATTGTTTTTTGCAGTAATTGATAAATCCTTTTCTCTGGAAGATTGTGCTTTTAATGATGAATAGTAGCTCTTATTTCAGATTTGCACTAGTAGTGTTTTTACCATTTCTTTTCTCTAACTTTTTTTTTAAACAAAGTTTTTACTCCGCTTTTGCATGGGTTATTGAAAATGCATTCTTCTGCTGGGAATCATCTCGAGACTTTCAAAAGTGCAGATAGTTCAAAACCGAGTGCAAGCACTTCCTACATTGTGTGTCAGCTTCAAATCATGTAGATTAGATTACTTACAGTGTGGAAACAGGCCCTTCGGCCCAACAAGTCCACACCGCCCCGCCGAAGCGCAACCCACCCATATCCCTACTTGTACCCCTTACCTAACACTACGGGCAATTTAGCATGGCCAATTCACCTGACCTGCACATCTTTGGACTGTGGGAGGAAACCGGAGCACCTGGAGGAAACCCACGCAGACACGGGGAGAACGTGCAAACTCCACACAGTCAGTCGCCTGAGGCGGGAATGATCCCGGGTCTCTGGCGCTGTGAGGCAGCAGTGCTAACCACTGTGCCACCGTGCCGCCCCTTAGCTGACCACTGTATATATTCTGCATCCCAGCCTTTCTGTTCAGAGTTTGAGGAAGAGAGTGGTGTGAGTTGAGTGATGCACATTTGGATATATGTTCAAACATTCAAAGGACAGATGTCATTCCAGATTGTAATTGCAAGTATGAAACATTTTGGTGACCATCCCAGTTTAAGGTGGCATAGAGTTTCATCCTCTAAGTTTGGGCTTTGTTGGTAGAAAGTTTTGAGTTGTAAAAATTATTTTATTTTATTAAAATACTGGCAGTGGCATAACTTTTAACAGCATCAAGAAACTTAACTGGTTCAAGTTAATGTTGAATTAATTGTGATGATCCCTTTTCTGTGTAGAAATATTTATTTAATTAATAAGCAAGGTTTGATAGCTAACCATGGTAACATCTGCTTAATATTTACTTTTGCATTGTGTAACAGTTATCTACTGTTCTAAACCGATATTGCATTATTAGCTAATATTGTGGTACTCAGCAGTTAGATTTGTAACCCATTTAACATGTCCCATCCCCAGCAGCAGGTAGTTAATATGAATAATTCAAAACTAATCTTACTTGAAACGCGTAACACGACTTTACAAAATGATCACATTAGGTGTAAAACAATGAATAATTTCACACTGCTTGTGTCTAGAACATGATGAACTCCTATCTTAAATGATCTAATTTTCAACTTTCTAGAATCAATAATTATCAGCTTCAAATGAAGAGCATAAAGCTAATCTCTTTCAAGAAGTAAAAGAGAGCAAATGGGAGCAAAGTAAGAATGGGGCAAAAATCTCTGATTGTCAAAAATCATTTTGTTCAGAATAAAAGATATTTGAGAAGGAATAGTCACAGGCACTTCAATGGACAAAAGGAACAGTCAAGAAGGTAAGACCATAAGACATAGGAACAGAAAGTAGGCCGTTTGTCCCATGAGTCTGCTCGGCCATTCAATTATGGTTAGAGACAAAAAAACTGCAGATGCTGGAATTGAACGTAGACAGGCAGTAGGTTGGAAGAACACAGCAAGCCAGGCAGCATCAGGAGGTAGAGAAGTCGCCATCCCCAGTCCTGAAACGTTGACTTCTCTACTTCCTGATGCTACCTGGCTTACTGTGTCCTTCCAGCCTACTGCCTGTCTACCTCTGGCCATTCAGTTTTGGCTGATAAGTTTCTCAAGTCCATTATCCTGCTTTCTCCCTATAACCTTTGATCCCCTTGACATTTAAGAACCAAACTATCTCTGTCCTAAAGATAGGGTAGGAACTGGCCCAGATATTTGGGAAGAAGATCTGACAGATGAATGACCAGATTGAGTGTTTGTTTTAAACTCTGAGATGATTAGAGAACAGTCTGGAGATATTGCCACGAGAACAATACACAAAATAAGGTAAATGAGCTTGTGGTGTAGATCGAAATCGGCAGGTATGATGTGTTCGGCATCACTGAGACGTGGCTGCAAGTGAATTAGGCTTGACACACGCACCAAACAACCCCACCGCCCTGTGGCCAAACACTTCAACTCCCTCTCCCACTCTGCCACAGACATGCAAATCCTGGGCCGCATCAACCACCAAATTCTAGCCACCCAACAGCTGTAGGAAGAACACCTACTCTCCCGCCCTCCACCTATTATGGATAGTCTAAGCTTCTAGATTGCTCGTCCAGTAACAAAACAAGAAACATTAGAAGTAAGAGCAGGAGAAAGCTGTTCAGTCTCTGAAGCCTCCCCCACTGTTAGGTTCCCTTCTTGAGATTCTTACACACTACTGTAATATGCCAACTTCTGTGAACTACTCCGCAATTTATTTCAGTAAGTACAAGCTTTTATAGGATCACAAACCTCCTTTTGCAATGCTTGCAGAACGTGTCAAGCGAGGCTGATTGACTACATAAGTTCCCTTTTTCAATGATTTGAGACACCACCCGCGCCCTCCATCTCTTACAAGAATTCCGTTTCCCTGGCCCCCAACGCCTCATCTTCACCATGGATATCCAATCCCTCTACACCTCCATCCACCATGACTAGGGCCTCCAAGTCCTCCGTTTCTTCCTCTCCCAACGTCTCCAACAGTACCCTTCCACCGACATTCTCATTCGTTTGGCCGAACTGGTCCTCACCCTTCACAATTTCTCCTTTGAATCCTCCCACTTCCTCCAGACCAAAGGGGTAGCCATGGGCACCCGTATGGGCCCCAGCTATGCCTGTCTCTTTGTTGGCTACGTAGAACAGTCCATCTTCTGCAGTTACACCAGCACCACTCCCCAACTCTTCCTCCGCTACATTGATGACTGCATTGGTGCCACCTTGTCCTCCCGCGCGGAGGTTGAGCAATTCATCAACTTCACCAACACATTCCACCCCGACCTTAAATTCACCTGGACCATCTCTGACACCTCTCTCCCCTTCCTGGACCTCTCTATCTCCATTAATGATGACCGACTTGACACTGACATTTTTTTACAAACCCACCGACTCCCACAGCTACCTGGATTACACCTCTTCCCACCCTACCTCCTGCAAAAATGCCATCCCGTATTCCCAATTCCTCCACCTCTGCCGTATCTCCTCCCAGGAGGACCAGTTCCACCACAGAACACACCAGATGGCCTCCTTCTTTATTTCCCTTCCCACGTGGTTAAAGATGCCCTCCAACGCATCTTGTCCACATCACGCCCCTCCGCCCTCAAACCCCACCCCTCCAACTGTAACAAGGACAGAACCCCCCCCCCGGTGCTCATCTTCCACCCTACCAATCTTTGCATAAACCACATCATCCCTTGACATTTCCGCCACCTCCAAACGGACCTCACCACCAGGGATATATTCCCTCCCCACCCATTTCCACTTGCCACAAAGACCGTTCCCTCTGTGACTACCTGGTCAGGTCCACGTCCCACAACCCACCCTCCCGTCCTGGCACCTTCCCTTGCCACCTCAGGAATTGGAAAACCTGCGCCCACACCACCTCCCTCACCTCCATCCAAGGCCCCAAAGGAGCCTTCCACATCCATCAAAATTTTACCTGCACATCTTCCAATATAATTAATGTATCCGTTGCTCCTGATGCGGCGTCCTCTACATTGGGGAGAATAGACGCCTCCTAGCAGAGCGCTTTAGGGAACATCTCTGGGACACC
The DNA here is from genome assembly GCF_004010195.1 of Chiloscyllium plagiosum. Classification (NCBI taxonomy): domain Eukaryota; kingdom Metazoa; phylum Chordata; class Chondrichthyes; order Orectolobiformes; family Hemiscylliidae; genus Chiloscyllium; species Chiloscyllium plagiosum. The sequence goes on along the minus strand of NC_057714.1, from coordinate 112,808,812 downwards.
CGCACCAATCAATCACACCGCCTTGTGGCCCAACATTTCAACTCCCCCCTCCCACTCAGCCGAGGACATGGAGGTCCTGGGCTGCCTCTGCCGCCGCTCCCTCACCACCTGACACCTGGAGGAAGAACGCCTCATCTTCTGCCTCGGAACACTTCAACCCCATGGCACCAATGCGAAGTTCACCAGTTTCCTCATTTTCCCTTCCCCACCTCACCCCAGTTCCAACCTTCCAGCTCAGCACCGTCCCCATGACCTGTCCTACCTGCCTATCTTCCTTTCCATCTATCCACTCCACCCTCCTCTCTGATCTATCACCTCCATCCCCACCCCCATTCACCCATTGTACTCTAAGCTACTTTCTCCCCACCCCCACCCTCCTCTCATTTATCTCTCCACTCTGCAGGCACCCTGCCTGTATTCTTGATGAAGGGCTTTTGCCCAAAACGTTGATTTTCCTGCTCATCGGATGCTGCCTGACCTGCTGTGCTTTTCCAGCACCACTCTAATCCAGTCAATGGTAGGGGCCTAGGTAATGTTGGCAAACAGAGGCACCTAAAGGTTCAAGTACATAGTTCTTTGAATGTTGTACTACAGGTAGACAGGTGGTTAAGGCATGCTTGCCTTCATCGACCTGACCATTGAGTATAGGAGTTGGGTCATCAAGTTGAGATTGTACAAGATGTTGGTGAGCCCACTTTTGGAATACTGTGGACAGTTCTTGTCACTCTGCTATAGGAATGATATTATTAAATTGGAGAAGAATCAGAGAAGATTTACCAGGATGTTTGAGTTTGAGTTATAAGGAGAGGAGGATAGCCTGAGGCTTCTCACTGGAGTGTGAGATTGAGGGGTGGTCTTATAGAGGATTATAAAATCATGAGGGGAATAGGTAAAGTGAATGGTAAAAGTCTTTTCCCTAAGCTGGGGAAGGTCAAAACTAGGAGCATATTTTTAAGGTGAGAGGAGAAAGATTTAAAAGGGACCTGAGGGGCATTTTTCTTTTTTTGTGCAGATAGTGGTGCATGTATGGAATGAACTGGTAGAGGAAGTGGTTGATGCAGGTACATTTACAATGTTAAAAAGACGTTTGGACAGGTACATGAATCAGAAAGGTTTGAAGGGATATGGGCCAAACACAGGGAAGTGGGGCTAGTTGAGTTTAGGAAACTTGGTTGGCATGGACGAGTTGGACAGAAGAATCTGTTTCTGTGCTGTATGACTCTAAAAGTTTGCTTTGTTCTAATTCATTTTCATTGTCTTATGCTGAATTTAAGACATTTACTGGGCTTAACCAACAAAGCTGAATATTATTTCTAAGTAGCAGAGGAGGTGAAAATAGGATTACATTGTAAATTCAGCCACAAGGTTTTCTCTGTTGCTACTGAATATGAAACAAAGTTAATTCCTAAAACTTCAAAAAGTTACAAATAAGTATTCAAAAATGGAAGGGCAAACTACTCCAGATGCTGGAAATACACAACCGACCCAGCATCCTCTATGGAGAAAGAAAAGGAGTTTGAGGTTTTCTATTAAAGATCACAGACCTAAAGAGCACTAACTGTGTTTTCCTTTGCATAGATGCTTGACTCCCAGTGTTTTATTTTCTACTTTTGACGTTATTATTTTTATTTAGTACATATCCACGCACAGTAAATATCATTACTGTTTTAGTCTTATTACTTGAAATGTAGTATCTTTCTTTGCATATATTGCTAGACTGCTGAATGTTTTAGCAATTTCAGTTTTTATTTCAGACTTCCCGGCATCTGCATTATTTTGCTTTGCTTTTATTACTCTGCTTTCACCTGTTTTGTAAAATGGACAACTGTGTTTCTCAGCCATGGGGAAAATCTAAAAAGCTGAAGAGCATGTTGAGGGCAGTCTCTGGTAGACACTGGGTGCCTGCGTGAGCCAGGAGGATCAGGATTACTTGGTCTCAGCTCTTCAAGCTCTCCTGGAATCAGGAATTAGAACTTTTGGTTCTATGGCCTACTTCCATTGTACCCAACCCTGTTAGTCCGACTGTCTGCTGGACGGGACTCAGCGTCTTATGACCCTCGCTGTGTGGAGTTAAACCCTCAACCCACTCCTATATCATTTACTGCTCTATATAATCAGACTGGCACAATATTCCATTGATATCTCAATGAATGGCATCACCACAGAGCCAAATCTCAGTACCTTTCAGCTTGATATCACATCATAGCATGGTACCACACAGAATGAGGTCATATGGCTCATTGTGCTTGTGCCAGCTCTTTGAAAAAGCTGTCCAATTAATGCAAAAATTCCATGTCTGTGGTACCTTGTCCTATTTATAACAGAGCCTGCTGGGTGCACATTGGTCTCAGCAGCACTTAGATACCCACTAGAACGCTACCAAACTTGATGGAGATGGTATTCTTTATTTTGAAGGACGAGCAAGAAAATTCAATGTGAGCCATTTGTCTGAAGTCTTCCACCACCATCACCAAACCTCTCCGATAAACCTGCAAACTTTTGGCTAGTTACAAAATAATTTTATGATTTTATGAAAAATACTATTGAATTTGTGCCTACCAAGCTTCAGGCAGTGCATTGCAGACATCTAATTTTTCAGAAAATATCCTTGTTTCTCCCTTCATTCTTTCGCCAATGAAATTCATATCCCTCAGTCACTGATTCCTCTGCTGGAAGCATTTCATATTATTTACAATAACAGTATGTTTCATATTTTTGAGTGCCTCTGTTGGCCTTCAACCTCCTCTGTTCTAAGACACTAAATCCCAGTTTTTATTAGGCTTACCAAGTTCCTCTTGGCATTCTGGTAAATTTTCTTAAAATTCTTGTCTGAGATCTTGACAATCTTCCTAAGTGCAGTGCTCAGGATGCATCATGTTTGTCAATTTCCAAGCCTGTATCAATTAGCATCAACACTGTACATGGAGTAGGCACCCTTGAGAGGGTTTACGTTTGAAACTCAGCATGTTAGCAGGAACAGTAACATCAGTTTAGATGGTCCTTGCACTCATGGTATGTGCTGGTTAGCTACGTTGTCCTGAGGAAAATAATACCTTGCTTCACAGTGAAAGCAGACATCAATTTTCTTTCTTCTTTCTATTGATTGAAACTTTTTAAGTTACTATTGCTAGTAGTCAGTTTCATAAACTATTTTCATCCATTTCATAATCATGTATCGATTGGATAATCAAAACCAGTGTTGACAAAAATACTAGGCGGTCAGTAAATGTACAGAATACTGATTGACCTGGACAGAGTAGATGTTGGGAAGATGCTCCTCTTGGTAGGAGAGACTAGGATGCCGAGGGCAAGAGTGAAGGGAAGACTTTTTAGAACGGAGATGAGAAACGTCTTCAGCCAGAGAGTGGTAAATCTGTAGAATTCATTGCCACAGAAGGCTGTGGAGGCCAGGTCATTGGGTATATTTAAGACTGAGATAGGTTCTTGGGTAGCCAGTGTTACGGGGAGAAAGCGGGAGAATGGGGTTGAGAAACTTATCAGCCATGATTGAATGGTGGAGCAGATGGGGTCATTGGCTTATTTTCTGCTGTGATGTCTTATGATTTTATGGTAATGTGATTGGGAGATTTTAAAAGAAAACGGCCTTATTACACATGCTTGAAAGGCTGTATGTCTGACAGCTAAAGGTGATGATTTTGGGTATTGATTCAACAGAAGTGTATTAATATTCAGAATGTTATCACTGGTAAATAATCTTGATTTTTCACAACATTTGAAATTCTTTTTGTCTGCCATCAATACATAGGTGTGTTGCACATTGAAAATTAAGAGCACAAGTAGGTCATTCAGCACTTCCAACTGCTACATGGTTTTATAAACTCCTGGCTGATGTTATTGTGGCCTCAACTCTTCCATTGCTATCCATGTGCCCTTTGATTCTTTTGATCATCAAGAATATCCCTAACTCGACATGAAAAATACACTCATTTCATGATTACAAAACACAATGTGGTGTTAATTATGCCGTACTTCAATATTGTTTTATCAATTTTTAAAATTATAAACTGCTAGCATTACATATCAGTTGACATTTTACATATTGTCACATTGTATTTAAAAATGCAAATATTAGATTCCCTACAGAATGGATACAGGCCATTTGGCCCAACAAATCCACACTGACCCTCTGAAGAGTAACCCATCCCCCTACCCTGTATTTACCCCTGACTAACGGGCAATTTAGCGTAGCCAATTCACATAACCTTCATATTTTTGGATTGTGGGAGGAAACCGGAGTACCCGGAGGAAACCCACGCAGACACAGGCAGAATGTGCAAACTCCACACAGCCAGTTGCCGAGCCTGGAATCGCAGCAGTGCTAACCACTGAACCACTGTGCCGCCTATTATTAAGCTTCTCCAGAAATCCACCTTATCAGAAATGGGATGGACAATGGCAGAGATGTTTTGAAACTCTTATGTTTATTATTTGAGTTAGCAGAAGGCCAAATGTTTAAATTTAGATAATACTGTAGGAAGTGCAGGGAAATAAAACTTGTGAATTTACCCAGTAAGTTGCAAGGAATTTACTGTTTTTCCTGATAAAGAAAACAAAGTATTTTTTCCAGAAATACTCAAGATGCATATATTTCTCATCAACCTGTTCAGCGGTATTATCACCCACATCTGGAGCAAGTGAAATGTGAACCCAGGACTCTTGGCTCAAAGGCAGGAACACTACCACTGCACCTGAAGAGCCCTTGATATGTTTTCTGGTTGACCATGAAGTTTATATTTGCTTTTTCTATAGTACCTGAATGTACTGTGCTTCAATTTAGTTAATTTGTAAGTAAACCTCTAAACATAGCATCTATCGGTATGAAAGTGAGTTTAATAGCATGAAGACTTTAGTCTGGAATCATTTGGCAACAAAGTTGCGCTCCATAGTCCAATGATTATAGGATCCTGGATGCAAAACTCTATCTCTTCACATACTATCAGAGGTTTAGATAAATGTGTGTTGTTGCATTTTGGTAAGTCAAATCAGGGCAGGACTTACAGACTTAATTGTACGTTCCTGGGGAGTGTTGCTGAACAAAGAGACCCTGGAGTCACAAGTAGACAGGATACTGAAGAAGGCATTTGGTACACACCTTTATTGGTCAGTGCATTGAGTATAGTAATTGGGATATCATGTTGCAGCTGTACAGGACATTGGATAGGCCGCTTTTGCTTGCATTCAATTCTGGTCTCTTTTGCTGTAGGAAGACTGTGAAACTTGAAAGGGTTCAGAAAAAAATTACAAAGATGTTTCCAGGGCTGGAAGTATTGAAAGCTGAACATGCTGAGGAGTGGCCTTTATAGCGGTTTATAAAATCATGAGGGGAATGGTTGGGCTGAGGTTAAGGGAGTGTGCTGGCCAATATGTATCCGTCAGTCAATATCACAGTCTGGTTGTCATCAAATTACTGTAGGAGCTTACTGAGTATAAATTGATTGCTGCATCTTCCTACATTATAGAAGTGACTACGCAAAACTGTCTGGCTGAAAAATGCTTTGGGTCATTCTGTCATTGTGAAAAGTTCTTTCAGATTTATAGACATTTAGAGCACAGGAAGAGAGAATTTGGCCCGTCATGTCCTCTAAACAAAAATCTGACTCCATTAATCCCATTTTTCATTTATCGGTGCATAGTCCTGGAAACTATGGCAGCACAAATAAATGCCTAAATACTGTATGTAGGTTATGAGAGTTTCTGACTGAACCATCCTTTTGAGCAGTGAATTCTGGACTCTCAGCAAGCTCTGAGCCTAAATTTCTCCTCGACCCTCCTCTGAGCTTCAACTTCTTACCTTAAATCTATGTCTCCTGGTAACAGACCCATTTATTAAGAAAGAAGTGTCTTTCTATCTATGCCCCTCAATCTTACGCAAATCTATCAGGTCTCCTCTTGACTGTCAACTCCAAGTAAAACAGCCCTAGCCTATCCCATCTTTCCTCATGGCTCAGAGCCTCCAGCCCAGCTAAATCTGGTAAATCTCCTCTCGACAGCACTCTTGTGCAATCCCATCCTTCCATAATATGGTGACCAGAACTCATGTAGTATTCCTGTTGTGACCTAATTAACATATTTTACAGCTCCAAAACAACTTCATTTTCTATTCCGTGCCTCCCATATCCCATATGTCGTCATAACCATATCATTGACCTGCTGTGCTACTCTCAGAGATTTGTGGATGTGCACACCAAAGTTTCTCTGATCTTCGCTACTTTCCAGGGTTCTGCCATTCATGCCATAATCTCATGCATTATTCGCCCTCCCGTAAGTGCATTACCTCACTTCTCCGGTTGAATTCCATTTGCCACTTCTCTGCCCAGAACTACTAATATTTCACAGACTTGCACTTGATATGTACACCTGTATTATCTTTTTCCAATGTGAAGACTGAGGCTAACTAGCAATTGACTATCCTAGCTATCATCTTTGCAAAAGAAAATTACATGCACGATACAGTTTGTTGTTTTCCAATATTGCTTTACGGTAATACCGGGAACAAAAGGTTTATAAAAACCTTTGAATTAGAATTCCTTTATCTTTATTCAAACAGTGGTTGTCTGTGTAACTGGATGAATAGGCTTGGTCAAGTAGAGGGGATTTAATTTTGACCTGGTGGAGTTAGCTGTTAACCCAAGACATTTCATTGAAATTTTTATTTGAGCACCTTGTCAAACGAGTCCATTGATATAGCATGGTTCTTCTTGGCTGGATGCAGGAGGTTATAGCTGGAGCAACATGTAAAACGTACTGTACAATCTGCAGCAAAATAATTTACATTGCTAAAAGTATAGAAGAAAATAGTGCAAGTTGTTCTGACTTGTATGAAGCCTTTTATTTTGAGCAATTGGGTTAACATAAAGGAGCAGTGGATGATTCCAGATTTCCTTATCTAATGTAATGAAAGCAGGGGACCTGACATCTCGGACACATTTTGTCATTGAGTTTAATGTCTCTTGAAAGATACCTCCTGAAAATGTTGTGTTAATCAACAGTTTAAATAAACTTTTAATAAATCCAGTCTAATTTAGCAATTAATTTATTTTTAGTGCATGCTTAAAGTAGTGTCTTGTATGTTTGTGTAGAGGTCCTCACTTTGAGGGTAGCAAGGATACTATGATTAGTAAAGGATCGTACAGAATAAGCCTGTTTCGACTCAATAGTCCTGAGCTTCCCTCAGCATCCTGACTTGGGTCAAGTAAAATCAATGGAGGATCCTGTCTTCTATGTGGGTGTGCCCTAGTAGATGTATAACCCTCCAATAACCACATTACAAAATAGCCGCCTGGTTCCTGTTTCAAATGACTTCTGATGGCATGGTGGCACACGTGGTTAGCACTGCTGCCTCACAGGCGACTGACTGTGTGGAGTTTGCACATTCTCCCCGTGTCTGCGTGGGTTTCCTCCGGGTGCTCCGGTTTCCTCCCACAGTCCAAAAATGTGTGGGTTAGGTGAATTGGCCATGCTAAATTGCCTATAGTGTTAGGTGAAGGGGTAAATGTAGGGGAATGGGTCTGGGTGGGTTGCACTTTGTCGGGTCGGTGTGGATTTGTTGGACCGAAGGGCCTGTTTCCACACTAAGTAATCTAATCTAATCTAATCTAATTTAATCTGGTTGAGCCAACTCAGACCTTGAAAGTCATGGCACTATATGCCAATAAGAAGATTTTTGTGTTTGAGGTGAGGAGGAGACATTAAAACAATTGCAAGGATTTAATGAGCAAAACAAACCCATATTATGGACGAGTTGGGATGAATGTCCTAATTCCCATCTGTGTAATTTGTAAATCGTCAGTTCCTTTGGTCAGATTTACATTAGAAGAATGCTGTTGGTCACTTTTCAAAGTTGTCATTAATTGTCAAAGCTTTCGGATTATTAGAAAGTCTGTCTCCCAGCATTTTAAAAAAAAACTTTTATACACCTACCAAGTTTTGATGGTTTTATTTTCCTTTTTTTTTTCAGCTGATAGTTGAAAAGACCACTGACTACCCTTCCACTGAGTATTCTCTGGTGGAGGATGTTGCCCTCCACTTTACTTGTTTGATGGACAGACTGAATGAGCAGCGCCTGTTTCAACCAGACTTATGTGATGTAGACATTGTATTGGTGCGCCAGAAGAACACGTTTCCTGCTCACAAAGGCGTGCTCGCGGCCTACAGTCAATTCTTTCACTCGCTTTTCACACAAAACAAGCAGCTTCAACGTGTTGAACTTTCGCTAGAAGCTCTGACATCGCAAGGGTTTCAGCAAATCCTGAACTTTATCTATACATCAAAGCTGCTAGTAAATGCCTGCAATGTGCAGGATGTGCTGAATGCTGCTGCAGTTCTACAGATGAATGATATTGCCACTTCCTGTCAAGAATTAATAGATAGTCGGTCCTTAAACTTGACGACAGTGGCTAGCGATATGTCAAAGCAGGAAAATCGCAGCAATCCCCTTGGCTCTCAGTTTTATCGTGAGATAAAGCAGGAGGTGGATTCACATCCTAAAATCTATGCTAGAGAGGGCAACAATCCATACTCTGTACGTGTGGAGGACAACACTGGGAAACAACATTCACCAATCCAGCCAAATCAGCAGTATTACAAGGAGGAGAATGATGACCAAACAGTGTGCAAGATTGAGGGAGATACGGAACAATTGGATAACGATTCGGACAGTAGGGGTTCATATAATCGGGAACAGATCATTGTGGAGGTTAACCTTAATAACCAGACTCTGAATGTTTCTAAAGGGGCCGAGGGCATGTCTTCACCTTCAGAAGCTACGGCTGTATTAGGTAGGTGTCCTGAGGATGAAGAGGAAGATGACGAAGAGGATGATGACGACGATGATGAGGAAGAAGAAGAGGAGGATGATGATGACAATGCTGATGGGGATGAAGAGGAAGAGGATGATGAAGATGTCACTGAGGAAGAGGAAGAGGATGAAGAAGGTGAAGAAAGTGATGAAGATGTGAATGAAGGGGGTGATAACTCTGATACTCCAGAAGTCAAGACTGAAAGTGGGCAAACAACCCGACGAACATCAAGAGCTTTGACTGCTTCCAAAGGCTCAACTCCTCCAGCTCCAAGCCGGTCACGGAGACAGGCCAAACATGAAGTGAGCACTCGAGGTCGGAAGCGAAAGAAAGATTCTGATGGCTCAAATCAGAAGGTGAAAATTGAAGAGAAACAGCACTTCCCTTGCAAAAAGTGCCCCCGCGTGTTCAATAATCGCTGGTACTTAGAGAAGCACATGAATGTCACGCACAGCCGCATGCAGATCTGTGATAAGTGTGGCAAGCGATTTGTACTGGAAAGTGAGCTGTCGCTACATCACCAGACTGACTGTGAGAAGAGTATTCAGGTAGGTCATTGATTTTCATTCATAATCTTAATTAAAATCAACAAATAACACTTGGGTTAAAAGCTGGGTTTAAAAACTAGCTAATATCCCTTCATCATATTTGACACTTTTGGAACCAGCTTCCAAAAATCTAATCCCAGTTTGGGAATGAGTGCTTAAGACATATTACCAACCCAGAAAAGGCAGTTAGCAACTTATAAACTTATACTCTGAGTTTTGGCTAATCTCCATACTACAGTTGTTTTGTAGAGAATAGTAATTACGTTTCATGCACTTTATTGTTGCAAGTTTTCTGGTCAAAAAGTAATTGAAATTTAAATTACTTCCCCAACTTGCATGGTATTTTTGGGTCAAAATCAATTAATACTAATATAACTGAAAATGAGTAGTGACTGACCATTCAACAGCATTTTCTGTTTAGGATACAGCACTGAAAGATCAGCATTTTAGAGGATTTTAAGGCTTGAGGTGAACTAGCAGAGTGCGCCATTAAGGATTTAATAATGCCAATGCAAATTTAAAGTTGTGGCTATTGGAGCATCAGGAGCCATTGAGCAAGTACAAAATAGAACTGTACAGCACAGGAACAGGCCCTTTGGCCCACCATCTCTGCACTGGCCTTGTTGCTATTCTAAACTAATCACATCACATGCACGTGTTCTGTGTCCATCTATTCCCTGCCTGTTTGTGTCTGTCTAAATACCTGTTAAACTTTGCTATCATATCTGCTTCTGCCACCTCCAAGGACAGAAATCTGCCACCCTCTGTGTAAAAAAAACAAAAAACACTTTGCCTCTCATATGTCCTTTAACCTTGCCCCCTCTCATCTTAAACCTACAATGAAACACCGGAAGGAAGTGTAGGGAGAGGAGTACTTTCAGTCTCGCTAGCATGTTCTGCCATTTGAATATATCCTGACTCCTGTCTACTCAACCATATGGACTGCCATGGTACCACCTCAAGCCATTTGTGGCTGAAACTCTCATCCATTACATGGTCATCTTAGTCCAGCGCTCTCCTGTCAAACGTTCCAACATCCCCAGTCTGCTCATCTGAAAACATCTTATCCTGTTTCTTGAGGAAATGAGAAATCTGGAATCTTTGTCTGCTAAAAGAATGTGCGGTCAATTATGATTTTCAAGACCAGGTTCTATAAAGAGATATGGAACAGACATGGGATTTTGGGGAGGATGGTATTCAGCAGCATTACCATTAATAGCTTAGACTCTTGTTCAGCAACAGAATTAATCTACTTCCATCTTAAAAGTATACGATGACTCTGCCTTCATGCTGCTCAGATAGAGTTCCAAACTTGCACAGCACTGAGAAAACATTTCACCCCATCTCATCCTAAACCTATGAACCCTAATTTTCAAAGTTCCTCTAATTCTGGATTCACCCACAGAAGAAGCTTCAAGACCATTTAAGAACTCATACATTTCAATCAAGTCTCCCCTTGCTTTTCTAAACTCCAATGGAGACAGGTCCAGTCTGTCTAACCTTTCCTCATTGGCTAACCCCCTCATTTCAGTTATCAATTTGATAAACCTCCTCTGAAATGCCTCCAACACATTTACATTCTTCTTTAAGTAAAAAGATCAAAACAGAATGCAGTATTCAAGATGTGGTTTCATCAATGCCCTGTCTAACTAAAGGATAATTGGTTAAAAGAATCAAAACGTATGGGACAAAAACTGGAACCGTACGGAGTTGGATGTTGAGCATGATCCTATTGAATGGTGGAATTGGCTTGAAGAGCTGAATGGCATTCTGCTCCTATTTTCTGTGCTACTGTAACATCCTTAGTTTTAAGAGGAGTTGAATACACAGAATAGCCTTCCTTTAGCTGCATTAATCCAAAGTATTGAATATTTTCAAGAATATTTTTTGGGACTGAAGGGAGTAAACCATATGGGGCAAAAGCTGGGGTGGGGTGGGGTCAGCTATGAATAACAGATCAGGCTCAAAGGGCTGCATGGCCTATTCCTGCTCCTAGTTTATATGTTTAATTATTTGCTGAACCTGCAAAATAGCTTTGTGTGACTCATACACCTGCCACCTACATCAGAGGTGTTAAGGCACAAATGGAGGCTATTTGACCAATTATGTGCACACTGGTTCTTCAAGTGAGCATCATTATCTACTGCCAGTCTCCTGCTTTCTCCCTGTACCCTTGCACATTACTTCTATCCAAATAATTATCCAGTATCTTCAAATCAACCTGCTTCCACTACACATCCAGGCAATGCATTCCATACTTTAATTATTTGCTGAGTGAAAAAGCTTTTTTCTCATGTGCATGTACAAATCATTTTAAATGGGTGTCTTCTTAATCATAGAATTTTATAGTATAGGAGAAGGCCTTTCGTCCCATTGTATCTGCTCTGGCTCCTGAAAGAGCTATCCCGCTAGTCCCATTCTTGAGGCCTGTCACTTTGTCACTTTCTAATATTTATCCAGCTCTCCTTTTGAAATGTCATATACAATCTGCCTCCACTCTGCCAAGCAGGAGGCTGGAGGAACGCAGCAAGCCAGGCAGCATCAGATGGTGGAGAAGTGAACATTTTGGCTTCTCCACCTCCTGATGCTGTTTGGTTTGCTGTGTTCCTCCAGCCTCCTGCTTGTCTACTTTGGATGTCAACATCTGCAGTTTTGTCTCCATCACTCTGCCAGGCAGAGCATTCCAAATCCTAACAATTCTGAGTAAAGAAGTTTCTCCTCATCTCACTGCTAGCACTCCTGCTGACAATTGTGAAATTATGTCAGTAACTAGGGGATATACTAACTAATGGAAGCAGAATACCCTTCTTTATTCTGTTCAAATTGTTCATATTTTGAACACCTCAATAAAGTCACTTCTTGACCTTCTCTGCTCCAAGGAGAGTAAGCCCAATTTCTCTATTCTTTCCTTGTATCCAAAATCCTTCATTGCTGGTATCATTCAGTAAATCTCTTTTGAATTGTCTCCCAGATTTTAACATTCTTCCGTAAATAAGGTGTCCAGAACTGAACACAATCCTTTTACAAGCTGAAATAGTTTATCCCTATCTATTTGATCCAGTCCCCTCCATGATTTTGAAAACCTCTGTCAGGTCGTCACTGAATCATCATCTGTTCAAGAAGAAATATCTCAAATTCATCAGTGATCTCATAACTGAAATTTCTCCTCCTTGGAGCCATGCTGAGAAATTTCTTCTGCAGTCGCTTCAATGCATTCGCATCCTCCTTATAATTGTAAAATCCAAAGAGGTACACAATACATTTGAACATCTTCACTTTTTCCCAAGTTGTACTCACACTGCCAGATTATTACTTAACAACTCAACCTATCTAACTATCAGCAACCTCCTTTTCTTCCCTTCAAGACCTATTTTCTCAACTATTGTGGTGTCATCTGCAGATCTAGCTACCTCATGCAGGACATTGATATTAATAGTAAGAAGTTGAGGCCCTAGCAGAGACCTTGATGGACTCCACTTATAGCTGATCTGAGTTTTCCAGTTCTGTTTTGGCTGATGGAGGGCAGTCATCTCAGCTCCAGTGTATCTCTGCAGTAGTTCATTGGGATACTGTCCTTGGCCCAACCTTTTTCAGCAACTTCATCCATGACCTTTCCTCCATCATAAGGACAGAAGTAGAAGTGTTTTTTTTAATTCAATCTTAGGATGAAGGTGTTGCTGGCTAAGCCAACATTAATTGCCCATCCCTACTTGCCCAGAGGCAGTTAAGAGTCAGCTACGTTACTGTGGCTCTGGAGTCAACTGTCAGCCAGATTGATTTAAGGAAAGTAGATCACAGCAGGTCAGGTAGCAGTGCCATTCCTGATGATGGGCTTTTGCCTGAAATGTCGATTCCTCTGCTCCTCGGATGGTGCCTGACCTGCTGTGCATTTCCAGCACCACACTTTCGACTCTGATCTCCAGCATCTGCAGTCCTCACTTTTGCCTAAGGATGGCAGATTCCTTCCCAAAAGGGCACTAGTGAACCAAATGGGTTTTCCCAACAATTGACCATGGATTTGCAGCCATCTTAGTTCCAGATTTTGCTGAGTTCCAATTACACCATCTGTTGTGGTGGGATTTGAACCTGGGTCCCCAGAACATTACCTTGGTCTCTGGATTGACAGTCTACTGATAATAACACTTGGCCATTGATTGTGCCATGTTCAGCACCATCTGTAACTCCTCAGATACTGAAGCTTATATTGAAATGCAACAAGATCTGGGCAGTATCCAGGCTTGGGCTGACAGGGGATCCTGATGAAGGACTTGTGCCCGAAACATTGACTCTCCTGCTTCTTGGAACTGCCTGACTTGATGCGCTTTTCCAGTGCCACACCTTTTGACTCTGACAAGTGATAAGTAACATTTGCACCACACAAATGCCAGGCATTGGCCATCTCCAATAAGAGACAATCGAACCACTGCCCCTTGACATTCAGTCGTATTACCATCATTGAATCCCTCACTATCAACATTCTGGAGGTTACCGTTCACCAGAAATTCGACAAGACTTGCCACATTAATACAGTAGCTAATGGAGCAGGTCAGAAGCTAGGAATACTGCAGTGAGTAACTTAGCTCACTACTCCCCAAAGCCTGTCTACCATCTATAAGGCATATGTAAAAAGTGTGATATAATACTCCCCACTTGCCTGGATGAATGCAGCTCCAACAACACTTAAGAAGCTTGACACCATCCAGGACAAAGCAGCCCACTTAATTTGCACCATATCCGCAAACATCCATTCCCTCCACCACCAACGCTCAGTAGCAGCATTGTGTATTCTACAAAATGTGCTGCAGACATTCACCCAAGATGCTCAGTCAGCACAGTACAAGCTCCATGACCACTTCCATATAGAAGGACAAGAATAGCAGATACTTGGGACAATCGCTATCTGTAAGTTTCCCTCCAAGCCACACTCCATCCTGATTTGGAAATAGATCACTATTCTGTCACTGTCACTGATTCAAAATCCTGGAAATCCCTCCCTTAGGACATTGTGGTCAACCCACAGCATGTGGATGACTGTGGTTCAAGAAGGCAGCTCATAAAATAACTTTTATAAAGGTTATTCACGTCACCCATGATTATTGCCATCCCTTTAACATTAGCAGTGAATATTTGATAGAAAATATAAACTCGGTACTGGAGTAGGCCATTCAAGCCTGCTCTACCATTCAGTGTGATCATGATTTATTCTCTCTCGGTGCCGTATTTTCATTTCTCTGCATATCCATTGGTACCGTTAGTATTTAACGGTCTATCATTTTTTTACTTGAATATACTCAGGGACGCAGCCTCTACAACTTACTGCAGTTGTAAATTCTGGAGGTTGGCCACCCTCTGAGTGAAGGTGATGTCTAGTCTCATTTCTGAACGGCTTACCCAATATCCTGAGACTGTGACCCCTAGTTCTGATCTTCCTAACTAAGGAAAACATCCTCCCTGCATCTCGTGTGTCTAGCCCTTTTGAAAATTTTATACATTTCAATCTGAACCCCTTTCATTCGTCTTAAATATAGTAAATGCCAGCCTAGTTGGACAAATCACTCCTCAAGAACAATCCTGTTATTCCTGTCATTAGTTCAATGAACCTTCATTGCACTCTCACAATGGCAAATAAATACTCTCCTAGTTAGGGAGGCCAAACTATGTGCACTCATCCACGTGTGGTCTCACCATAGCAATATGATAATCCGGCTTCTGAATTCAAATCACCTTGCAATGAAGGCATACATACCATTTGTCTTCTGAATTGCTTGTTGCACCTGCCTGTTTGCTTTCATTGCTGTACAAAGGTACCCATGTCCCTTTATACATTTACATTTCCCATATATCACCATTTAAATAATAATCTGCCTATACTATAGATATTGAAAACTACAGTAGCTTTTGTACGTCTTTTACAGAAACAAAGGTTTTATCCCTGAATCGCTCATTTTATCAATTTATAAAACTTACAGGTCCGAGCCAGAATAAAACATAAATTTGATGGTCTAGTATAGAATTGTAACAAGATACAGCAAGCTATTAGGCAGATAACCAGGCTTTTATTGCAAGGAAATTGGAGCGTACAAGTAAGGAAACCATCAGCAATCCTACAGAACCTTGGTGCACTCACACAGGCTCTTTTTAGTTTCTATATTTAAGGAAAGGTAAAGGTAAAGTTAAAGTGGCAAGACAAATTTGAATAGATTGGTTTCTGGAATAAGAGGATTGTTTAATGATGAAGCTGCGTGTAATGGGTCTGCATTTTCTGTAATTTGTAAGTGAGAAGTAATTGCAATGCAACATTCTGAAAAATTCAACAAGCTTGATGCTGATGTTCTTTCCCCCGGCCAGAGAATCAAGAACAGGGATTGTAACATCTGGATAATGGACATTTAGGTCTGAGGTCAAGAGGAAGACAAGCTGTGAATCTATGGGATTCTCTACTCCAGAAAGGAGTGAAGTTTGATCACTGAATATACTTGAGGTTAGCTAAATGGATTCTTCTGTGTCTCAAAAAATCAAAGGCGACTGACAGAAGGCAGGCAAGTGGCTTTGCAGCCAAGGATCTGCCATGATTGCATTGAATGATGGAGCAGACCTATGCTTTACTCCTGTTTCTTATGATGAGGTAAAGCATTTATAGCAAGATAGCATTGCTTTCTTTTGGATAGCTATTTGCAGGATTTGCAATAATTGGCATTAATCATATTTGAAACTAAACCAGTTCTTTGGCTGCTACTGTGAAGATAATGGGGAGAGACATAGATCTGATCTAGTTTCATAATTGTCCTGTAAAAAATATTTCGTTACTGAAAGGGAATTTCATGGGACATGGATGTGGCTAGTTAGGCCAATATTTATTGCCCATTCTTAATTACAGATAAGAGTGTGGTGAGCCACCGCCTTGAACCACTCCAGTTCATCTGGTTTCGGTATGAAGTACAGCAAACATTTAGGAAGGCAAGTAACATGTTGGCCCACAATACTGTTAGGGAAGAAGCTCCAGAATTTTGATCCAGTGATAATGAAGGAATCTGCCATCCTTAGGCAAAAGTGAGGACTGCAGATGCTGGAGATCAGAGTCGAGAGTGTGGTGCTGGAAAAGCTTTTTGGTTCTGATGGGCTGAAAAACTAATTAGCTTTGTTAGACCCTCCAAATCTTGAGTCTTCTGTCATTGTTTGCATAGATTCTCGCTCTTGAGAAAAGACCAATGTCCCATCTGCAAATAATCCTGAGCACGGCTTGGGTTATCTGCTGTGCACTCCTCTATCAGTGATGCTACTCCACCTAGATTTATAGAGTCATCGAGATATACAGCATAGAAACAGACTCTTTGGTCCAACCGTCCATGCCAACCAGATATCCAAATCCAATCTCGTCCCACTTGCCAGCACCTGGCCCATATCGCTCCAAACCCTTCCTATTCATATACCCATCCAAATGCCTTTCAAATGTTGCAGTTGTACCAGCCTCTACCACTTCCTCTGGCAGCTCATTCCATACACGTACCACCTTCTGTGTGGAAAAAGTTGCCTCTTAGGTCTCTTTTATATCTTTCCCCCTCACCCTAAACCTATGCCCTCTAGTTCTGGACTCCCCGACCCCAGGGAAAAGACTTTACCTATTTATCCTATCCATGCCCCTCATAATTTTGTAAACCTCTATAAGGTCACCCCTCAGCCTCCGACGCTCCAGGGAAAACAGCCCCAGTCTGTTCAGTCTCTCCCTGTATCTCAGATCCTCCAACCCTGGCAACATCCTTGTAAATCTTTTCTGAACCCTTTCAAGTTTGACAATATCTTTCCAATAGGAAGGAGACCAGAATTGCACGCAATATTCCAACAATGGCCTAACCAATGTCCTGTACAGTTACAACATGACCTCCCAACTCCTGTACTCAATACCCTGACCAATAAAGGAAAGCATACCAAATGCCGCCTTCACTATCCTATCTACCTGCGACTCCGCTTTCAAGGAGCTATGAGCCTGCACTCCAAGGTCTTTGTTCAGCAACACTCCCTAAGACCTTACCATTAAGTGTATAAGTCCTGCTAAAGATTTGCTTTCCCAAAATGCAGCACCTCGCATTTATCTGAATTAAACTCCATCTGTCACTTCTCAGCCCATNCTCCACCACCACCCTCTGTCTTCTACCTTTGAGCCAGTTCTGTATCCAAATGGCTAGTTCTCCCTGTATTCCATGAGATCTAACCTTGCTAATCTATCTCCCATGGGGAACCTTGTCAAATGCCTTACTGAAGTCCATAGAGATCACATCTACTGCTCTGCCCTCATCAATCATCTTTGTTACTTCCTCAAAAAACTCAGTCAAGTTTGTGAGACATGATTTCCCATGCACAAAACCATGTTGACTATCCCTAATCAGTCCTTGCTTTTCCAAATACATGTACATCCTGTACCTCAGGATTCCCTCCAACAACTTGCCCACCACTGATTTAATTTGATGGACAAGAAAATTACAAGCTAATACAAATTCACATTTTCAGCATACAACAAATGATATGATATTGATGTTATAATGTTCATTTTCAATTAGTGACCAGCGAGTTGACCTGACACATTTAGAATGTGATTCATGAAGAAAGTCTTAGAATAGAAAATGAGTTGTCCAAGTTGTTAATCAGTATATGAGTGTGTCTATGCTTGGAACATTTTTTAAGAGTTTCCCTATCTTTTGTGAGGTACTCTGTTTATCAGTTGATGGTTAGAGAATGCGAGTGGCAAATTGCTGAATTGGTGTTTATTGCTGTATTGGAGTGAGTGTGCCCTTCTGCCCCTCTCCCCCTTCATCAGCAGTCCTGGTGAGTGTATGCACCGTAGGATTTGAATATCTAGATTTGTTGAGTATGGTTCTCAATAAGTGGACCATCGGTACCTGAGACTAAATTTTTGATTCAATCTAAGATTTTAGACAAAGTCCAGTTCGAAAGTGATTTGGCATATTTTCTTTGTTACTAATTGCTTTATGAACTAGCTCCAAAACTTAATTATAAACAAATGGATTTTTTCCCACTTGTTCAAGATCTCTGTTCTATTGCCTTAGGTGTCTAGAGACAGTTGGAACTGGCAGATTGTGAAAACTGGTATTGCAATTTTGATGTTTCTAGTTAGTCGTTTTATAAAATCAAACTACACCATTCATACTTTAATTATATTTGATTATGTCAGTACTATTATCACATTCATAACCAAATACCTATTTCTCAACTTTCTCTGAATATTGGAGGTGCCCAAAATTGTGGATCTTGACACCCTCACTTGAATTTCTCAATTTTATAAAGTAAACTACTCACAGCTGCTGTGCCCCATGCATTTTGAACGCTGTACTTAGAATTTAGGAACCTGTGCCTATTGGCTGTTTTCCATTTCAGCTTCGTCAGGCATGGAGACCTTCAGTATTCTGAAGTGAATGTCAGCCTAAGGAATGTGCTCGTTTTCTGCACTCACACTGCTGACCTTCATTCGCTTGCCCCTGGGTTTTGTTTTTTTTCCGCATCTGGCAGGATCCAAGGGGATCAAGTATAGAGGTCAGCAAAGTTAAATATAGCATTTTTGAGAGTTTCTGCAACAACCTTCCCCTGTCACGCTTTGGATGCCTTTTTCTTTTGCTGGGAACAGCGTTTGTACCAATAACATCATGCTGACACATATGCTTCATTTATCCATGCAGTTTGTCAAATTTTGCTGAAAGTTGTAGAGCCCTGCAATTTTTTGTAAATGCTTGCAGTATCTGATGGCTTTGTGACGCTAAAGCAGTTCAGATTCAGTTGGATTGCTTTGGCGTATTGCACCTAGACTAGCATTGTGTTGCTTTTCCTATTTTGTAGGCAAAGTGCAATACACAGCTGCCCAACCTATCTCAAATTTTCATTTGACTCAGTTCCTCATTTTTGTATCTCCTTTTTTACCATTAAAATAAACGTATAGCTTCTCTACATCCACCCTTCCACCTGTTTACAATTCAATATCCTCCTCATTTCATCTCTCCTAACTTTCATCTTAAAAATCATCTTAAAATCTGCTTCTTTGAACCTCTGTAACCATCACCTCTCAGTTAATGATATTCCTGACCATCATGTGTAATAGTTTTGCATTCTTGAGAATTTCATTTTTTGGCCTGTACCACATTACGTTTGGATGATGTGGCTAGTCCGTGTAACTTGAGAGCACAATGTGCCTGCTGTCTCAGTCGGCTTCAAGTTCTGCCTAAATTGTTAAATTGACATAAGAGCTCAGTAACTTCAAAATGCTTTTAAATTTGTAACCCAACTTCCTTAATGGCTTCCTCTCAGAAGACCCCAAGTTCCTTTTGAAAGTGGGCCTGTGAGGTGCATTGTGTGAGCCAAACTCTAAAACAACATTAAGGGCTTTTTGTCAAGCCACTTGGGAACTTTTCAAAAACATTCACTTGAGCAGCTGATTGTGGTTAAGAGCCTATGTAAGCTAACCAATCATTTTTGGCTGGTAGTGTGCATCACTCAGAAACTGGGCTTTTCAACACAGAATAGTTAAGTGCAGTCTCTAGTCATGAGTCAGGCAGAAAAAATTGAGAGGAGAAACTGTAAGTGGTACCTTACATAATTTTAAAAAAAAACCCTGTGTTAAGCAAAGGGTGTTTTACTGTTATTTAGGTGGGGCTACCAATTGATCAGTTTTCTTTGATCTGCTCGATGACACAATTTGAATTAGCACATGCTTAAAAATAAGTTCCTATCCTTTAAAGCTGTAATCAGTATAAACTTTTCAACAGCATTTGAATGAATGATTTGGTTTAGTTTTACAATGGGTTGCCATTTGCATGGTGGAATTTATGCCCACATTTCAAATAATAATCTAATATTTACATGTGACCAAGATTACAGCAACAGTGCATCTTACAAGGCTCAGAATTACTATAGTCATCTTATTTATGGATTAAGTGGTCCTCATAGCTTTATTTGCCTTGTCTTCTTGTTCTCTGAATCAGTGAATGTGATTTTAATGTTCATGGTTGCTTCTCTGAGTTCACAAATGCACTCCTTTTTTTTATTGGCACAATGGTGCTCTCTGTATTCCTTCTGTCATGAGGTAACAGATGAATCTTAATGCAATCTCGTACTTGATTCCCTGCCCTGCTCTGAACTGGTGAATGCATTATAGAGGCACCCATGCTTTGCTGTGGATTGCTTTACAATGGTAGCCTGTTTGTATGCTGATCTTTTTGACTTGTACTTTTGCATCTGTCTTTGAAAGATATGCCGTTTTAAAATTGAAGCTCGAATTAACATGTCCATCTTGCTGCTGCCTCGCTCCTGCTCTTTCAAATAGTTTGGAGTTATTGGGATCTAGGAGAAAGTGAGGAGTGCAGATGCTAGTCATCAGAGTCGAGAGTATGGTGCTAGGAAAGCATAGCAGGTCAAACAGCATCTGAAGAACAGGTGAATGAAGGGTTTATGCCCAAAACATCGATTCTCCTGCTCCTGGAATGCTGCCTGACCTGCTGTGCTTTTCCAGCACCACACTCTCGTTACTTGGTATCTACCTAATTTGAGTGGAGATCAAAGTTCAGTCTAAGGATATTTCTAGCCTGTGTGGTTTAGTTTTACACTTTTGACATTGCATTTAGTCACCAGTGGATGCTGATAATTTTTTCTTAGCCCTATTAGTCTGCTTCAGGAGTAGATGTCATTGATATTTGTCTCGTACACATTTCAAGGATTTACACCTACTCAGTACTGCCAGTAGGATGATGATGATACATCTCCCCCAGCAATGATCTATTACAAACCCACCAGGACCATCCTTTTGTTGTTGGCTTGCTTCTGAGAAATAATAAGTTGCAGGTCCCACTGTTATTGAGTCATCTGGTAGCTTGAATTGCCTTAGCCTTGTAATTGAAAATACAACTAAAATCGACAAGCAGAGGTATTTTATACCTATTTAATATGGTTGCTTCAACCCTGGTAGAGTGATATTGTTCTGAAGGGACCGAAGTGTAATTTCTTTCTCTCGCTTCAAATCCAGACCACGTTGAAACATGAATTTCAGCAGAATTTTTTTGTTTAGTTAATGCTTTTGTGTTACATTGGAAAGACACTGTGTTAATGAGAGAATGTAATGTGTCAAGGTTTGCAAGATCAGAATGAACTTTGTTCCAGTTGTTACTTTTTGTTATGCTTCAGCACTAATCTATGTGTTTGTTGCTGTCTCTCTATAATTTCACAACTTCATTCCTTTTGTTGCCCTTATGTTTCGGTCATGCAAAATATCACCTTGCTCATCTTAGCATTAGCTTTTACGACTTGTCTTTTTAAACTGGAATTTTACCACTTTGTGCTATTCCTGCTTAAAATCAAATAGATTATCTTCCAAGAAGAGTGTAAAGAGCTTGGAGAAAGTATAGAGGGGTCTATCAGAAGTACAGTTATGACAAGGCTGGAGCAGTTTTATGTACTGTTAAAATTGAGGGCTGATTTTATTGTAGGTATTCAGAGTTGAGAGTTTCGATTTTTAAAAAAGTGACTTTTTTCCACTGACATGGTGTTGATAATTAGAGGGGAACAGATGTTTATCAATAGATAATGAAAGAAACCACAAGAGAAATTCTGCTGAATTTTGTTCCCCACCTATATCTTCCTATGACTGTCTCAGTCTTGTCAGTATTCAAGTCTAAATGTTGTTGTAGATGGCACTACCTGGTAGTTAGCAGTTGCTATTTAGTGTTTCTGAGAGAATTCATGCATCTGGTTAAACACAGTTGTTTGTTGATTTCAATGCTTTAGTAATTGTGTGCAAAGTCTGCCCTGCATGTTGGGTCAGCCAGTTGGAAGAAATAATACTCTTGTTCAAACTTACCCAATGTGTGGTGCAAGCGCGGTGACTGTTGTATCTGTCATTCTGTATGTTACTAACAATGTTGATTTAATCAGTTATTGCAATAGTATGTATGAGAGATTTATTTAATAGAACCTCCAAGGATTTTGGACTCTAAGATGACATTTCAGAGTATGTTGTGGTTTATTTTAAACATGGCGATGCAGGAATGGTGCAATTACATTTAGGTTCAGAACTCGCAAAGACCTAGAAGAAGAAGAAAAAAGACTTGTGTGTTCTTATGACTATTTATGATGTTGTAACATTTGTTCCCAAATACTGATTTAATTACCATGGACGATTGTGTTTTACACGTAGGAATTGTGATCTGACTTGACAGATGCATAGTTGATAATTCTTGCTTCAAGCCTTGATTTTCTGCATTGTATTTAGTTCAAACTCCTGTTTTTTTAAGAGTAAAGAAATTGCCGACTGTTCAATTGACAGCATGGGGTCCCACAAGATAAGAAAATTACAAGTATTATTTGTTTTGCAGTCAAGTGGAGCAGGAGGTTGTAGAATGACTATATTCTTGAAGAAGGTAAAGATGTTGGCACTGCCCCATCATTAAGGCAATGACTCTCACAGACTGGCCTGAAGTCATGTACAGTATATTGAGGATAGGCGCATGCATATTGCCAGCTAACAAATGTTATCTTAATGTTTGGATATTGCTTTCCTCGTATCAGAGTACCTTCCAATTCCAAACTGCAGTTCCTGTATGGACTGTCTTTCACAAACCACAGTCTCCACATACTCAGGAAGACTCCAATTTATCTGTTCCCTCCACCCTTACCCTTTCACCACCTCACTCGCAGTCACACTTCGGGAAGCACTACGTATGCATATTGAAAGAAATATGGGCAGCATGTTGGCTCAGTGGCTAGCACTGCTGCCTCACAATGCCAGGGACCTGGGTTCACTTCCAGATTTGGAGTTTGCATGTCCTCTGTGTCTGCATGGGTTTCTTCCCAAGGTCCATAAAAATGCATATTCTGTAGAATGGTCATGCTAAATTGCCCATAATGTCTGGAAATGTGCAGGCTAAGTGGCTTAGTAATGGGAAATACAGGGTTACAGGGATAAGGTAGGGGGTTTGGTTTGGGGGCTGTGCCCTTCGGGAGGTTGGTGTGGACTCGATGAGCTGAATAGCCGACTTGTACACTAGGGATTCTATGATTCTATAACAGGATTTTTTTTTGTTAGTAATATGGAAATCAACCACTTTAATACTCGATACTTGCAATGTTAGTCCAAAAAAATTGTCTTTGATTTTCCCTTTTGATCAAATGTTGACTGAGAGAGCTATAGGTTGGCATACTCAAATTTGTAGTTGGCACCGTTTTCCAACAAAAACTTCCTTTCCCATCATTGCCTGATGTAAAATAAAGCTTGATCAGCAATAATGTCTCCGTCTCCAAAACTGCATCTTACTGCTTTAATGTGATATTTCCTTTTTCTGACCCAACTATGCTTATGACCAGTTAGTGAGTATTGACTGAAAAATAGTCAGAGTCATAGATGTACAGCATGGAAACAGACCCTTCTGTCCAACCCGTCCATGCCGACCAGATATCCCAACTCAATCTAGTCCCACCTGCCAGCACCCGGCCCCTATCCCTCCAAACCCTTCCTATTCATATACCTATCCAATGCCTTTTAAATGTTGCAATTGTACCAGCCTCCACCACTTCCTCTGGCAGCTCATTCCATACATGCACCACCCTCTGTGTGAAAAGGTTGTCACTTAGGTCCCTTTTATATCTTTCCCCTCTCACCCTTAACCTATGCCCTCTAATTCTGGACTCCCTCACCCCACGGAAAAGACTTTGTCCATTTATCCTATTCTTGCCCCTCAATTTTGTAAACCTCTTCTAGGTCACCCCTCAGCCTCCGATGCTCCCAGGGAAAACAGCCCCAGTCTGTTCAGCCTCTCCTTATAGCTCAAGTCCTCCAACCCTGGCAACATCCTTGTAAATCTTTTCTGAACCCTTTCAAGTTTCACAATATCTTTCCGATAGGAAGGAGACCAGAATTGCACGCAATATTTTAACAGTGGCCTAACCAATGTCCTGTACAGCCGCAACATGACCTCCCAACTCCTGTACTCAATACTCTGACCGATAAAGGAAAGCATACCAAATGCCGCCTTCACTATCCTATCTCCCTGTGACTCCACTTTCAAGGGTCTATAAACATAACTTCCAAGGTCTCTTTGTTCAGCAACACTCCCTAGGACCTTACCATTAAGTGTATAAGTCATGCTAAGATTGGCTTAATAGTCTTAAAACCCATTGGATAGGTTTTTATACCTGCAGTGTCTTGCCCTGCTAAGTTACTGAATGGAGCCTATGCAGAAATATCTAAAGGACCGTAACTTTTTGCCAATGCTGCAGAGTTGACAGGCCATTTGCTATCTGGCTGCTTTATTGCACTTTCTGGCAACCACTTGATGTGGTGAACCATATGTCCGCATTGAAGCACTGCCCAGTTTTGGCTTGGGCCAATTTAATTCCTGATGTAGGGAAAAAATGAAGAATAAACTTGCCTCATAACGTGCATTTCAGATCCAGTGAATTGCTTTCAAAATGTAATAATGGAGTCAAATCTGATTAACAGTTCAGACACAGGATATGAAAAACAAAGGAAAGTTTAATGATCAACCTTTGGTATTTTGTAACATAAATGCTGACCAATAATTTGGGAGAACTCCTTAATGAGATGTTTAACATTAATGTGGAGAAGCTAAGTGGTGAGCCTAATTTAACAAGTCATCCAAAAGAAGACACTTTCAACAATGCAGCACTCCCTCAGTGTTGCATTGACTTGTTGTTTAAGATAATGAGCTCAAGTCCAAGGACTTGAAGCAACACAATCTGACTGAGGTGATATTGATAATATTGAACCAAGCTGATAATGGGTTCTGATGAACATCTATCTGAAACCATAGATACAGTCTGGTGCATTGAGTGTCTTCTATTTTGCTTTGGACACATTTTTCTTCAAGATGTTTTGAAGGAGTTTTCAATGGAGCGAGACCCATGTGCAGCAGTACAGGCAGCTTGGTGTTTAGCACTGCTGCCTCACAGCGCCAGGGACCTGGGTTTGATTCCACCCTCTAGCAACTATCTGTGTGGAGTTTGCACATTGTCATGTGTGTGTGGGTTTCCTCTGGGTGCTGTGGTTTCCTCCTACAATCCAAAGATGTTCAGACTAGGCAGATTACCATGGGAAATGCAGGGTTGCAGGAATAGGATATGGGGTGGAATCAGGGTGTGTTGCTTTTTGGAGGATTGATGTAGACTCGATGGGCTGAATGGCCTGCTTCCACACTGTATGGATACTATGATTTGAAAATGCACGACATTAGTGTTTCCTTGTATTGCAACAACCTCATTTGACGTCATAGAGATTTACAGCATGGAAACAGACCCTTCGGTCCAACCCGTCCATGCCGACCAGATATCCCAACCCAATCTCATTCCACCTGCCAGCACCCGGCCCATATCCCTCCAAACCCTTCCTATTCATATACCCATCCAAATGCCTCTTAACTGTTGCAATTGTACCAGCCTCCACCACACTCCGACGCTCCAGGGAAAACAGCCCCAACCTGTTCAGCCTCTCCCTTTAGCTCAGATCCTTCAACCCTGGCAACATCCTTGTAAATCAGTATTTTCACTGTGTTTATGATAAATTGTATTGTTCAAAGTAAACTTTTATTTAAACCTAGCTCCATTATGCAATTTGATAGAAAATATGACTGCTAAATTTATGCTTCTGATGTAAGCTATGGTTTCTTTCCTCCATGCTCATCCCACTTAGCATCCTATGTTGTACTTTAGGTAATTTTAAAAAATATTAAAACTGTAAGCTAAACAGTACTGTAGGAATTTAATGCCCGAAGACTGAAATATTCAATAATTTGAATTAAGCAACTTTAACTGATGAGGAATAGACTAAGTTGTAGAATGCATTAAATTAAGAAAATATGATATCAGTGTGGGTAAAAACATTGTCTTAGATCATTCAGATGAGGTTTAGTGAATACCTATTGGAAGTTTGTGGCTCACGTCACCGAGTCTCTAATTTCTTACTGGGTCAATAATAAAAAAATGAACTACCACACTTTCTGTCCTTGGCCCTGTATATTAAAATATTTATCTACTTTTACCCTAAAAGGTTAAAAAAGACATTCCCACCTTGAAGAGTTAAACTAATGGCAGTGGTCACATTGACTGTCGTAAAAACCAGTCTGGTTAACTTGTGTCCTTCAGGGAAGGAAATCTGTTGTCCTTGCATATGATTCTGGCAATGTGTTTAACTGCCCTTTGAAATTACCTAGGAGGTTATTCTATTGAAGGGCATTTGGGGATGGGCAACAAAATTCAGACCTTGCTCATGATTAGATTCCCTACAGTGCGGAAACAGGCCCTTCGGCCCAACCAGTCCACACCGACCCTCCGAAGAATAACCCACCCAGACCCATTTCCCTCTGACTAATGCACCTAACACTATGGGCAATTTAGCTTGGCTAATTCATTGACCTGTACATCTTTGGACTGTGGGAGGAAACCGGAGCACTCAGAGGAAACCCACTCGGACCAGGAGAATGTGCAAACTCCATACAGACGGTCACTCGAGGCTGGAATCGAATGTGGGACCCTGGTGCTGTGAGGCAGCAGTGCTAACCACTGAGCCACTGTGCTGCCTTGCTCATGTGAGAATAAAAAAGAAAGTTTTAAAATTTGAACCAATGTCAGTGACTTCCCAAACAATGAAAGAATAAATGGAGATTTGTACCAGAACTCTGCACAGCATGAGTAGCCAATGTTCCAAAATTTCACACATTCCTTCATAACCCAAGTTCCCAACAATGTTGTTTTGGTAAATCTGCATTGTATGTTTTGATGCCTTTTCTAGAATGATGTGCCTCAAAATAAAATCTAGAAATCTCTGGCATTTGTATAAGGTCACACTTGGCTAGTTTAGGATGGATTTGCTCCAGCAGTTGTTTTGATTTGGGGGAAATCTGGCAAAAGATAGGAAAGGAGAAACTAATGTACAAGAATAAGACTTTTATGCTCATATATAAAATTGTCCAAAAAAACAAAAGTGAACTTCATGCATAATGGGAACAGAGCACACAGGAAACACGTCTTATAAAGGTTGGATTTGCCAATGAAGTCTGTTAAAGCATAAAAGTACACCAGCAAATGAGCCTGTAATTACTAAACACAAAACAGTTAGTGCTTTAAAGTTGTTCCTCAATATGAGTGTTTTTTGTGATTTGAAAAGTCTTGGCATCAAGCTGGTGTAATTAGACTGAGGATTTGTAAACTGGATGTAATTGTTCTATAGGTAGAGTAAATTGCACACTTGATGTGGTAATAACTTTTAAAGAGAGTGTTGTGTGCTAGAGCTTACTAAAATTTGCTAGATGAATTTGCTAGATTTGGGAACATTAAAATACAAATGCTGGCACTGAAGAAAACTTCTCTTTTCACTCTCCTCAACTCCATAAACTTTTATGTTCATTAGTCAAGGGATGTTTGTGTAGATAGAACATTTCCAATAATATTTTAGGTACGCAGTGTCAATAATCACCAAAATTGGAGGTGTCATGGACAGTGATAAAGGTTACCTTAGATTACAACGTGATCTTGATCAGATGGGCCAATGGAGTGAGAAGTGGCAGATGGAGTTTAATTTAGGTAAATGAGAGGAGCTGCATTTTGGGAAAGCAAATCTTAGCAGGACTTATACACTTAATGGTAAGGTCCTGGGAGTGTTGCTGAACAAATAGACCTTGGAGTGCAGGTTCATCGGTCCTTGAAAGTGGAGTTGCAGATAGATAGGATAGTGAATGCGGCGTTGGGTATGCTTTCCTTTATTGGACAGAGTATTGAGTACAGGAGTTGGGAGGTCATGTTGCGGCTGTACAGGACATTGGTTAGGCCACTGTTGGAATGTTGCATGCAGCTCTGGTCTCCTTCCTATCGGAAGGATGTTGTGAAACTTGAAAGGGTTCAGAAAAGATTTACAAAGATGTTGCCAGGGTTGGAGAATTTGAGCTATAGGGAGAGGCTGGGACTGTTTTCCCTGGAGTGTTGGAGGCTGAGGGTCGACCTTATAGAGGTTTATAAAATCATGAGGGACATGGATAGGGTAAATAGGCAAAGTCTTTTCCCTGGGGTGGGGGAGTCCAAAACTAGAGTGGATATGTTTAGGGTGAGAGGGGAAAGATATAAAAGAAACCTAAGGGGCAACTTTTTCACGCAGAGGGTGGTACGTGTATGGAATGAGCCGCCAGAGGAAATGATGGAGGCTGGTACAATTGCAACATTTAAGAGGCATTTGGATGGGTATATGAATAAGAGGAGTTTGGAAGGATATGGGCCGGGTGCTGGCAGTTGGGACTAGATTGGGCTGTGATATCTGGTCAGCATGGATAAGTTTGACCAAAGGGTCTGTTTCCGTGCTGTACATCCCTATGAGTCTTTGACTCTAATCATTCACCACCAGGAGAAAGATAGCAAAAATACTGAACATGAATCCAAAAATGAGAAGAATGCATCCAGTTGCAGTTGTATGACCTTACTTTGTTCATGCTTTGAGACAACCAATTAATTTCAGGTTATGTGCTGAATTGAGATCTATTTGAGATTTTTGTAACCAGCAGATTTGAGAATTTATCTGCTTGTCTCAGATTTGAATCCAAATGCTAGAAAAACAAATATCCTGGCTCACTAACTTTCAGGTTCAATTTGCTGAGTTTGTCTTGAATTTTGTTTCCTTTTCTGGGAGCAGATGTTGAAATATCTATGTACTAATACCGTATGTTTTAAATATCGGAGTTGTTGTGAGCTTAGAGAAGTTTACCTAGATCTGTCACAGTTGAATAGTCAA
Source organism: Chiloscyllium plagiosum (assembly GCF_004010195.1). Classification (NCBI taxonomy): domain Eukaryota; kingdom Metazoa; phylum Chordata; class Chondrichthyes; order Orectolobiformes; family Hemiscylliidae; genus Chiloscyllium; species Chiloscyllium plagiosum. The sequence goes on along the minus strand of NC_057714.1, from coordinate 112,779,665 downwards.
GTAATATTTCCTGTCTCACATATGAAGAGGTTTCATTTGGCTGAAGTGTGTAAGAGCCAATATTTCTATGAGAAAAGGCTGTTGTAGTGCAGTATCACTAACTCTGAGCCATGAGGCCCTGAGTTAAAGTCTCATCTGCTCCAAGGTTGTGTAATAACAGCTTTGAACAGATTGATTTGGAAATATATATATTCCAAGAAAAAGAAGAACCGATTTCCTCTTGTGTAGATTCAAAAGTTTGTTTTTTTTCTTAAAGAAGCGTCACATTTCAGGCTCTCGTGATTTTTTAAAAATACTGTTAAAGCTTTGCCCTTTGTTTCTGCTATTAACTGAACTGGCTGTTGAAGTATGCTACAAGAATTGGGAGAGGCAGAGAATGACCTTTGAGATAACTAATAGGGGCAGTAGTTTTCATTTAGGATTGCTCCAGCAACAAGCTGGCACAAGTATAGTAAGCCTCCTGCCTTGTGGTTTCAACTGTCGAGAGCGTGGCGCTGGAAAAGCACAGCAGGTCAGGTAGCATCAGAGGAGCAGGCGAATCAACGTTTCGGACATAAATCCTTCATTAGGAATCTGCAGTCCTCACTTTCTCCTCATAATTTCAACTGCATAATACATTTACAAAATCGCAATTGTTATAACAAAGAAAAGACCTCAATTGGCCCATCATGCCTGCATCTGGCTCTCCGAACAAACATCTCATCTAGCCCCAAGTTTGACTAATTTGAATTATTTAAGGATGAACCAAAAGTGAATAACTGAAAGGTTTGAAACAGTGTCTTTTGACAAGAAGACAGCTCAGAAAATTAAAACCCTATGAGATCCAGGGGAAAGTAACCATCAGGTTTCAAGATGATTTAAAATATGTAGTAATGACTTGGGTGAGGAAAGGGAATGCACTACAACCAAATTTGCAGATGACACAAAAATCGGTGTGAAGGCAAGTGATGTGGATATCACAAAGTCTGCAGAGGGATACAGTTAAGTTAATCAAGTGGGCAGAAACTTGGCACATAGAATATAATGTGGGGAAATATGATATTATGCACTCTGGCAGGAAGAATAGAGGAGATGAATATTATTTAAACACAGAAAGCAACAGGGCAGAGGGGTTTCTGAGTCCTCATGCATGAATCACCAAAAGCTGGCATCCATGTTCAGCAGGGTAATGTAGGGGCAAATGCAATGTTAGCTTTTATTTCAAATGGAATGGAGGGAGGCTTTTCTACAAATATACAAGGCAGTAGTCATGCCACACCTGGAATACTGTTTTGGGCCCCTTATTTACTGATATTGGAAGTAGTGTAGAGAGATATACCAGGTATAGAGGGATTGACATAGGAGGAGAATTTGGGAAGGCTGAGCCTTTACTCTTTTGGAATTTAGAAAATGAGAGGCAACCTTATTAAAACATACAAGCTTCTTAGGGGACTTAACTGGGTTGATATGGAAAGGTTGTTTCCCCTTGTAGGAGAGTCTAGGACCAAAGGGCAAAATCTCAGAATAAAGGGTCACAAATTTAAGACAGATGAGGAATTTCTTCTCAGAGGGTAGTGAATCTGTTGAATTCTTTACCCCATAGCGCTGTTGAAACTGGGTCATTGGGTATCTTCAAGGTTACAGGCAGAGGTAGGAATGTGGAGTTGAGGATTATCAGATCGGCCAAATAGTAGAGCAGACTCGATGGATTGAATGGCCTGCATCTGCTGCTGTCTGTTATGGTATATGCCCATAGATGGGTGCACATGTTGAGATTCTCAGGAACACCTTTATTTGCTGAGGCATAGTGGGCAAGAGCAAGGAGTAATATAGAACTGTACAAAAAACTAGTTATACCACAGTTTGTCTACTACTAACAGTTCTGTTCCCCACATTAGAGGAGGGTGTGATTTTGCTGGACACTTGGAGTCGTAGAGACGTACAGCACAGAAACAGACCCTTCGGTCCAACTTGTCCATGTCGACCAGATGTCCCGACCCAATCTAGTCCCACCTGCCAGCACCTGGCCCATATCCCTCCAAACCCTTCCTATTCATATACTCATCCAAATGCCTTCTAAACATTGCAATTGTACCAGCCTCCACCACTTCCTCTGGCAACTCATTCCATACATGCACTGCCCTCTGCATGAAAAAGTTGTCTCTTAGGTCCCTTTTATATCTTTCCCCTCTCACCCTTAACCTATGCCCTCGCGTTCTGGACTCCCTGACCCCAGGGAAAAGACTTTGCCTATTTATCCTATCCATGCCCCTCATAATTCAAGCTCTCCCTATAGCTCAAATTCTCCAAACCTGGCAACATCATTGTAAATCTTTTCTTAACTCTTTCAAGTTTCAGAACATCCTTCCAATAGGAAGGAGACCAGAATTGCGCACAATATTCCAAAAGCAGTCTAACCAATGTCCTGTACAGCCGCAACATGACATCTGAACTCCTATACTTGATGCTCTGACCAATAAAGGAAAGCAAACCATGTGCCTCCTTCACTATTCACTTGGTAGGAATTCAGAATTTTAACTATGGGGAAAGATTTGAAAGACTAAGGTAGTTGTCTTTTGAAAAGATGACACCAAAGGAGATTTAATTGAGATAATATATAAAGTTGAGTGTCCCAAAAGAGTGAATAGAGAATATCTGCTTCTGTTAGCAGTGAGATCAATAACCAAAGTGCATGGCATTTTCCCATATTTGGTCAAAGAATTAGAAAGGATTTGAATGATTCTTTTTCAATCAGGTGATGTGGGGGGAGGGATCTGACACTGCCTGAAAGGACAACAAAGACAGATGACCTTATCATATTTTTAAAAACACTTGAATATGTTCTTGAGGTGTTGTAATGTATTTGGCTACAGATAAAAACCCAGAAGGTAGGACAAGAATGGGATAGTCCTTTGTCAGCTGGTATGGACACAATGGGTGTCATGGTTGCCTCTCCCTATGCCGTAAGTCTTTGTTTCTGAGCCGGATTTAATCATTGGTGTGCTATGTATTTTGAACATGCTGCCTTCCAAATTAGGCTCAAGAAACTTATAATATCTCCTTGCTTTCCCCCAAGGCTCGGCAACTGCTGTAACTGTGATCTGTTTGTGTTATTAATTGGTTTTACTGTTACTGAAAGGTGTTTCAGCCAAACTGCTGGAAATATAAATCAAGAACAAAAAGTATAGAACAAAAAGTACTGGCAAAACTCAGGTGTGGAGAGAAGCAGAGTTCATATTCAGGTCAATTACCTTTTATCAGGAGAGATGGTTGAGGTGTGGATATAGTATTGAGAAAGGAACAGAAATAGAGGCGACTAGTGTTCTTCATACTGGAAGAAGCTCTGTTATGGTCTTGCCCAAGAATTGGTGTTTGGACCAATGGTTTTGCTGTAGTAAATTAGCAATCTGGATGTGGGTATGTAGGACATAATTTCAAAGTTGGTGGATGTTTAGAAGCTCTGTAAAGGTTTTTTTAAAAGGGATCTTTTGGCTTTATTATTGAGAAATAGAATAAAAAAGCTTCACGTTCAGTCTCAGAAAGAATGTTGTGTTCACTTCTGGACACCATACTTCACAAGGCCTTAGAGGGTCCAGAGGAGCTTTACTAGAATGGTATTGTGTAAAGACCCTCATACGTATATATGGAGTTGAGTTTGTTCTACTGACAGCAGAAAATAGTCACTACATTAATAAGGGTGGTGAGTAAATAAAGATGAACCTTTTTATTGGTGGTAGGGTTCATAACGAGGGTATTGGTTAGCTCAGTTGGTTGGATGGTTGGCTTGTTATGGAACACCATGTGTTCAGTTCCTGCACTGGCTGAGGTGACAATGAAGTACTCAGCTTTTCACCTGAGGTGTGGTGATCCTCAGGTTAACCCATCACCAGGTAATTTTCTCTAATGAGAGAGCAGCACTATGATCTGGTAGGACTATTGTGATGTTATAGTAGGGCCCTGGGTTACATTGTAGAATAGAGGTGCCCCGGAGTTGAGGTAATAATTCTTTGAAATTTGCATCACAGGTAAACAAGGTGGTTAAAGCATTCAGCATGCTTGTCTTCATTGCTCAAACTTTTTGTTGGGATGTCATGTTGAGGTTATACGGGATGTTGATGAGGCCTCTCCTGGAGTACAATATTTAAAAGACATTTGGATAAATTCATGAATGGGAAAGGTTTGGAGGGATATGGCCCAAGTGGAAGCAGGTGGGACTAATTTAGTTTGGGAACGTGATCGGCGTGGATTGGTTGTACTGAAGGGTCTGTTTCCATAGTGTATGACTCAATGTTAGTTCAGTAACTAGGCAATTTGTATTAGGTGAATGGCAAATGAGAAATAATTTTGAGTTGTTGTGATCAGGAATGCTGTATCTGAAAGGATAGTGGAGGTAGAACAATTTTCAATACGTAATTGAATAAATACTTGAAGGAAATGCAAATGCAAGATTACAGGGAAAGTCCATCAGCAATTAAATAATTGTAGATAACTTGCAACTATAAGTACTGCAAATATAGTTTCAGGCTTCTGGTATCAAATTTATATTACTGCTTTTCCGTCACTCTTCACAGCTTATTTGCTTGATTTGCATCCAGAGGCTAATTTTTAAGGCATGCTTCCCAAATGATATGTTTGCCATCAAGTTAATTAGCAGAGTTGATATTAAACTGGTTTCTGGCTAGATCCCTACAACAGCACAGTTTTTGATTCTGTTGCAGTAACTACTCATTTCAAGTGAAATCAGTCAACAGTTTCTATTATACAGTTTTATTTAATTTGTACTACATAACTGCTCTTTGAGCAAGAGTACTTGCAAGTGGATCACATTTCTTCTATGCAGTTAACTTTTGTTATTGACTCTTGAGAAGTGGGTGTCACTAGCTGCGCCGGAATTTGTTGCCCTTAAGAAACAGGTAGGAGATCAGAGCTGAAAAGTGTGCCACTGAGAAAGCACAGCTGGGTCAGGTAGCATCTGAGGAGCAAGTGACTTAATGTTTTGGGCATAAGACCTTCATCAGGAAAGCCCTTTATTGACCAATTCCTGTTGAAGGGCTTATGCCTGAAACATTGACTCTCCTGCTACTCACAGCCTGACCTGCCGTGCTTTTCCAGCACCATACTTTTCGACTTAGAAGCTGGTGGTGAGTTGCCTTTTTAAACTGCTGAAGTCTAGGTGCTCTAGGTTGATCCACAATGGCCTTACAGAGGGAATTCCAGGATTTTGACCCAGTGACAGTGAAAACATGGAGTTCTATTTCCAAGTCAGGATGGTGAGTGGCTTGGAGTTGGTGGTCATTGGGGGTGTAGGTTTGGAAGATGAACTCTGAACTCTAAGGATCTTGAATGAATTTCTGCCGAACATCTTATTGATTATGATGTGGAGATCCTGGTGTTCGATTCCCTACAGTGTGGAAATGCCTTTCGACCCGACAAGTCCACACTAACCCTTCGAAGAGTAACCCACCCAAACCCCTTTTCCATTTCACTAATGCACCTGACACTATGGGCAATTTAGCATGGCCAATTCACCTAACCTGCACACCTTTGGACTGTGGGAAGAAACCGAAGCACCCGGAGGAAACCCACACAGATACGGGGAGAAAGTGCAAACTCCACACAGACAGTCGCCCGAGGCTGGAATCGAATCTGGGACCCTGGTGCTGTGAGGCAGCAGTGCTAACCACCGAGCCACCGTGCTGCCCACTAGGGTGGACAAAGTCAGAAGTCACACGACACCAGGTTTTTGTCAAACAGGTTTATTTGAAACCACGAGGTTTCAGAGCTCTGAAGTCTGTCAATATGCGTGATCGTCTTAGAGATCCTCACAATTTTCAACTGGCTCTTTATGGTGTCAATGATAGCCATGATGTAGGGGTGCTGGTGTTCGATTCGAGTGGACAAAGTCAGAAGTCACTCTGAGAATGCGTATAGGGTATAAGCAGGCAGGGAAAGAGTTAAGTTTAGAGTTATGTGAAACCAGGTACAACTGTGTGAGACTTGGATCAGTTAAGAACTTGCAGTTAACAATGGGGTGCTGGAGGCAAGGGTAATGGGCTAACAAGGTGGAAAAGCATTTATTATGTAGAGCCATTTAACAAGATGAAATAACATTGAGTATATGAGGTCAGTTTATCAAGGTGAAAAGTAATCATTATGTGAAGCCAGTTATTCGTTGTGTAACAGCAGATGGCTTAATCTTTATTGTTGATGCTCGCTGATTGTAATGGTCACTCAATTAATATGTATGTTGCTTTATCTGGATGTTCCTCCCTGTAAAATGACTATATAATTGCTGTTCCAGAGAAGACTGCGAACTCGTGTCTCTGCACACACGAGTGATCGTTCTCTCCCCCCAGGGCCCGGAATAAAGGTGGAGGAGGTAAAGCTGCACTGTCTCTCTGAGCGTTTTGCTTCGACTGAGGGGCGGGGTGGCGGGGGGAGTGGGAACAGGACGACAATATAACACCAGGTTACAGTACAACAGATTTATTTGAATTCACAGGCTTTCAGAGCACTGCCATATCATCACCTGATGAAGGAGCAGTGCTTCAGAAGTTTGTGATTTCAGATAAACCTGTTGGACTATAAGAACATAAGAACTCTGAGCAGGCCATCTGGCCTTTTCAGCCTACTCCACCATTCAGTAAGATCATGGCTGATCTTTTTGTGGACTCAGCTCTACTTATCCGTGCTCGCCCCATAACCCTTAATTCCTTTATTGTTTTAAAAAAAAACCTGTATCTTAGCTTTAAAAACATTTACTGAAATAGCTTCGACTACTTCACTGGGCAGGGAATTCCATAGATTTACAACCCTCTGGGTGAAGAAATTCCTTCTCAATTCAGTCCTAAGTCTGCTCTCTCTAATCTTGAGGCTATGCCTCTTATCCTAGTTTCACCTGCCAGTGTATGGTCGTCCCGTTTCCCTGTATCAGTTGAAGCAACTGCTCAGAGACACAGTATAGTTTTACCTCCTTCAGCTTTATTCTGAGCCCTAGAAACAGTGAGCATCAACAGGTAAGGGTAAGCCATCTGCTGTTACACAATACATGTTCTTAACCTTGCTAACTGGCTTCACGTAATGAATATTTTTCACCTTATTAACTGACTTGACATACTGAATGCTACTTCATCTTGTTAAATGGTTTTACTTAATGAATGCTTTCCCACCTTGTTAACCCAGTACCCTTGCCTCCAGCACCTCATTATTTACTGCAAGTTCTTATCTGAACTGAGTCATGTTTAGTTGAACCTTTTCTTTCTCAAAACTCAAAACTTAACTCTTTCCCTACACATTCTCATTCCCTCCTTTTAACATTTCATGATAACTGGCATTACCTGCTTTCACAAGAGGCCAGGTAGCAACCAAGGAGCAGGAGAATCAACGTTTTGGGCACAAGCCCTTCTTCAGAAATGAGGCTGGTGTGCCAAGTGGCATAAGATAAAAGGTGGGGGGGGGGTGAGAATTTGGGGAGGGGTGCTGGGAATACGATAGGTGGAAGGGCGTGAGGGTGATAGGCCAGAGAGGGGGTGGGGGCGGAGAGGTCGGGAAGAAGATTGCAGGTCAAGAGGGCAGTGCTGAATTCGGGGGTTGGGACTGAGATAAGGTGGGGGGAGGGGAAATGAGGAAGCTGGAGAAATCTACATTCATCCCGTGTGGTTGGAGGGTTCCTAGGCGGAAGATGAGGCACTCTTCCTCCAGGTGTTGTGTAGCCAGGGTCTGGCGATGGAGGAGGCCAAGGACCTGCCTGTCCTTGGCGGAGTGGGAGGGGGAGTTAAAGTCCACATATCCGACGAAGAGGCAGGCATAGGTGGGGCCCATGTGGGTGCCCATTGCTACTCCTTTGGTTTGGAGGAAGTGGGAGGATTGGAAGGAGAAGCTGTGCAGAGTGAGGACTAGTTCAGTCAGTCGAAAGAGGGTGTCAGTGGAAGGGTACTGCTTGGGTCGGTGGGAGAGGAAGAAGCGGAGGGCTTGGAGGCCTTCATGATGGCAGATGGAAGTGTATAGGGACTGGATGTCCATCGTGAAGACAAGGCGTTGGGGGCCAGGGAAGCAAAAATCATGGAGGAGGTGGAGGGTGTGGGTGGTGTCACGAATGTAAGTGGGGAGTTCTTGGACTAAGGGGGACAGGACAGTGTTGAGGTATGCAGAGATGAGTTTGGTGGGGCAGGAGTAGGCTGAGACAATGGGTCAGCCGGGGCAGTCGGGTTTGTGGATTTTGGGCAGGAGGCAGAAACTGGCAGTGCAGGGTTTGGGACTATGAGGTTGGAGGCGGTGGATGGGAGATCTCCTGAGGTGATGAGGTTATGGATGGTTTGGTGGTGGGAGGTGGAGTCATGGTCGAGGGGGTAGTAGGAGGAGGTGTCCGCGAATTGGCATCTAGCTTCAGCGGTGTAAAGATCGGTGTGCCAAACTACCACTGCGCCTCCCTTGTCTGCCGGTTTGATGGTGAGGTTGGGGTTGGAGTGGAGGGCTGCGTGTTGAGGGTGAGAGGTTGGAGTGGGTAGAGGGGTGGACAGGTTGAGGCGGTCAATGTCACGGCAGCAGTCGGATATGAAGAGATAGAGGGCGGGTAAGAGGCCAGCACAGGGTGTCCAGGTGGATGGAGTGTGTTGGAGGTGGGAGAAGGGCTCGTCAGAGGGTGGGCGAGAATCCTGGTTGAAGAAGTAGGCGCGGAGGCGAAGGTGGCGGAAGGAATGCTCAATGACTCGCCGCGTGTCGTTTTCCACATATCCGACAAAGAGGCAGGCATAGCTGTTTACACATATCTGACGAAGAGGCAGGCATAGCTGTCCTTGGCCGCCTCCATCGCCAGACCTTGGCCACACAACACCTGGAGGATGAGCACCTCATCTTCCGCCTAGGAACCCTCCAACCACACGGGATGAATGTAGATTTCTCCAGCTTCCTCATTTCCCCTCTTTCCCCCAACCCCATCTTATCTCAGTCCCAACCCCCGAATTCAGCACTGCCTTCTTGACCTGCAATCTTCTTCCCGACCTCTCCCCTGCTCCTCGGATGCTGCCTGGCCTGCTGCGCTTTTCCAGCACCACACTTTTCAACTCTGGTCCTCACCTTTCTCCTGCTTTCACAACACTCTGACAGCCAATATTTAAGCAAATTATTGACACACAGCATACACTGATTGTAACAACAAAAATTACTAGTCCATTACAATAAATAGTGTTTGAAGAATCCTCCCATGTGGAAAAAAGATTCACCTGTAAAGTTCTTAAATCCACAATCCTTCGTGACCACTCCATCCCCTCCAAGTCGGATAGAAACCAGTTAGTTCTCCAAAATCATCTTCAGTAAATTCCAACCTGAAATCAAAATCTAGTGTGTCCTTGCACACCACTCCACAGAGAAATCTGGATTCTTGGTTAAGGGCAGTTAAATATTTAACTATGTCCTTGCAGAGATGCTTCAGATGGAGGATACCAGCACATGTGCAACGCAGTATTCTTTGCTGTTTCTGCTCCCACTCTGCTGTCAAATGTAACAAAACCAACTGGTTGTTGTGATGTTAGCTTGATCAGTGAACCTTCATATAACTTAAATGATTGAAAGACAAGGTAAAGCTCACGTGGCTTAATGTCTGTAGGAAGGCCACTGACAAAAGCCACTGACCACCTTTTCACTGCTGTTAGTTTCTTCGCTTTCGTGCTCATGACTGGAGGAGTTGATTGAATCCGTTGGATCAGGCTGTGGTGGGATGGGTGGTGGCTTTACCTGTGAATGGAGAAACTTTAGAGAAGATGTTAGCTGCTGAAAGTATCTTTGCATTTCCTCTCTCATTCCTTCCTTGCCCAGGTGGTTATCAGTTTGAAGACAGTCACACATTTAGCTATCTTCGTTGAATTCCTGAAGTCTGTTACTCTGTTAAAACTTGATCATGTCATAAAGAGTGAACAATCTATAAACTTCAAAATTATCCTGCCGAAACAATTCAGTCGATTATAAACAACAATCAGTGGTCCTAAAATCAAACCGTCGGGTACCTCATTCAAAAATTATTTTCCTTTAACAAATTAATACTTGGCTAATGTGAAAGCTGTCAGGAAACTTATTTCAAAAGTCAAAACAACAAAATGTTTCCTGTGCTTTAGCAATTGAAGAGGCTGTTTCAGTTCAGATTTAAATCTCAAATATTCGTGGGAAACAAATGCTGAATATTTTAACATGTGTTCTCCAAGTGAAACTTCCCAAATAAAACTGTCAGAATTACAGTGGCATTTTTGGAGAACAAAATTCTTTGCATTTGCAATATGAAGGGGGTCAATGAAGTCTTAACAATAATTAACAGAACTGAAACAGCTCCGCCTCAAGTTCTAAAATTCTCTTAACAAAAGTCTTAACAAAACATAAACTCAAAATGCACTCTTCTTTTTGTGAACACTGTGCAGCAGCAAAGATATCTTAATACAATACTCTCATCTTGCTAAAGCATGACCACTGACCCAACTTTTTATAAAACAGACATTGTAGAATTTGAAACAAATCTGGGGCTCAAGGCACTCAATCAATTTGTTTTAAGGTTACAAGTTTGATCATTTTAAAAAGGACATAATGTTGTACAATTTCAATGTAAAAACAAAATCTGCCCCATTACATAGCCCACAAAACACATTGAATTGAGATCCTAATTCAAACAAGGGAAAACAGTTATTGAAAAGGACTTTTTGAAACCGTATTGTAGCAAACCAGAATTTTTAAACATCAAACACTCTCAGCATGGCAAAATATACATTGAAACTTTCCCTTTTCAGCGCAAGTATTAGTATAGCCTTAATTTCTGCGTTTTCTTGGTTTACTTTGCATCCTTTCACTGAAATTACACTTAAAAAGAAGCCCTTGCATCGGACCACATGGCACCACAGTCCAAACCACACTCTTCCCCCAGAACAAGACTCTCAGAGCCTCAAATTTCATCACTTGGGGAATTTAACCCCTTTCTCACTTTAGTTCTCACAGGGGCTCCCACTTAAGCACAGAGACCCTGAACCTCAGTACAGTGCGGAAGAGTTGAACCTCAAATTAACCCATCCAGGGGACTCGAACCATATTCACTCACCCCTTTCCTCAATGCAGTGCAGGGGACTCTAACTCAATCACACACTCCTTCCCCCAATGCAGCGCAGAGAACTCGAACCTCTGCCTGCCAGCGCGCTTGCAAAACCGTGCATCTCAACTGAACTAATTACCATTTGAAAAATCTGTAGAATAGAGAGCAATTGAACAAGGGGACCATCTCCGACACACAGGAATATGCAGCAGGACCAAGGTTTAAAATCTTACCTAGTGGGCCCGTCCATCTCAAGATACTGATGTTCCAGGTGGCTGCTGACACCCTCCGATCATAACTATCCGTTTGGATCCTGCTGACTACAACAATATTGTCATCCCATTTCCCCCCTCAGTCAAAGCAAAACGCTCAAACGTAGTATAGTTTTACCTCCTTCATCTTTATTCCAGGCCCTGGAGGGAGAGAGAACGATTGCCCATGTGCACAGGGACATGAGTTCCCGGTCATCTCTCTCGATTAGCAGTTTCTTAATTAATTATATAATCATTTTACAGGGAGGCGTATCCAGATAAGGCAACATACATATTAATTGGGAGACCATTACAATCAGTGAGCATCAACAGTAAAGATTAAGCCATCTGCTGTTACACAATGACAGCAGATTTTGTTTTTGAGGATGTAACTCTGAAGATAGACGAGAGAGATCCAGTAGATGTAATGTACCTGGACTTTCAGAAAGCTTTTGATAAAGTCCCACATAGGAGGTTAGTGAGCAAACTTAGGGCGCATGGTATTGGGGGCAAAGTACTAACTTGGATTGAAAGTTGGTTAGCTGACAGGAAACAGAGTAGTGATAAACGGCTCCATTTTGGAATGGTAGTCAGTGACCAGTGGAGTACTGCAGGGATCAGTGCTGGGACCCCAGCTTTTTACCATATATGTTAATGATATAGAAGATGGTAATAGTAATAACATTAGCAAATTTGCTGATGATACAAAGCTGGGTGGCAGGGTGAAATGTGAGGAGGATGTTAGGAGATGACAGGGTGACCTGGACAGGTTAGATGAGTGGTCAGATGCATGGCAGATGCAGTTTAATGTGGATAAATGTATGGTTATTCACTTTGGTGGCAATAATAGGAAGGCAGATTACTACCTAAATGGGATCAATTTAGGTAAAGGGGCAGTACAAAGAGATCTGGTGGACTTGTACACCAGTCAGTGAAGGTAAGCATTCCGATACAGCAGGTAGTGAAGAAGGCTAATAGCATGCTGGCCTTCATAACAAGAGGGATTGAGTATAGAAGCAAAGAGGTTCTTCTGCAGCTGTACAGGGCCCTGGTGAGACCACACCTGGAGTATTGTGTGCAGTTCTGGTCTCCAAATTTGAGGAAAGACATTCTGGCTATTGAGGGAGTGCAGCGTGGTTCACAAGGTCAATTCCTGGAGTGGCGGGACTACCTTATGCTGAAAAGCTGGAGCGACTGGACTTGTATACCCTTGAGTTTCGAAGACTGAGAGGGGATCTGATTGAGACATACAAGGTTATTAAAGGATTGGACACTCTGGAGGCAGGAAACATGTTTCCGCTGATGGGTGAGTCCCGAACCAGAGGACACAGCTTAAAAATACGGGGTAGACCATTTAGGACAGAGATGAGGAGAAACCTCTTTATCCGGAGAGTGGGGGCTGTGTGGAATGCTCTGCCCCAGAGGGCAGTGGAGGCCCAGTCTCTGGATTGACTTAAGAAAGAGTTGGATAGTGGAATCAAGGGTTATGGAGATAAGGCAGGAACAGGATACTGATTAAGGATGATCAGCCATGATCATAATGAATGGTGGTGCAGGCTCGAAGGGCAGAATGGCCTACTCCTGCACCAATTGTCTATTATCAATGAACGTTTTAACCTTAACTGGCTTCACATAATGAATTCTTTTCACCTTGTTAAACTGACCTCACATACTCATTTACCTCATTTTGTTAAATGGCTGTACGTAACGAATGCTTTTCCACCTTGTTAACCCATTACCCTTGCCTCCAGCACCCCATTCTTAACTGCCAGTTCTTATCTGATCTGTGTCATGCTCCCCTGAACTTCTTGTTTCACAAAACTCAAAACTTAACTCTTTCCCTACCTGCTTATACCCTTTACACATTCTCATTAGTAATGGATGAGTGAGTAATATATTGGCCATGAGATTGCAAATTGTCCTGGAGTACAGTTCTACTGCTGTTGATAGCTCACAGCGCCTCATGAATGCCTAGGCTTGAGTTGCTCAATCTGTTTGAGGTCTATCCCATTTAGCTTCATTATAATACCACACAACACAACAGAAGATTTTCACAGCATGGAGGTGGAACTTTGTCTTCATAAGGACTGTACAGTGGTCACTCTTACTGATACTGTCATGGACAGATGCACCTGCAGATGCCAGCAGATTGTGAGAATGAGGTCAAGTATGTTTTTTTTCCTCTTGGTTCCCTTGCTACCTGCCGTAGACCTTGCCTAGCAGCTATGCCCTTTAGGATCTGATGAGCTTGATCAGTAGTACTGCTGCCAAGCTGCCCTTGGTGAGGGACATTGAAATCCCCCACGCAGAGTACATTTTGTGCCCTTGCCACCTTCAGTGCTTCCTCCAAGTGTTCACCATGGAGGAGTACTGACTCAGTCGTCGAGGGAGGGTGGTACATGGTAACTTAAACGAGGTTTCCTTGCTCATGTTTAACTTGAAGCTGTGAGATGTCGTGGGGCCCAGAGTCAATGTTAAAAACTCCCAGGGGGACTCCCTCCTGACTCTATATGACTGTGCTGCCACTTCTGCTGGGTCTGTCCTGCCAGTGGGTCAGGAAATATCCAGGGATGGTGATAGTGGTATCTGGGGAATTTTCTGTAAGGTATGATTCCATGAGTATGACTATGTCAGGCTATAGCTTGACTACTGTGAGGCAGCACTCTCAATTTTGGCACTCGGTCCCAAATGTTTGTAGGGTTCACCAAGTTGTTTTTGCTGCTGTCTTTTCTGGTGCCTAGGTTGATGCCAGATGATCTGTCAATTGTCAGAATGTTGGCAGTTTTTACAATAGCTGGACTCTACCAGTAAAGCAAAGTACTGAGAATTTTGCCCTTCGTCCTTTGAAACTGTTTTTTCCCGATCACAGTTAGGACACCTTTTTCATGAGATACCTTTGATTAGCTATGTTGGAAGATAAATGGTTGATTTCTTTTCAAAAAGCGTTAGTCTAACATTGAATATAATGATTTCTGTTTTGGCACTGGGCAAGGTCACTTACAATGTTTTATAGGAGTATAATACCAGTGTTTCAGAATTAAGGAAAATAGAATAAGTTTCACTGCCTGAAAGTGGTAGAGATAGTGACAGTCAGTGTGTTCAAAGCAAAATTGAATTACTCCCTCAAGACAAATCTATGGACATGTTCAAAAAGGAGTGAAAGTAGCAGAGTTATTTTAACAAACAGGTGCAATGGACTGAAGGATCACCTTTCATACAGTAACCATTTAATGATTCTAAAGAGAATAATAATGGAGTATGGTGATAAGCAAAACGTGAGGATAAAGGGGTGGGGGGGAAGGTCAAAAGAACTGCAGACGTTGGAAATCGGAAACAAAAACAAATTGCTGGGAAAAGTCAGCAAGTCGATTAACATCCTTCTGTCTGGGCTCCATTTCTACGTATTGTTTACTCCCTACCCCCTTCCCCTTGTGAATCTTTTTACATAAAACTAACCTTTTCCTAGCTACCATCAACTCTGAAGAGTCACTGGACCTGAAACGTTAACTCTGATTCATATTCAGAGATGCTGCCAGACCTGCTGAGCTTTTCCATTCTGTTTTCGTATGGGGTTAAAGGGGCTGCAAATGGCACTTTCAGAATCATAATGAGCAAGTGGGAACAGTTTTGATCTGAAATTGTTGAACTCTGTTTTCTTTACAGTATGATTCTATGCTTGTGGAAAACAGCTAATCAAAAGCTGAAGTGTTTTTTTATTCAGCTTTCATCTTCATTGTAACGGTGTGGGAGATTAGGATGGAAGGGTCACAGTGGGATGGAGAATTAAAATGGCAAGTAGTTTGGGGTCACATTCATGGACTGATAGGAAAACAAAGTGAACACCAGCCTGATTTTGGATCAGCAAATATGTTATACTGCATTGAAAAAAGTAAATTATTGTTTCACTATTTATCTAATTAGTTGAGACAAAAGTGAACTTTGCACTCATCTCTAAAGAACATTACTTGGAATTTTTTTTAACCTGAATAACACATACTTTTGGTAACTTTTTATTGTCTGAACTGTAACATGGTGGAACTGTTAGATTTGCCAACCACACTTCCAATTAATCCATGCATGCAAGACTAACTGTTGATCTCACTCACTCACTCACTCACTCACTCACACACACACACACACACACACACATCCCTCTCCAATGCCACTATTCCTGCATCTGTCTCTCTTGAAAGTAAGGTACCTGAATTTAAGAAAACAAAATGCAGCAACCGCCAGCTGTACCTAACAACTGTGGGCTTTACACAGCTGGTAATGGCCAATTCTGAAGTAGTGAATTTGTTTTTAGACCAGAAAAGTGATTTGAATCTACTGTTGGGTTGATAACCATGTGTTATAGAGTCATTAGAGGTACACAGCACAGAAACAGAAGCCCTTTGCTCAAACTTGTCTGCACCGACCAGAGCTAGTAGCATTTGCCAGCATTTAGCTCATATCCCCCTCAACCCTTCCTATTCATATACCCAAGTGTTGTAATTGTACCAAGTTGCACTACCTTTCTCTGGCAGCTCATTCCATACATGCAGCACCCTCTCCCTTACATCCCTTTAAAATATTTCCCCTCTCACTTTAAACTTTTGCCATCTAGTTTTCAACTCTCCCATCCGAGGAAAAAGACCTTGGCTATTCAACTTATCTATGCCCCTCATGATTTTATAAACCTCTATAAGGTCACCCCTCAATCTCTGATACTTATAGGGAAAAAAACCCTGGTCTTTACTGCCTCTCCCTTTTACTCAAATCCTCCAGTCTTGATAACATCCTTGTAAGTCTTTTCTGCACCCGCTCAAGTTTAACAACATTGTTCTTATAGAAGGGCAACCAGAATCGTATGTAGTATTATAAAAGTGGCCACACCAATGTCCTTTCCAGCTGCAACATGACGTCACAACTCCTTTACTCAGTGCACTGACCATTGAAGGCCAGTGTGCCAAATGCTGCCTTCACCACCCTGTCTACCTGCAACTCTACTTGTAAGAAACTGTGTACCTGCACCCCTCGGTCTCTTTGTTCAATAACACTCACCAGAGCCCTACCATTAACTGTGTAGTCCTGCCCTGGTTTGCCTTACCAAAATCCAACACCTCACATTTACCTAAATTAAACTCCATCTGCCACTACTTAGCCCATTGGCCCATCTGATCAAGGGTCCTGATGTTCTCTGAGATAAACTACTTCATAATCCACTACACCACCAATTTTGGTGTTGTCTGCAAAGTTACTAACCATACCTCCTATATTCACATCCAAATCATTTATATAAATGCTGGAAAGCAGATGACCCTCCACTGATACTTGTGGCATACTGCTAGCCATAGGCCTCCAGTCTGAAAAACAACCCTCTACCACCACTCCATGTTCCCCGACCTTCAAATCAAACCAATTTTGTATCCAATTGGTTATCTACCCCTGGATCCCATGTGACCTAACCTTACTAACCAGTCTGCCAAGCTGAACCTTGTCAAACACTTCGCTGAAGTCCACATAGAAATGTCTACTGCTTTGCCTTCACCAATTTTCTTTGTCACCTATTCAAAAAACTGAATTAAGTTTGTAAGAAATGATTTTCCAAGCATAATGTTCCCATGTTGACTATCTCTAATCAGTCATAGAGATGTACAGCATGGAAACAGACCCTTCGGTTCAACCCGTCCATGCCAACCAGATACCCCAACCCAATCTAGTCCCACCTGCCAGCACTCTGCCCATATCCCTCCAAACCCTTCCTATTCATATAACCATCAAAATGCCTCTTAAATGTTGCAATTGTACCAGCCTCCACCACATCCTCTGGCAGTCCTTGCCTTTTCAAATGCATGTAAATCTTGTCCCTCAGAATCCCTCCAACATCTTGCCCACCACTGATGTAAGGCTTGCCCATCTTCTCGTTTCCTGCCTTTTCTTTACAGCCTTTCTTAAATAATGGCACCACATTAGCCAACCTCCAGTCTTCCAGCATCCCACCCTAGACTGTCGATGATGCAAATATCTCAGCAAGGGGCCCAGTAATCTCTTCCTTAACTTCCCACAAAGTTCTGGAAAAACCACAGGTACCGGTGGTTTGTGTGTTTTAAGACCTGCAGTATCTCCCCTTCCTTAATATGAACTCTTCAAAACATCATTATTTATTTCTTCTAGTTCCCTACCTTCCGTGTCCTTTTCCACAGTGAATATTGATGCAAAACATTTGTTTAGTATCTCACCCATCTCCTGTAGTTGCATGTGTAGACAGTCATGTTGATCTTTAAGGGGCTGCACTGTCTCCCTAGTTACTCTTTTGCCCTTGTTGTACTTGTAGAATCTCTAGGTTCTCTTTAACTCTTTGCCAAAGCTATCTCATGTCCCTTTTTATGTCCTCTTGAATTCCCTCTTAAGTATACTCCTCCTGCCTTTATATTCCTCCGAGGGATTCACTCAATCCCATCTATACCAATTGACCAGAGCCTCAATTTCTGTAGTCAGCCAACATTCCCTAAACCTCCCAGCCTTGCCCTTCACACTAAAAAGAACATACTGTTTTTGAACTCCGATTATCTCATTTTTAATTACCTCTCTCTTCCCAACTGTCCCTTCCTTGCGAATAGCCTCGCCCAATCAATTTTTGAAACTTCCTGTCTAATAGCATCAAAATTGGACTTGCTCCAATTTTAGAATTTTAAGTTTTTGATCAGTTCTATCCTTTTTCCACAACTGTTTTAAAACTGACAGAATAATGATCACTTCCCCCACGTGATGTCACTTGTCCTGCTTTATTTCCCAACGGAAGGTCAAGTTCTGCTTGACAAAGGGTCAGTTAGACTCGAAACGTCAGCTCTTTTCTCTCCTTACAGATGCTGCCAGACCTGCTGAGATTTTCCAGCATTTTCTCTTTTGGTCTCAGATTCCAGCATCCGCAGTAATTTGCTTTTGTCAAGTTCTGCTTGTTCTCTCGTAGGTACATCTAAATATTGAATAAAAAAGTTTTCTTGTACATACATAACAAATTCCTCCCCCCATCCAAGCCCTTAACATTTATCACAGTCCCAGTTTGGTCAAGTTAAAATCTCCTAGCATTTTATTCTTATAAATATCTGCGATCTCCTTACAAATTTTCTGCTCCATTCTGAATGACTATTGGGGGGGGGGGGGCTGTAATAGAATCCTAACAAGATGATCATCCCTTTCAGATTTGTCAGTTCAACCCATATAACTTCGCTGAATGTACTCTCAGGATTATACTCCCTAAATACAGTCATAATGTTAACCCTAACCAAAAAGCCACTGCCCCTCTTCCCCTTTCAAGCCTTCCTTCAGCATCTATAGCCAGGACAATAAGCTGCTGGTCCTGTCTATCCCTGAGCCACATTCCAGTCTTCAAGATTGCAGTGGCAGCAGGGTAGGAAGTGTGAGGCTTCTGTGCCCATTCGCCTGGCTGGCCACATTCTTTTTTTTTTATTGATTTGTTTCTTCATTTCTTCATTTCTCTCTTGTATCAAAGTTGACCTTCATCTTTTCTGTGGCTATGTTAGAAGAAGGCATTTGGGAGGATGTGCTGCAGATGCAGCAGTGTGGTGGATCTGGATGTCCAATCCTTATGGACCCACCTCTGGTCTGGTCGTTTCCTCTTGGTGATTTCAGCCCTGGCTATAATGGTGGCGGCACAGTAATTCTGGTTTGTTCCTTGTTGCTACGGTAACAATGTGCAGATTTGGGCATTGTTGACTTGGTGGGTCTGGTCTATCCCTCCTGGCTAGGGCAGCGATGCAGTGGCTTCACTGTCAGCTCTAGTGGTGGCAGTGTGGTGGGTCTGGTCCAGAAACCCTTGCTTTGGTGGTCTCAGGTGGCTTCGGCTGCAATATCCTCCACAAACTCAGAATGCCACAGAGGGAACAAAAGATTAACATGGCTCTAACTTTGTCTCAATTATTTCTTTTTGTAATTTCTGTAATTAAAATGGCAGTGAATTGTGGTGACTTATGTACATCTCATTGTATTATTATAAATACAACTGACAATAAATTTACTATTCTATTCTATTCTATAATGGCTGTGATCTCCCAGTCATGCCCTAAGGTCATCTGCCTTATTTGTCAGGCCTCTTGCATTGAAATAAAAACAGTTTAATTTATCAGTCTGACCTCGTTCTCTACCAAACCTTGTCTTGACTATTTAACTTGTTGGAGAAAGTGAGGACTGCAGATGCTGGAGATCAGAGCCGAAAATGTGTTGCTGGAAAAGCGCAGCAGATCAGGCAGCATCCAAGGAGCAGGAGAATCGACATTTCGGGCATAAGCCTTTCTCTTTTATCGCTATAGCTTTGGTGTGTGTATCTCTCTTCTCTTCTGCTCACCGCAACTTCCAACCCCCACTAGTTTCAAGCCAAAGATTACTCAGCAGCAGGTTATAGTCAAGCGGGTTTATTTGGAAGTACAAGTTTTGTGTGTTGCTCCTCCTTCAGGTAGAACGTCGGCACCTCCACATCATTCTTTCAAGCCTTATGAGGAGCAGTAGCAAATCTCCCCATAAGGATATTGGCCCCCTTCCATTTCAGGTGGAACCTGTCCTTTTTACAGTAGGTCATTTCTATCCCTGAAGAGATCCCAATGATCCAAAAATATGAATCTGTGCCCCTGCACCAGCTTTTCAGCCACTCATTTAATGTGTGCTGTATTTTCCTATTCCTATTCTCACTAGCACATGGCACCAGTAGTAGTGCAGATATTACTACCCTATCTGGATTCCTGGTGAAGGGCTTTTGCCCGAAACGTCGACTCTCCTGCTCCTCGGATGCTGTTCTTTTCCAGCACCACACCCCCGTCTCTGATCTCCAGCATCTGCAGTCTTCACTTTCCTGATATCTTGCTGACAGCTACAGAAATGTCTGTCTGTATACCAGATTAAAGAGTCCCTAGTTACAATTAAATTGCTTGGAACATGACGCACTCATTACAGTCGAGCCAGACTTGGTACCAGAAACCTGACTGTCAGTGCCATATTCCTGAGAGACCATCCTCTGCTACAATATCCAAAACGGCATACCTGTTTGAGGTCGGGATAGCCACAGGAGACTCCTGCAACATCCGGCTGCCTCTCCTACCATTTCTAGCTGTCACCCCTCTACCTTCTGTATCAGCGGTGTTTCCATCTTCCTGAAATTGCCATCCATCACACATTGCCTCTAACTACCGATCCAACTGATCTATGCGGTCCAATAGGATTTGCGGCCATACACATTTTCTATACAGTCTCCTGGAACATTCAATTTCTCCCTGATCTCCCACATCTGACAGGTAGAGCACATCGTCCTACCAAAAACCATTTCTGCCCCTTTAACAATCTACAGACCCAGAAATACAACACACTTTGCTCAAAAACACAGCATTAGCACAACCTTGCTGCTCGTAACACTGCACTGGGATAATTTAATAACTTTCCTTAATATTAAAAGTAAAGCAAGAGAGAGATCTCAGTATAATCGTTATTTAAAAATGCCTTCACCTGGCTCTGTATTATAGGTTTACAAAAAAAAAGTAACATTAAGATTTAGAAAATTTACAAGTCTCAAAATCAGCAGTTAGCTGATCAGGTTCAAAATCCTGAAGTTGAAGGTTGTGATTCTTTTTTGAAATCATGATTTGAAACTGCATTGATTGTTATTTATGGGTAACTTACCACAAGCTACCTTTTACTTTGGCTACTTTTTAAGAAATCTCAAAGATAATCAAATGCTGAAGCAATAATTTAAATTTTATTGCGTGTAGCAACCGAAATTAGACCTCTCGAGTAAGCAGGTTAAGCCTCTCATACCAACTTGGCCATTACACGATTAATGGTGGAAATTAGGTACAATTCCAACCAACACTGTCTGTTTCTGCATGTGTCCAGGGTTCAGTCCTTATGCAGTGTTGTTTTCTGGAATTCTGCCCCGAAGAGTCCTGGAGTTGAATTTTTACGCCATTTTCTATCCTTTGAGTTTGTGGCACGGCATTATTGATGATCCTTTACATTCTTCCATGCACAGTATTGACTACTGCTCTGGAATCAAGTCTGCAGCTTGCCGCCTTATCTGTAGTTTCCCTGCTCCTTGTTACGTTTGGCATTGACTGTTTGAAGATACAGCTTTCGTGTGATTAACTCCTTAAATTCTACTTCAGGGCAATCATGTGACATGAGGCAGCCATTTGTCAAGCAGCTGTTAAAACTTTTGTTTATTTAGTTTCAACTTCTTTTTCTCCCAGACATCACTAATTGCTTTCAGTTGCTGTATACCAGTTTGTCCTTGCCTTAACACTTTATTGCAAATAGAGTTATTGCAGCTTCCATTTAGAGTCATAGAGATGTACAGCAGGGAAACAAACACTTTGGTCCAACCCATCCATGCTGACCAGATATCCCAACCCAATCTAGTCCCACCTCCCAGCTGCCAGCCCATATCCCTCCAACCCTTCCTATTCATATACTCCTCCAAATGCCTTTTAAATGTTGCAATTATACCAGCCTCCACCACTTCCTCTGGCAGCTCATTCCATACACATACCCACTCTGTGTGAAAAAGTTGCCCCTTAGGTCTCTTTTATATCTTTCCCCTCTCACCCTAAAGCTATGTCCTCTAGTTCTGGACTCCCCTCATACCCCTCAGCCTCCAACACTGTACGGAAAACAGCCCCAGTCTGCTCAGCCTCTCCCTATAGCTCAAATCCTCCAACCCTGGCAACATCCTTGTAAATCTTTTCTGAACCCTTTCAAGTTTCACAACAACTTTCCGAGAGGAAGGAGACCAGAAATGCACACAATATTCCAACAGTGGCCTAACCAATGTCCTGTACAGCCGCAACTTGACCTCCCAACGCTTGTACTCGATACTCTGACCAATAAAGGAAAGCATACCAAACACCATCTTCACTATCCTATCTACCTGCGACTCCACTTTCAAGGAGCTATGAACCTGTATTCCAAAGTCTCTTTGTTTAGCAACACTCCCCAGAACCTTACCATTAAGTGTGTGCGTACTGCTAAGATTTGCTTTCCCAAAATACAGCACCCCACATTTATCTGAAGTAAACTCCATCTGCCTCTTCTCAGCCCATTGGCCTATCTGATCAAGATCCTGTTGTAATCTGAGGTATCCTCCTTCACTCTTCACCACACCTTAATTTTGGTGTCATCTGCAAACTTACTAACCATACCTCTTATGCTCACATCCACATCATTTATGTAAATGACAAGAGGTAGAGGACCCAGCACCAATCCTTGTGGCACTCCACTGGTCACAGGCCTTCAGTCTGAAAAACAACCCTCCACTACCACCTTCTGTCTTCTACCTTTGAACCAGTTCTGTAGCCAAATGGCTAGTTCTCCCTGTATTCCGTGAAATCTAACCTTGCTAATCAGTCTGCCATGGGGAACCTTGGCGAACCCCTTACTGAAGTCCATATAGATCACATCTACCGCTCTGCACTCATCAATTCTCTTTGGTACTTCTTCAAAAAACTCAATCAAGTTTGTGAGACATGATTTCCCACACACAAAGCCATGTTGACTATCCCTAATCAGTCCTTGCCTTTCCAAATACATGTACATCCTGTCCCTCAGGATTCCCTCAACAACTTGCCCTCCACTGACATCAGGCTCGCTGGTCTATAGTTCTCTGGCTTGTCCTTACTGCCCTTTTTAAACAGTGTCACCACGTTAGCCAACCTCCAGTCCTGGCACCTCACCTGTGACTCTTGATGATACAAATATCTCAGCAAGAGGCTCAGCAATCATTTCTCTAGCTTCCCACAGAGTTCTCGGGTACACCTGATCAAGTCCTGGGGATTTATCCACCTTTATGCCTTTCAAAACATCTAGCACTTCCTCCTCTGTAATATGGACATTTTTCAAGGTGTCACCATTTATTCTCCTACATTCTATATCTTCCATATCCTTTTCCACAGTTAATACTGATGTAAAATACTCGTTTAGTATCTACACAAAGGCCGCCTTGCTGATCTTTGAGGGGCCCTATTCTCTCCCTAGTTACCCTTTTGTCCTTAATGTATTTGTAAAAACTCTTTGGATTCTCCTTAATTCTATTTGCCAAAGCTATCTCATGTTCATTTTTTGCCCTCATGATTTTCCTCAAGTATACTCCTTTATACTGCCTTTATACTCTTCTAAGGATTCACTCGATCTATCCTGTCTATACCTGACGTATGCTTCCTTCTTTTTCTTAACCAAGCCCTCAATATCTTCAGTCATCCAGCATTCCCTATAGTTACCAGCCTTCCCTTTCACCCTGACAGGGAATATACTTTCTCTGGATTCTCGTTATCTCATTTCTGAAGGCTCCCATTTTCCAGCCATCCCTTTAACTGCGAACATCTGAACCCAATCAGCTTTTCAAAGTTCTTGCCTAATACCACCAAAATTGGCCTTTCTCCAATTTAGAACTTCAACCATTTGATCTGGTCTATCCTTTTCCATCACTATTTTAAATCTAATAGAATTATGGTTGCTGGCCCCAAAGTGCTCCCTATCCCTTATCAAAAACGCCACTCCCCCTCCTCTTTTGCCTCCCTTTCTATCCTTCCTATAATATTTGTATCCTGGCACATTAAGCTGCCAGTCCTGCCCCTCTGAGACATGTTTCTGT
Organism: Chiloscyllium plagiosum; assembly: GCF_004010195.1. Taxonomy (NCBI): domain Eukaryota; kingdom Metazoa; phylum Chordata; class Chondrichthyes; order Orectolobiformes; family Hemiscylliidae; genus Chiloscyllium; species Chiloscyllium plagiosum. Next base: position 112,755,739 of record NC_057714.1, on the reverse strand, counting down.
AATTGCTATGATATCCCAGTCCCATGTTCCTAACCATGCCCTAAGTTTATCTGCCTTCCCTGTTAGGCCCCTTGCATTGAAATAAATGCAGTTTAATTTATCAGTCCTACCTTGTCCCTTCTTGCCCTAACTGTTTGACTTCTGTTCTCAACTGTGCCAGTCTCAGATTGATCTCATTCCTCACCATCTCCCTGGGTCTAATACACACGCAACCTTACTAATTTAAATCCTCCCAAGCAGCTCCAGCAAATCTCCCTGCCAGTATATTAGTCCCCTTCCAATTTAGGTGCAGTCAGTCCTCCTTGTACAGGCCACTTCTACCCCAAAAGAGATTTCAATAATCCAAAAATGTGAATACTTTGCCCATACACCAGCTTCTCAGCCATGCATTCATCTGCTCTATCCTCCTATTCCTGCCCTCACTAGCTCATAGCACCGGGAGTAATCCAGATATTACTATTCTTGAGGACCTCTTTTTTTTTTAAAAAAAAATTACTACCTAATTCTCTGTAATCTCCCTTCAGAATCTCAACCTTTTCCCTTCCTATGTCATTGGTTCCAATATGGGCAACAGATATTACTATTCTTGAGGACCTCTTTTTTTTTTTTAAAAAAAATTACTACCTAATTCTCTGTAATCTCCCTTCAGAATCTCAACCTTTTCCTTTCCTATGTCATTGGTTCCAATATGGGCAATGATCTTTTCCTGGCCCCTCTCCTCCGTGAGAACATTCCGCACCCTCTCTGAGACATCCTTGATCATGGCACGAGGGAAGCAACTCACCATCCAGCTTTTTCTCTGGTGGCCACAGAAACGTCTGTCTGTACCTCAGACTACAGAGTCCCCTAACACAATTGATCTCTTGGAACCTGACGAACCCCTCGTTGCATTAGAACCAGTCTCAATACCAGGAACTTGGCTGTTTGTTTTACGTTCCCCTGAGAATTCATCACCCCCTACATTTTCCAAAATAACATAATTGTTTGAAATGGGATTAGCCTTAGAAGACTCCTGCACTAGCTGCCTATCTCTCTTACTTTTCCTGGAGTTAACCCATCCATGTGACTGTATCTGTGACTTTTCCCCCTTCCTAAAACTGCCATCCATCATATACTGTAGCTGTTGCAAATTCTTCATTGCCTGTAACTGTCTCTTCAACCAATCCATTTGATCTGTCAGGATTCGCAACCAACAGCATTTATTGCAGATTTAATCTGCAGTAACCCTTAAACTCTTTTTAAACTCCCACATCTGACAAGTGCCTATCACTGTACTACAGGCCATTTTTGCTCCTTCACAATCTACAGACCCAGAAAATAACACCGTCTTATTCCTCTACAAAACACGGCCCCAGGTTAAATTCATTGTTATGGTTTATATTTTAATTTTAATCAAGAGACATATCTCAAAAACCATAATCAAGAAAGAACCCACACACTTAAAACAATTCACTTATCTGTTTCTGTGCTGAGAACTTCACCCAAACAGTTCCTCCAAGATCAGTTGTGAATTTCACTGTTTGTTAATTTTCCCAGATGCACTCCGATGTCCAGTGATACATGAATTTAAACAGCAAAGGTAGTAACTGTGCAGGTTCACTGTGATGTCAGTTTCTTTCTCTCTCTCCTGCACTGATCTCACCTTGTGCTTCCTTTCTTGCAATCCTTGAACAGTTATTAAAGTTTTAAAGTTTACAGTAACACGGACACATTTTTTAAAAATCATATGGGATGTAAGTATCACTGGCTGAGCCCAGTGTTTATTGCCCTTGTCTTGTCCTTGAGAATGTGGTAGTGGACTGCCTCCTTGAACAGGGTAGCTCAGTAGTTAGCACTGCTTTCTCACAGTGCCAGGGACTCCGGTTCAATTCCCACCTTGGACAACTGTCTGTGTGGAGTTTGCACACAGTCCCCATGTCTTCATGGATTTCCTCCGGGTGCTCCAGTTTCCTCCCACCATCCAAAAGATGAGTTGGCCATGCTAAATTGCCGATAGTGTTAGATGCATTAGTCAGGGATAAATGTCGGGTAGGGGAATGGGTCTGGGTGGGTTACTCTTCGGAGGGTTGGTGTGAACCTGTTGGGCCAAATGGCCTGTTTCCATACTGTAGGGAATCTAATCTAATCTAATCCATTTGGAAGAGGCGGGCCTTCGATTACATTAAGTAGGGACTTCAGGATTTTGAGCCAACGATATTGTAGGAATGGTCATGTATTTCCAAATCAGGACAAAGTGGTTTGGAGGGGAGCTTTCAAGTATTGGTATTCTCATATATTTGCTGCCTCTGTCCTTAATGATCTGTATGTCCTTGTTAACTGCGATCTACCTGTACTGCTCGCAAAACAAAGCTTTTCACTGTGCTTAGGTATATGTGACTACAACACATCAAATTAAATGGTCATGGATTTGGAAGGTGCTGTCAGAGGAGCCCTGGTGAATTTCTGCATCGTACTTGGAAGATTATCCACGCTGCTGCTACTGAGAATGTTTGTGGATTGTTGTTGTGGATTCCTAGGGTTTAATGCGGCATGGCAAAATACAGGTGTTGATGGTGAGTTTGCGGAAGCAGGCCACTGAGAGGATCCAGTCTGCTTGTGGAATAGAGGAATCAACCTCCTCGGTAGCCTTGCTTTAAAAACATTGCAGTTGATGTGGAAATGGCTAACAATTGAGCCAGATGTCCCAATGGAAACTTTCTCTGCATAAATACTTTGTTGATGAATGTGTTGTTGGCAGGAAGAGAACCACAATCTGATTGTTTGGGGAAGTTACATAACATTACGCAGCTAATACAGTACTCCAGTTTCTATCACATCAAGCCAAATATGGAAATACATGTTTTATGGTGTTCCATAGTGTTCCTGAGCTGTATTATTAAAACTGCTGAATTCAAACAATATTATTGACCCTGAGAAGAAAGTTAAGAGTTGATTCTGTGTCTGTTTTAGGCAGGCACACACAGCCGTAGCCCCCTCAACCCTGCCCCCTACTCGCAGAAGCTGATAAAAGACAGATAGAAAGAAGAAAAAAAATGTAGACTTTTTATGGGGAAATATAATTCTCTTCAGTCTGTGAAAATCAGTACACTCCGGCAGTGTACTACAGACAGTCCTGCCTAAATTATAGAATTTAAAATATCCAGCATGTTTTAACTTTTCCTTGAAGATGTTCTGATTCTTTCAACTTCTTACCAGCTCGCCCATCTGAAACCAGAAGTTCCACCATAACAGCACAGCATATTTCAATCCATTTAACCAATACCAGTGTCAAAAATCAATCATAAATTTTTGCTGCTCTTTTCCACTAGTTTTGAAAACAAAAATATTTAAAGAATAATTTACATGTAGCAAGATTTCAAAATTGGCTGAGAATATATCAAACAAGTGGAGGTACGTATTGCTAGAAAATGCTTGAAACTTTGCACCTTCATTTTTCTCCAGTGATCTTTTAATTAAAACTCATAAACCAAAAGACTAGTTACAAGCAGACTTCAAACGTTTGGAAGAAGTTCCACACTATTTTACCCCAAGCTATTCTTTGTATGGTTTGATTTTTGCAAGAGACTAGTAACCTCAAATCTCAATTGATTTTTGGATTTCTATTCGTTTAGGATTTTTTATCCAAATGTGTCATAAGTTACTGTTAGAAGTATACATTCAGCTATTGATAGAAAATGGCAAACAATTGGGGTCGGTCGGTCTCTCTCTCTCTCTCTTTCTTTCTCTCTCTCACCCCCCCTGGAGTTAACCTGAGAACCTTCAGCTGTGAGGATAGATCGAAGATGTTAAAACTCCCGAATGGCAATATTGTACAGTTGTATAATAGAGTATTGACTGCTGTATTTATTTAAATTTGAACAAACATTTGGAATTTAGGGAGAATACTGAATAATATTTTGATAGGTAATTTTCGTAAAGCTTTCTATAGGTATATTGGGAATAAAAGAATTGCTAGAGTAAGGTTAGCGCCAATCAAGGACAGTAGTGGGAAGGTGTGCGTGGAATCTGAGGAAATAGGGGAAGCACTAAATGAATATTTTTTGTCGATATTCTCATTGGAAAAAGACAATGAGAATACTGAGATACAGGCTACTAGACTAGATGGGATTGGGGTTCACAAGGAGAAGGTAATAGCAATTTGCAAAGTGTGAAAATAGCTAAGTCCCTGGGCTGCTTGGGATTTATCCTAGGATTCTCTGGGAAACCAGGGAGGAGATTGCAGAGCCTTTGGCTTTGATCTTTGTCATCATTGTCTTCAGGAATACTGCCAGAAGACTGAGGATAACAAATGGTGTCCCCTGTTCAAGAAGGGTAATAAAGACAACCCTGGTAATTATATACCAGTGAGCCTTAGTTTAGTTGTGGGTAAAGTATTGGAAAAGATTATAAGAGATAGGACTTATAATCACCTAGAAAGGAATAAGTTGCTTAGGGATAGTCAACTTAGTGGTTTTGTAAGGCTAGGTCGTGCCTCACAAACCTTATTGAGTTCTCTGAGAAGATGGCCAGGTACATGAATGTAAAGCAGTTGGTGTGGTATATAGATTTCAGTAAGGCGTATGATAACGTTCCCCATGGTAGGCATGAGATTGACGGTGATTTAGTATTTTGGATCAGAAATTGGCTCGCTGAAAGAAGACCGAAGGTAGTGATTGCTAGGAAATGTTCATCCTGGAGTTCAGTTACTAGTGGTGTACCGCAAGGATCTGTTTTGGGACCATTGCTGTCTGTCATTTTTATAAATGACCTGGATGAGAGCATAGAAAGATTGGTTAGTAAGTTTGCAGATGACACTAAGGTTAGTAGAGTTGTGGATGTTGCAGGTTATAGAGGGTCATAGATAAACTGCGGAGCTGGGCTGAGAGGTGGGAAATGGAGTTTAATGCAATAAAGTTTGAGGTGATTCACTTTGGAAGGAGCAACAGGAATATACAGTACTGGGCTAATAAGATCCTTGGTAGTGTAGATGAGCAAAGAGATCCCAGAAAGTTCCACGCAGATTGATAGGGATATTAAGAAAGCTTACTGTGTGTTCGCTTTCATTGGTGGAGGGTTTGAGTTTCGGAGCCACGAGGTCATATTGCAGCTGTACAAAACTCTGGTGTGGCCACATTTGGAGTATTGTGTATAGTTCTGGTAGGGTCATAGATAAGCTGCGGAGCTGGGCTGAGAGGTGGGAAATGGAGTTTAATGCAATAAAGTTTGAGGTGATTCACTTTGGAAGGAGCAACAGGAATACACAGTACTGGGCTAATGATAAGATCCTTGGTAGTGTAGATGAGCAGAGAGATCCCAGAAAGTTCCACCCAGATTGATAGAGATATTAAGAAAGCTTACTGTGTGTTCGCTTTCATTGGTGGAGGGTTTGAGTTTCGGAGCCACGAGGTCATATTGCAGCTGTACAAAACTCTGGTGTGGCCACATTTGGAGTATTGTGTATAGTTCTGGTCGCCGCATTATAGGAAGGATGTGGAAGCTTTGGAAAGGGTTCCAAGGCATTTTACTAGGATGTTGCCTGCTGTGGAGGGAAGGTCATACGAGGAAAGGCTGAAGGACTTGAGGCTGTTTTTGTTAGAGAAGAAAGTTAAGAGGTGACTTAATTGAGACGTTTCAGATAATCAGAGGGTTAGATTGGGTGGACAGTGAGAGCCTTTTTCCTTGGATGGTGATGGCTAGCACGAGCGGACATCGCTTTAAATTGAGGGGTGTCAAATTTCAGACGGATGTCAGAGGTAGATTCTTTACTCAATAGTAGGGGCATGGAATGCACTGCCTGCAACAGTAATTGACTCCAACTTTTAGAGCATTTAAATGGTCTTGGATATGTAAATGGATGAAAATGAAATAGTGTAGGATAGATAGGCTTTAGATTGGTTTCACGGGTCGGCGCAACATCGAGTGCAAAAGGGCCTGTACTGTGCTGTAATGTTCTATATTCAATGACTGGAGAAAAGCAGTCTGACAGGAGATTTGCAGGACATTTTCAAAATCATGACCAGGCTACATAGAATAAATAGGGAAAAGCTGTTAGAATCATAAAAGGAATATGAATGAGACAGCATAGGTTTCAAGTGATGTGCAAATGTGAACAAGGAAAATCTTCAATCAGCAACTGGATAGGTTTTGGAATGCACTGCCTAGACATAGCAGAGGCAAGTTCATTTGAGGCATTGAATGATTATTTGAATCAAAATTATACGCAAGAGTATTGGAGAAAAAGGTGGGAGATTGGCACTAGGTAATGGTGCTGAATTGAAGAACTGGTGTTGGCACGATGGACTGAATGGTCTCTTCCTGTGCCATCATTATTCTGGGGAACTATAAACTATCATTGATTGATCAGGCACATCCTTTAAAAGGGGGAAGTCTGTTTTTACCTGGTTTGGTATATATGTAATTCCAAACCCACAACAATACTGTTGATTCTTAAGTGCCCTAGTAAGCCATTCCATGAGCTATTTAGTGAAGGGTAACAGACACTGGCCTTGCCAGTGATATCTACATTTCATGATAGAATAAAGAAGACAAGCCTACAGGTCAAGGTACTGGAGTTTATGCAGTGAGGCTTGGGCAGGCGATTGGTAATGTTGGCGCCATTTAGGTGTGGGTGTTGGCCATATCCAAAGTGAACCGAAAAGCCCAACCATCAAGTGTCACCACCATTGTTGAGTTCTTCATTGCCCTGTCCTGGTGAAGGGCTTATGCCTGAAACATCGATTCTTCTGCTCCTCTGATGCTGCCTGACCTGCTGTGCTTTTCCAGCACTACACACTTGACCCTGTCCTGAACCAGCTATACCAACAATTTGAACAACAGTGTAAGTCAAACATCTGTACTATCACATGCTAGTTTTCCTCTCAAGTTGTATACTCTGATTTAAACATCTATCTTTGGATGAATATCCTGCAGTTTCTCTACTGGGAACACCCTCACCACAGAAGCTGTAGCACTTCTAGGTGAAGACCTATTGCTGAAATCTCAGGATAACTAGGGACAGGCAATGCCAATGTTATTCAGAACAAATTAAAATAAATCATCCTGTCAGTGCCTTCCTAAACCTGCTTTGAAATCAATAAAGATTGAGCTCTGTTATACAAACTGATACTTGGAATGGGTGGACTGTCTTATGAGCAAGATTGGATAGGTTAGGCTTGTATTCTGAGTTTAACCAAATAAGATGTGACTTGTTTAAAGATATGAAATCCTGAACAGTCTTGACAGTGTAGATGTGGAGAGGCTGTTTCCTCGAATTGGAAAATCAGGGATTGCCTGTTTACTACAGGTAGTAGGAGAATTTTTTTTCTCTGAGGGCAAGTGTCTTTAGAACTCCCTCTCTCTCTCTCCTTTTGGTTGAATTAATGGTTGAATATTTCTAAGATAGAAACAGATTTTTTGTTAAACCAGGGATTGAAAGGTTATCAGGACAGATGGAAACGTGGATTTGAGATTGCAATTGGATCAACTGTGATCTTATTGAATAACAGAGCAAGCTTAGCAGTGAATTGCCTACTGCTGCTGCTAATATGTATTTCTGTAAAATGCACTTAGTACCTGAAAGGGTTAACTTTCATCACAAAAGGAGCTCTGCCCATCAGAATTTAAAGGACTGTTTCTGGGAGGAAACAGGTCATGGTGGAACCTACAGTTTCTGCGAGCATTCACCAGAATTGTAAAGAAGTCCCAAGTGATTGTTCTTCAACGTGTAGCTAAAATAGTAATGGGTATTTACTCTTTAGTTTAGCCTAATGTCTCTCAAGAAGCAATCCTGTACCTTAGATGCAGTGTAGCTAGCTGCTAAGTAATATGTAGAGTCATAGGGATGTACAGCATGGAAACAGTATCTAACTCGTTTCATGGTCCAACTCGTCCATGCTGACTAGATATCCCAACCTAATCTAGTCCTACGTGCCAGCACCCAGCCATATCCCTCCAAACCCTTCCTATTCATATACCCATCCAAATGCCTCTTAAATGTTGCAATTGTACCAGCCTCCACCACGTCCTCTAGCAGCTTATTCCATACACACACCACCCTCTGCGTGCAAAAGTTGCCTCTTATATATCTCTTTTATATCTTTCCCCTCATCCTAAACCTGTGCTCTCTAGTTCTGGACTCCCCCACCCCAGGAATAAGGTCTTGGAATAAGCCTTTGTTGTTTAATTGAGTCATAGAGTTATAAGCACAGAAATAGACTCTTAGGTCCAACCAGTCCATGCCGAACATAATCCCAAATTAAATTAGTCCCACCTACCTGCTTCAAGCCTATATTCCTCCAAACCTTCCCGATTCATGTATTTATCCAAATGTCTTTTAAATGTTGTAATTGTGCCCACGTCCTCCACTTCCTCAGGAAGTTCATTCCACACGCAAACTACCCTCTGTTTTTAAAAAACAAAATTGCCCCCATGTCTTCTTTAAATCTCTCTCCTCTCACCTTTAAAAATGTTCCCCCATCTTGAAACACCCCTCCTCCACTTCCTCAGGAAGTTCATTCCACACGCAAACTACCCTCTGGTTTTTAAAAAACAAAATTGCCCCATGTCTTCTTTAAATCTCTCTCCTCTCACCTTTAAAAATGTTCCCCCATCTTGAAACACCCCCATCCTAGGGAAAAGACAACTATCATTAACCCTGTGTATACCCCTCATGACTTTAAAAACTACTTATATGGCACTGGAAAAGTACAGCATGTCAGGCAGCATCTGATAAGCAGGAGAGTCGGTGTTTTGGGCATAAGCCCTTCATCAGGAAGGTGGAGGGGTGCCCAAGGGGGCTGAGAGGTAAATGGTCGGGTGGTGGGACTGGGGGATGGTAGCTTGGAAGGCAATCGGGGGATGATGGTGATAGGTCGAAGATTGACAGGTAGGACAGGTCAAGATGGCGGTGCTGAGTTGGAGGGTTGGATCTGGGCTAAGGTAGGGGGAGGGGAGATGAGGAAACTGGTGAAATCAACATTAATGTCATGTGGTTAGATGGGCCCCAAAGCAGAAGTTGAGGCATTTTTCCTCCAGGCATCCTGTGGCTTATATTTGGCGATGGAGGAGGTCCAAGACTTGCATGTCCTTGGCAGAGTGGGAGGGGGACTTCTTGAAGTGGTTGGCTACAGGGTGGTGGGGTTGTTTGGTGTGTATATCCCAGAGATGTTCCCTGAACCATTCCGCAAGTTGGCATCCTGTCTCCCCAATGTAGAGGAGTCAACATTGAGAGCTACGGACACATAGATGAAAAGTGAAAAGTATCCCAGCCTATCTTTATAATCTAACCTTCCATACCCAGCAACATCCTGGTAAATCTCTTCTGAACTGTCTCCAGCTTAATAATACCCTTCCAGTAACAAAGCGATCAGAAGTGGACACAGTACTCTAGAAGAGGCCTCTCCAATGCCCTGTATAGCCTCGATGTGAAGGTGTCAGTGTTGGACTGGGGTGACAATGTTAAAAATCTCAACACCAGGTTATAGTCCAACAGAATTATTGGAAGTACAGGTACACAATCCTTTATCCGAAAGGGACTAACTTGGAACCAGCTAGTTTTCATAAATTTGGAATTTTTAGAATTTCGGAATGTTTGACAGTGAAATTTTTAAAAATCTTACTGAACAGCAGACTCCCTCAGTGTTACGGGCGCTGAGACAGAATTGAAGCCTGTCAGTGCTGGGCCACGCCCACCCATGCTGCATCTGAGTGACATGCATTGAGTGGGTGTGGAGTTGGATTAACTGTTTACACGCCAACCAACCTTGTAAATGAGAAAAAATCGTCACGAGAAAGCCTTCGGATTTTGGAGCTTTTCAGATTTCTGATCAAGGGTTGTCTACCTGTACTAATATTTGGAGCACTGCTCCTTCATCAGGTAGCTCGTGGGACAGGATCATAAGACATAGAATTTATAGCAGAAGATCATAGTGTCATACAACTGATGCATTGTATTGAACAAACCTAAATTGCTGTTAAGTCCTTAATCACTTAGAATGGGTTGCAGGTTTCCATTTGTTAATATATAAATCCCAGAACTTATTTCAAGTCACATTCCTGAGATAACTTAAGGTTTTGTTAAAAAAAGGTGACACCTCAGCTTAAAGGTGTGAGGTTAGAGTCTGTCTATATTCCGGTCGAGTCAGACTGGTTCTATTTCCAAAGTAGGAATTTATAAAATGTCATATATGGATAGACTGTGTACATATTTGTTCAAAAAGCACACAAATAAGAATGTATTTCAAATTGCAATTGCAGAATTGTATTTGTACACAATAGACTTGTGTATGTGTGGGAGAGAGAGTGTGTATGTGCGTGTCTGATAGAGAATGTGCGTGAGTGTGATAGAGTATTTCCATGTGAGAGGATATGCGTGTGGGTGTGAATGTGGGGTGTGTGTATGTCTGAGAGAGAACATGTGTATGAGAGAGGGTCTGTGCGAGAGTGTGTGAGTGAGTATGTAATGTAGTGGGGTCACCTGTAGTGTGACATGAACCCAAGGTCCCAGTTGAGGCCATCCTCATGTGTACTGAACTTGGCTTTCAGCCTCTGCTCGGCCACTCTACATTGTTGTGTATACCTAAGTCCGCCTTGTACAGCCTCGACGTGACTTCCCAACTCTAATACTCGAAGGTCTGAGCAATGAAGGCAAGCATGCTAAACACCTTTTAAACCATCCTGTCTATATGTAATGCAAACTTCAAAGAATTATGTACCTGAGCCCCTAGGACACTCTGCTCTGTAACACATCTTCTGCATCCTTCCCAAATTATATTAGTCATTCAACTAGTAACAGCAAAAGGATTGGTGGCAGTGTGGCTACCCAAGATACATCAGATGGTTCTGGCAGAAATGTTGGCATACAGCATTATAATACAGTAGCATGGTGGGATTTGAAAATTCTATTCAGGCATACCTTAGCATACCACGAGCAGTAATATGGATTTTGACTCGACTAGCCTCAAAAAAAAAATGCTAAATCCGACAAAAAAGCTGTAGCCATCAGAGAAGAAGAAACCAGGAAAAAAAATTCAGAGAATTTTAAGTGTATCTTTAAATATTCAGCTTAAAAGCACACACATCTTCAGCTTCAAACTAAGTGTTATAGCAGCTCGAAGCCGACCTGTAAATTTTGAATTGGCTAGAAACAATGAGGAATGTTAATAAATCTGTTAAAAATCAAGCAAAATTTCTCAAGCTGCAACAGGAAATCTCTGAATTGTAACTCCCAGGATATGATGGTCAATATCAGATATCCAGAGCAAAGTCTTTCATGGTAGCATGAAAAAAATTGCATTTCATGGAACTTTCTAGGTTGTGAAGTTAAAAGATGGCCTAAAGTGCTATATTAAACAGAACAACATTTTTGTAATTCTATTTAAAAATCAGAAAAAGCTGCAAGAAAATCTGTTTTTTTTTAAAAAAGCACCATTTTTAAACATTAGTAATGCAGCACTATAAACTGAATAATGAATGTGGTGCAATTCAAAATAGATTCACATTTATTTGAGGCAATGTTGGAAAGGGACATATTGTCATAATTTGGTGATTATGTTACAACCAATACTAATTTGAGACTGAATTATCATTGGAATTTCTGATACACCTCTTTCAGTTATTTAAGAAACAAAAATGGATCTCACATTGAAAAGACTAACCAGATAGAAGCTGAAACCTAAAAGTAGCGAAGAACTGTGCGAACAAGAAATATGTCATCAGACTACTTCAGCTTTGCAAGGTCCAAAACATGAAAGCATCACATGACAATGTCCTTAAATCCTTAGCAAGAAGTTATTATTCCAGATGCGTTTTAAAAAGCACAAGCAGAAGTAATGTGCAGCTCTCAGATCAGTGCAGCTTTTGTACGAAAATGGGGCATTTTTAGAGAAAACACAGAAATCAAAATGATTGTTCAAGCACAGGATTAATAGTGTTAATACTCATCATGAGGTTAGCCCTTTACCTTTAGGAAAAAATTACTGAGGACTAAGCCATATCTTTAATAGAGAACGCAGCATTATATGATAAGCCACCTTTGGAAAATACGCATTGAGGGGTAATAGGTAATGCATCTGAATTAGATATAGTGGACACCATGCAGGTTAAAGGTTATCCAATTAATGTTCAAACTTAACACCAGGGTAAGTGTTATTGTGTCTGAAGACAACATTTGGTTGAAAAGAATGAAACTACAGCCTTCTGACAGAACTGCGTGGTGTGGGTAGACGACCATTCAAACTCGAACCAATGCTGAGAATACTTTTTTATATAGAATCCCTACAGTGTGGAAATAGACCCTTTGGGCCAACAAGTCCACACCGACCCTCCGAAGAGTAACCCACCCAGACCCATTCCCCTACCCTATATTTACCCCTGACTATTGCACCTAGGAGAAAGTGAGGACTGCAGATGCTGGAGATCAGAGCTGAAAAATGTGTTGCTGGAAAAGCGCAGCAGGGCAGGCAGCATCCAAGGAGCAGGAGAATCAACGTTTCGGGCACCTAACCTACACATCCCTGAATACTATGGGCAATTTAGCTTGGCCAATTCACCTAACCTGCATATCTTTGGACTATGGGAGGAAACCCACTCAGACACTGGGAGAATGTGCAAACTCCACACAGACAGTCACCCGAGGCTGGAATAGAACCTGGGTCCCTGGTGCTGTGAGGCAGCAGTGCTAACCACTGAGCTACTGTGCCACCTTCTTAAAATACAGATATCAGTACTGTGACAAAAAAGACTGAAATAGCAAGAGAAACTTGAGATACCTGGCAGCATTTGTGGGGAGAAAGGAATGGTAATGTGTTGAATCCAGTGACTCTTCATCAGAAGAGAGGTCAGGTCTGATCTGATTCAACAGTGAAAAGTAGATAGACTGTTTAATCTCAGGTACTCCATCTGTGGGGGATGTATGGTAGTGCAGAGGCCAGCTGCGAATCATGTAACTAAGGACAGGTTGGGTCTGAACATAGCAATTAAGGAGGAGTTGGCTCCATGACACTAGTCTGGTAACCTTTCACCTAACTAAAAGGGGGCATAGCTTTAAATTAAGGGGGGGTAGGTATAGGACAGATGTTAGGGGTAGCTGGAAATGTGTTGCTGGAAAAGTGCAGCAGGTCAGGCAGCATCCAGGGAACAGGAGAATCGACGTTTCGGGCATAAGCCCTTCTTCAGATGTTAGGGGTAGGTTCTTTACTCAGCGAGTCGTGAGTTCATGGAATGCCCTGCCAGTAGCAGTGGTGGACTCTCCCTCTTTATGGGCATTTAAGCGGGCGTTGGATAGGCATATGGAGGATAGTGGGCTAGTATAGGTTAGGTGGGCTTGGATCGGCGCAATATCGAGGGCCGAAGAGCCTGTACTGCGCTGTATTCTTCTATGTTCTATGTTCTAAAAGCAAAGATCTATGGATGCTCGAAATCTGAAACAAAAACAGAAAGTGCTGGAGAAGTTCCAGCGAGAGCGAGAAGCAGAGTTCATTTTTCAAGTCTGGTGACCCTTCATTTGAACTGTTTTTCTTTCTACAGATGCTGCCAGACTTGCTGAGTTTCTGCAATATTTTTTGTTTTACCTTTCGCTCCCTTGTTCATCAAGATCCAATACTGCCCTAAAAATAGTCCAAGACTCTGCTTCCACATCTCTTTGAGTAAGACTTACAAAGACTCTTAAACCTCTGAATGAAAATTTCACTTCATCTGTGTCTTAAATGGCTGACCCATTATTTTTAAATATTTCTATTTCCATATTTCTCGATTCTCCCACAAGAGGGAACATCTTTTCCACTTCAGTTACTGCGTTCCTTCATACTGATACCCACACTCCAATTTTGATTTATTTAGCCTTGGTCCATCTTGAATTTGAGTATTATGCAACTTTTGAAACAAAATAAAAAATCAAACAACATTAGAAAAGTATGTAAAAGCTATGATATCATTTTCATAGTCATATAGTCCTACAGCACAGATCAGGCCCTTCAACCCAAACTGGTCCATGCTGACTAAAATATCCATTCACGCGAACCCTATTTCCCTGCCCTTAGCCCATATCCTTCTAAACCTTGCTTCTCCATGTATTTGTCCAAATACCTTTTTAAATGTCATTAATGTACCTGTCTCAACCATTTCGCTTGTAGCTCACTCCATATATGTACCACCCAGAGCAGCCTACCATGTGGAACTTTATCAAAGGTCTTACTGAAATCCATATAGACTACGTCTACCGCCCTGCCCTTGTCAGCCTTCCTGATCACTTCATCAAAGAACTCCAGGCACGATCTCCCATACCCAAAGCCATGCTGATTACTCTTAATCAAACCCTGACTTATCAAATGTATGTATATCTTTCTTAACTCAGCATTTTATCAATTAACTTACCTACCACAGATGTTAAGCTTACTGGTCTATCGTTCTCAGGTTTTTCTTTGCAGCCCCTCTTGAATAAGGGCACAGCATTCGCTATCCTCTAGTGTTTCAGGACCTCACCCTTGGCTAACGATGATGCAGGAATTTCAACCAGAGTTGACTTATTGGTAAATCATGCAGGCAGTATACTTTCTTTTAAATCTATGAAATGCTGTTTCACACCTCAAATACTGAAGCAGACCATGCCCTGGATAATATCCAGACTTGGGATGATAAGTGACAAATAATGTTCACACCTTACAAGTGTCTGGCAATAACCACCTCCAACAAGAGAAAAGTTAACCATCACCCCTGATATTCAATGGCATTACCGTTGCTGAATCTTCACAGTCAACAATGGGGATTAGCATTGAGCATAAACTGAACTGGACCAGCCATAAAAATACTGTAGCTGTGAGAGCAGGTCCGAGGCAATGATTTCTGAAGTAGGTAACTCCTACAGGGCGGCACGGTGCCTGTGATACGCGTTTGATTCCAGCCTCGGGCAACTGTATGGAGTTTGCACATTTGCCCCATCTCTGTGTCGGTTTCTACCGGGCGCTCCAGTTTCATCCCACAATCCAGAAAAGTGCAGATTAGGTGAACTGGCCCTGCTAAACTGCCCATAGTATATTTTGGGTGTATTAGTTGGGGTAAATGTAAAGTAATAGGGCAGGGGAGTGGGTCTGGGTGGGTTATTCTTAGGGTCGGTATGGACTTGTCAGACCAAATGGACTATTTACACACTGTAGGGATTCTGTGATTCCTCCTCCAATCCTGACCACCATGTAAAGATACAAGACAGGATGGATGGTTGCAACTCCAGCATCACCCAGGACAAAGCACACTTGATTGGTACCCAGTCTTTCTTCCTTCATTTACTCCCTTCAACACTGACACACAGTGGCAGAAGTAAGTACCATTAAATGATGCACTGCAGTAACTCAGCAAGACTTTTTAAACTGCACCTTCCAAACTTGCCTTTATCTCTTAGGGCAAGGGCAACAGATGCTTGTGTGAACCACCATCACCACATGGTTGTGACTTGGAAATACATCACCATTTCATCACTGTCGCAGGATGAAAATCCTGAGGCGCTCTTCATAATAGCACTGTGGATGTCCCTAAAGCCTAAGAACTGCTGCAATTGAAGAAAGGACAATTAGGGGTAGGTAATGAACACTAGTCTAACAAGCAGAACCCACATCCCATGAAGGAATTTCAAACAGGATTTGTGCACAACTAACAAGGCTATTTTTATTCTTAACAAAAGCAGAAAAGGCTGGAGAAACTCAACAGGTCTAGCAACATTTATGGAGTGATAAACAGTTAATGTTTTGAGTTCACTTTGACTCTGCTTTGTTTCTAGTTCCCTTGAGAAGGCACTGGTGAACCGTCTGAGTAGCTTGTGAGAACAGATCACGGACCTTCAAGTGTGGGGCCATAGTCGGAGGTAGGCTAGACCAGGCACAAATGTGAAGCTGCTTTCTCTGAAGGATGTCAGAGATTTATACCAGTATTAGCGGTTGTCTATGACATTTTTCTGGCATTGGCCCCACATGTTGCTATCAGCCTACCATCGTGCGATTTGATTTCAGGATCCCTCTGTTATTCTGATGCTATGATTACTGATTTCAGTTGTGTAAGGCAGCTTTTCTTTCTTGGATTAAATGTAGAATCAGCGAGATCTGTTTCAGGCCTACCATGATTTAGTTGTAATTCTGGTAGGATTAAATTGCCCGGTCATCTTCATTCATGAAGATATACCTATATTTTCAGTGAGGGAAAATGTGTTGGTCTTGGAGGAAGTGCAGTGTAGACTTAACAGAATGACATTTGGACTATAAGGGGTAAATTAAAAGGCAAGGTTACCCAAAGTAGGATTGTTTTCCCTGGAATTTGGAAGAAGAAAATATGATTTGATCAAAGTTTAAGATATTAAGAATTGCAAATAAGAGAGGTTTTTCTCTGTTATGTCATTAATTGAGTAGTTCAAGACTAGTAGGCACAGTATAGAGATTGGAGTTGAGAATGTGGTGCTGGAAAAGCACAGTAGGTCAGGCAGCATCCAAGGAGCAGGAGAATCGACATTTCGGGCAAGAGCCCTTCACCATTCCCATCATCTGCTCCTCGGATGATGCCTGACCCTATGTGCTTTCCCAGCACCACACTCTCGACTCTGATCTCCAGCATCTGCAGTCTCACTTTTTTTCCATAGTAAGAGATTGGAGTCAGACTTTTCAGAAGTAGAATTAGGAAACATTTTATACACACATGCAGCAGAAATTTGTAATTTTATTCCAACAAATATTTTTACATTTGGTAAATCACTAGCTATTTGACAATAAATAAGCACATCTTTTTTATGCAGTATAAATTGTTGCTCCCTTTAAGATTTGGTATTTTTACAATTGTGTCCTGATGAGTGTGAGATGAAAACAACAAAATTAAAATTAATAGATGCATAATGAGAAAACATTGTGACAAAAATCTACCAAAGGTAAAATATGCATCTAGATTATAGATCATTGATGATCTGAGTAAATGGTGGAACAGGTTTGAGAGTGGCTAAATGGTTATCTCCTGTTTCTCTACCATTCAGAATTCCTCAATTATAAAAAAAAAAGTTGAATATTTCCAAATTCTACAAGTTGCTTTACTTTTGCAAAAGGGTGGATGGGAAATATAAAGTTCAATTTCTTAGCTCCAAACTGCACACACAAATGGTTTCATAAGTGTCTACACATTTCTCAATTATAGTCATAGAGATGTACTGTACGGAAACAGACCTTTCAGTCGAACACATCCACGCTGACCAGATATCCTAAACTAATTTTGTCCCATTACCCAGCACTTGGCCCATACCTCTCTAAACCCTTCCTATTCATATACCAAACCAAATGCCTTTTAAATTGATGATCTGAGTCAGAAATAAAGCTTATCGCTTGATTTCTGGTTTGTGATACCTGGCATTTATGCAGAAACAGAAGGTAACATAGTATTTTGGATGTATCTAGTATGAAAAGTGATTATAGAGGATAGTGCAACTGCGTCCCTGTTTGTTCAAAATACCTATTTGATATGCAGCATTTCAGCCAATTTATGTGATGTGTCAACCTCTCAACACAAATCATAGTATTGGCATAAACATCCAATTCCTTGACTACCAGTATATCACAAGTGCAGTGTATGAATCACTGACATGATGCATTGCAGCAATTCACTAAAGATGCTTTGACAGTATCTCCAAAACCCATAGTCTCCTACGCCTGGAAGAACAAGGACAAGGGGTGCATGGAAAGGGCATCACCTCCAAATTCCCCTCTGTCTCTCACCAAGTTTTCATTCTCAAGCCCAGATCTTGGAGTACTCAATCTTAGCATTCTCAGTACCTTCATCTCTCGTACTGTGGTATTTCTAGGAGAAAGCCCACCTTCTCGAGGGAAACTGAGGCAATGAATAGTTCCAATGATGCCCACTTACCAAGAATTAATTAAGCAGAAAAATGGATATCCATTAGTTTTCATTTAATTTCAAAGATTTCACCTTCATTGTAGAAATACAATCTATGTTGATCAGTCCCAGAGACATCGTGTTCCACTCATATTGGAGGCACGGAAGAGAGAAGTAAAATCTGCATTGCATGTGGTTTTAACTTCAAGGTGTCTTGTAGAGTGTACAAAACATACAAGACACCTTGAAGTTAAAACCGGTGCATAAGCAGAAAGTGTGTTCATCCATGTGCCGAAGGTCCTAATCTTATCCTGGCCTACCAATTTTTAAAGCTGACAGATCATCATCGCTCTTTTACGGTACATCCTCCATACACAAAAAATTGATCGGTAGTACAGTGGACCTTGCTGAATTACAACTAAGACATCCTTGCAGAGTGTGTTATTGTAGGAAGTAATCAAAGCAACAAAAATAATGAATGGACCTGGAACATCACAGCTTTCTTGTTTTGTAACTCTTGAACTGCATCTTCTACAAACTAGGGTCAAGGATTGTGCTCAGCCTGGTGAAAGGTGGGAAATGCTGGTCCACAGGGATCGCAGCTGGGAATACTGCTCATGTTAACTATTCAGAGTCTGGAATCTAAATTGCATGTTTAAAATTTTTAAATGTAATTGGACGTGATTAATACAGTGGAATAATATGACCATGTACAAACAAAACATTGCACGATTGGCAGGTAATTTGCAAATGTACTTTAATATAGGTAAGCATGAGATGTCACATTTTGGTGGGAAGTATAAGGAAACCTGCTGCTTGAATAATAATTTTAAAATAATGTCACAGAGGAGCAAAAACATTAGTCAATTAGTAAAAGTATTGTCTATTTTTAAAAAAAATACAAATCTGGTGTTGAGTTTTGTCTTAAGAGATAGAAATGATAAGCAGCAAGTTACCTTAAGCAAACCGTATTTGGAGTACATTGAGCAATTCTAGTCTCCAATTTATGAAAAGAATTAGAGGCGTTGTGGGCTGAGATTCTTGAAGATAACACCAGAACTGCAAGGATATAATTGTAAGAAAAGACTGAATGATCTGAGGCTCTTGTTTGAAGAAAGGAAAATGCTGAGGAGTGACCCAAGTGAGAGATCATTGTGGCTAAACCGAATGGGCAGTTAGGCAGAAACCTCTGCTATGTTACAGTACTATGTGTGGACTAACTATTATAAAGTAATTTTATATGTGACCCCCAGGAGCCACAAAGTTAACCAATGTTTTTATCCAGCTTTTTTATTTGACAGGAGTTTGATTTGATTTATTATCACACACCAAGATGTAGTGAAAAGTATTGTTTAGCGTGCTGTCCAGGCAAGTTATAACCTACATAAGGATAATAGAACAGAATGCAGAATATAGTGTTACAGTTTCAGAAAAGGTGCAGAGAAAGATCAACTCTAATATATGAGAGGTCTGTTCATAAGTCTGATAACAGAGGGGAAGAAGCTGTTCATGAATCTGTTAGTACGTGTTTTCAATCTTCAGTATCTTCTGCCCGACGGAAGAAGAGTATTACGAGGGTGGGAGGAGTCTTTGATTATTATGGCTGCTTTCCGGAGGCAGCGGGAAGTGTAGATGAAGTCAGTGGAAAGAAGGCTGGTTTTTGTGATGGTCTGGGGTGAGTTCACAACTCTCTCTAATTTCTTACGGTCTTGGACAGAGCAGTTGCCATACTAAGCTGTGATGCATCTGGATAGAATTCTTTCTATGGTACATGTATAAAAATTGGTAAGAATCATTGTGGACTTGCTGAATTTCCTCAGCATTCTGAAGAAGGCGAGGTGTTGGTGTGTTTTCTTAACTGTAGTGTTGATGTGGATGGGCCAGGACAGATTGTTGGTGATGTTTACTCCTTGAAGATCTCCACCATTTCCACCTCAGCACCATTGATACAGACAGGAATCTAATCAACTGTTATCCAGTTTCCAAAATCTAATAACTTTTCTCTGTCCCTTGGCTCCAACTCTCTCATACCACTTGCCTCCTGTCCTAAATATTTAATTTAATGCTCAGGCATAGTTCCTTTGCCCAGGTGATTGTTTCTGGGTGTGAATGTTAACAGGCTGTTAAACTTAGAGGAAGGTGAAGGAAGCTTGAATTAATTTTGAATTTTTTTTCTAAATGCTCACATGAGATTTCAAGCACTGTTTGCTGAATTCTGTCCAGGAGAAAAATCTTGTTCAGTTTTCCTTTTTCTGATTAAGTGAAACTTATTTTCATTCATAATTGTCCTTGAGTACAATTAAGAATCAACTACATTGTTGTGGATTTGGAGCCACATATAGCTATTGTGTACAAAAGGAGAATGAGGAAAAATTTAAATTATGGTTGCATTTCCCTCCTAAGCCTGAGATAGCAAGGTATCGTTTGACCTTTCCCTTGTTGCTTCTGTTCCTTAATGAGCTGGAGCAAAATGAATTATCCTGATGTAAATTTTTGACAAAATCCACAGTAAAAGCATTTTGAGATTAAGTCAGAGATATTACTTATTAATGAAACATTCAAAAACATGAGGAAGTTGCTTCACTGCTACATTCATGCAGCAAGTACTCAGGAAATTAAGGAAGACAGGACAGGAGAAAGGAGGTAGGTTATAAATGGTTATCAGTGGTTAATATTGCTGCCTTTCAGCGCCAGGAACACAGGTTCAAATTCAACCTCAGGCGACTGTCTGTCTGTGTAGAGTTTGCACATTCTCTGTGTCTGTGTGGATTTCCTCTGGGTGCTTTGGTTTCTTCCCACAGTCCACAGATGTGAGAATTAGGCGGATTGGCCATGATAAATCACTCTTAGTGTCCATGAATGTGCAGATTAAGTAAGTTAATATGGGAAATGCAGGGTTACAGGCATAGGGTAGGGGAATGGGTATAGATGAGATGCTGTTCAGAGAGTCGATGTGACTTATTGGGCTGAGTGGCCTGTTTCCACCCTATCGGGATTCTATGATTAGCTGACATGATTTACAAATTCCCGAAGTCAGTATCCAATAACTCTGGTGCTTGGCCTCGTTGATTTCCTTCTTGTAGGCTTCTTTCTAGCCAGCAACTAAAGGAAAGATAGCAGCTTTGCTGCATTTCTAGAGAATGAAGCAGAGATAACTTTTCAAGTCTAACATGACTCCTCTTCAGAACACTTCCAACAGCTTGGTGACTTAGATGGAGAGTCCTGGGCAGAATATCATCTCAGCCTGCAGTCCTGAGCTTCTAGAGATCAAAGAGACGCTGACTTTGAATCCCAAAATTGTAGACTTCAGAAATTCCACAAACTCTGTTGTTATCATGTTAGATACACCGGCAGTTCAGATGCTGAGGGTCCATCTTGGTAAACTTGTTTAAATGTTTATTAAGCTAATAGTACAGATTTACCTCCCCCATTAGAATTTCCATTGTGAGGTGAAGGGGTAACTAAAAACATTTGTGTTTATTTAACATTATAGGTTTTGAGGTTTTCCTTCTTCCAGAACTGAACAGAGGTAAGACAGCTCACTTCCAACTCCTTTGTCTATAAAATGCAGGGATTCAGAAGCTTGTGATTATGTAATCAGCCTTTGATCAGCCTTGGCTATTTTATGTGTCCAGCATCAGTGAGCCAGTTGGGTTTTTAATAAAGTAATCAATGACAGTTTCACGGTCACCATAATAAAGCATCCCTGCTGCTGTCTCAGTTAAGATCACCTAATCCAATATGGAGTGAAAATTGAGTAAGAATGTTCCTGCTACTTGCTGCCTTTGGCTGATTCATCAGTTGAACCTGTTAAAAAGCAGTCTTTAAATATTGATATTGAGTAAGCTGTTCAGTGACTTCTTAAATAAGTCACATACAGTGTTGACTCAGTGTAGAGCAGATGTTGCAATGATTTTACAATTAAAATCTTGGCCTTGAACTGTCAATATAGGCATATTTCTTTGAGAGATGGCCTTCTTTTAACCCACTGAGTTTCTGCTCTGTAAGAGTAATGGGTTAGAACTCTGACTTGTACTTATGGTGATTTATGTATAATGACTAATATGGCATTCAAATCCTACATAAACCAACACGGTTGTGAGAATGTTTAACTCGTGTCTTGTCTTGAACTGAAAAACACCCAGTCTGATGTACATCTAATTGCTGTACTGCAGAGATTTACAGAACATATTGAATCGAGTACTTACAGGACACAGGAGAATGAGTCAAGCAACTGCCTACAAAATCGTCATCACTGAGTCACACCTTTCAGCAGGGCTGGACAGTTATTTGGGCTGGAGGGCCATTTATGTTTTGGTGAGCTGCAGAGGGCTGCATGAGTGAAATCCATTATTAATATGTATCAATAAAGTTTGACATCATTTAATGTGTAAAGAACCCTCTAAATTACTTCTATAGTTAAGAAAAAGGACACTTTTAATGTATTAATGAAGGTAATACAATTTTATGCCGACCTTGTTTTGATTTCCAAGCCATTGATACTAATACACTATTATTAAAGCTGTAAAACTGGGAAAGTAACATTTGTGCCAAAAGTGCCATGGAGTGACCATTTCCAACGAGCAAATCAATCCAAATAATAGTGACAAAATCAGAAATTGCTGGAAAAACTCAGGGATGTCAGCATTGTGGGAAGAAAGCAGAGTTAACTTGCTGCCTTTGGCTGCTTCGTCAGTTGAAGCTGGGAGGAAGTGAGGACTGCAGATGCTAGGGATCAGAGTCAAAAGATATGGTGCTGGAAAAGCACCCCTGATAAAGGGCTTATGCCCGAAATGTCAACTCTTCTGTCCCTCAGATGCTGCCTGACCTGCTGTGCTTTTCCAGTGCCATACTTTTTGACTTCTCAATTAAAGCTGTCCACTGACCCTTCCTCAGAACTGAACTAGCTATTGGCCCCTTGATATTCCAATGTTTCACCATCACTGAATCCCACACTATTAAAGTCCTTGGGGTTACTGTTGAACAGAAACAGACTGGATTGCAGTGTATGTATAAATACTGTGCCTAAAAGACGGGTAGGAGGCTAGGAAGCTTACACTCACCTTCTGACTCTCCAAAGACTGTCCACCATCTACAAGTGAAATGGAATAAAACCTACTTGTCTGGATGAATGCAGCTCCAACATTACTCAAGAAGATTTATACCATCCAGAGCAAGGCAGCCTGTTTGATTGGCATCACATCCATTCCCTCCACCACCAACACTTGGGAGCAGCAAAATGGATCATCTACAATAAAACAAAGAACTGCATTTGCTAGAAATCTGAAACAAAAATTAAAATTGCTGGTGAAACTCAACAGGTCTGGCAGCATCTGTAAGAAGAAAACAGTGTTAATGTTTTAAATCTGGTGACTTTTCAACAGAAATGAGATGTTTGGAAGTCAGTCACCTCAGTTCCAGGACAATTCTGCAGTAATTCCTCAGGGTAGTGTCCTTGGCCCAAACATCATCTACTTGACCAACACTCTCCCATCATAAGTCCAGAAGCGGTTCTGATGTAATGTCACTAAACTCAACATGTTAATGCTGCTTTCTTCCCACAGATGCTGTCAGACCTGCTGAGTTTTGCCAGCAAATGTTTTTTTGCACCATCTACAAGCTGTTCTTCAGAAATCCACCGAATTTCCTTAGACAGCAGCTTCCAAACGCATAACCATTCCATTTGGAAAGACAATACAGCAGATGCATGGGAACACCACCACCCACAAGTTCCCCCAACACTTATTTTTCAGGGTTAAATTCATTCTACCACAGATGTGCTCATCTGACCAACCTGTACATATATTCCTATAAGATATTTTCCTTACAATTAACCACCTGGCCATTGTCATCCAATTGGTGGACTTCAGTGGTTTCCTCATTTCCCCTCCCCCCAACTTACCCCAGTTGCAATCTGCCAGCTCAGTACCATCCTTATGACCTGTCCTACCTGTCAGTCTTCCTTCCCACCTATCTCCTCCACCCTCCTCTCCGATCTATCACCTTCATCCCCACCTCCATCCACCTGCTGTACTCTTTGCTACCTTCTCCCCAGCCCCACTCCCTCCCATTTATTTCTCCACCCCAGAGGCTCCCTGCCTCATTCCTGATGAAGGGCTTTTGCCCGAAACTTCGATTTTCCTGCTCCTCGGATGCTGCCTGACCTGCTGTGCTTTTCCAGCACCACTCTAATCTAGACATTGTCATCTGCAAACTGACTTACCATCATCTTTTTCCTCCTCCTCCTCATCTGCATTGTTTATATACATCACAAGCAATAAGAGACCCAGCATAGATCACTTCCTATATAATGCCAACGGACACTAGCCTCCAGTCTCACAAACTGCCTTCTACCACCACAGTCTGTCTCCTAATAGCTAGTTTTATAAAACTCGAAAATAAGGAGGTACATAAAAGCATTAACAGCCATCTCACCTTCATGTGTTTTGAAGTCTTTGGAATTCCTCTTCATGAGGATGTGAGGTAGAGGAAAATTGTCACTAGTCGGAGAGTACAACAGGCCTCCTGATAGTAACCTCAATGTTGGACAAAGAATATTGAATAAATATTGGATTCTTGTGATAAAGGGATAATAATAATCATGGATGATTTTAATCTATACATAAACTAGAAAAATCAGATTGGCATTTGTAGCTTGGATGAGCAATTCATGGAATATTTTTTAAGATAGCTTCTTAGAGCAGCATGTACAGAATCAACCAGAGTGCAGTTTGTTAGATCTGTTACTGTGTAATCAGAATTAATTAATGACCTCAGAGCAAAGGCACCAGTAGGCAACAGTGACTAATATGATTGAAGTTTGCATCCAGTTTGAAAGGAATGAGTCAGGAATGTTATAGAATACTCTGAATTGAATAGGTGAATGCACCAATAACGACATACATGAAGCTTGACATGATTACTAAACGGGTAATCCTGAAGCCCAGGTTAATGCTTTGGAGATGAGACTTCAAATACTACCAAGACAGTTGATGGAATTTAAACTAAATTAATTAAAAGAAATCTGGGATTAAAGCTAGTCTCCATTTCAAGGCCACATTTTTGTCATTAACAAATATCATTTAAGGAAAGAAATCTGTTATAATGATAAGTGAAATACTGCAGATGCTCGATCTGAATGAGAAGGCATAAGATCCTAAGTCATGAGCAGAATTAAGCCATTTAGTGCATTGAGTCTGATCTGCCATTTAATAATGGCTGATATGTTTCTCAATCCCATTCTTCTGCCTTTTCCCTGTAACACTTAGATTCTTGATTGGTAAGGGAATTATCTCTCTTTGTCTTAAATACTTGGTCTCCACAATCCTTCGCAGCAATAAGTTCCACCTTCTGACTGAAGGAATTTCTCCTCTTCTTAGTTCTAAAGGGTGATCTCTTTAAACAGTGCTGGTGAAATTCAATAGATGTAGTAGCATCTGTGGAGAGAAAGTTTTGAGTCTAATATGACTCTACTCCAGAAGAAATCTGACACCCTATTCTGGCCCGTATGTAATTGCGTGTCAACAATAATGTGGTTGATTCTTCACTACCTTCTGAAATGGATGAGGAAACTACTCAGATCAATGGTACTTAGGGAGGGACAATGAATGCTAGCCTTACTAACCACAGATTTTAACCTTACCGCAAATCCTCTTGCAAGGATACCTACCTTGAAGAAGGTAGGCATCTCCAAATCATACCTTGAAGAAGTTCTCCTCTCTCCACAAGAATCTCAGTGAGTCTCTCTCTCACTGCAGCCCCCAGGTCATCTCCTCTGCCCTGAAGACTCTTTGCTACCTTTTCCCAAGAAGTTCTATATTTATAGTGAGAGTAAAAGGGTGGCTAGGGAGAGAATAGGTCCCCTTAAGGATCAGCATGGCCATCTATGTGTGGACCAGGAGATGGGGAGATTTTTAATGAATATTTCTCCTCCATGTTTACTGAAGGGACAATCATGGATGCTAAGGAAATAAAGGAAACAAATGGAGATGTTTTGCACCGCCTACATATGACCAGAGAGGAGGCTTTTGCAGCATTACAGCTTAAGGTGGATAAATCCTTTGGGCCTGATCAAGTCCATCCTCTGATATTGCAGAGATTTTTGCTTCATCTTTAGCCACTGGTGAAGTTCTGGAAGACTGGAGGGTGGCTAATATTGTTCCATTGTATAGGAAAGGTAGCAAAGACAAGTTTGCTACAGGCCAGTGAGCCTGACATCAATGGTAGGCAAGTTGTTAAAGATACTGCAGGGCGGGATCAACCAACATTTGGATAGGAATAAAGGCAGAGAGCCTGAAGCGTGGAGAGATAAGCTAGAGGAGGGTGGGGGTGGGGAGAGAGTAGCATAGAGTACAATA
>NC_057714.1:112712019-112729319 GCF_004010195.1 Chiloscyllium plagiosum | reverse complement strand
AGGTGGGCGGGAGTCCTGATTGTGAAAGTAAGCTTGGAGGCGGAGGCGACGGAAGAATTGTTCGATGTCACGGCGTGTATATCTCCTTCCCCACTGACCTATTGTACTCTATGCCACTTTCTCCCCACCCCCCCCCTCCTCTAGCTTATCTCTCCACGCTTCAGGCTCTCTGCCTTTATTCCTGATGAAGGGCTTTTGCCCGAAACGTCGATTTTGCCTGTCCTCGGATGCTGCCTGAATTGCTGTGCTCTTCCAGCACCACTGATCCAGAATCTGGTTTCCAGCATCTGCAGTCATTGTTTTTACCTCAACATTTGGATAGTCAAGGTCTGATTAGAGATAGTCAGCATGGATTTGTGCGTGGAAAGTCATGTCTGACAAATCTGAGTTTTTTGATGGGGGAACCAAGAGGATAGATGAGGATGAGGCAGTGGATGTTGTTTGTATGGACTTTAGAAAGGCCTTTGAAAAGGTCCGGCATGGAAGGTTAGTCATGAAGGTTAGCTCGCATGGGATCCCATGAGCTAGCTAATTGGATTTAAAATTGGCTCAGTGTTGGGAAGCAGTGATGGTTGAAGGTTGTTTCCCAGACTAGAGGCTTGTGACTGGTAGTGTCTCACAGGAGTCGGTGCTGGGACGTTTGTTATTTACATAAATAATCTGGATGTGAATGTACAAGGCATGATTAGTAATTTTTTTGATGAAAATTACAGAAGGATCTTGATTAGATGGGGAAGTGTGCTGAGGATTGGCAAATGCAATTCAATACAGATAAGTGTGAGGTGTTGCACCTTGGAAAACCAAACCAAGGTAGGACTTGTGCAGTAAATGGTAAGGTGCTGAGGTGTGTTGTGGAACAGAGGGACCTAGGAGTACAAGTACATGGTTCTTTGAAAGCGGTGTCACAGATAAACAGAGTGGTGAAGAAGCATTTAGCATGCTGGTCTTCATCAGTCGAGGCATTGAGTATAGGAATTGGGGCATTATAAGTTGTTGGTGAGGCCCCACTTGGAGTATTGTGTACTGTTTTGGTTACCCTGTAAAGGAAAGGCTTAGGTAAACTGGAAAGGGGGCGAAGAAGATTTACAAGGATATTGCCAGGACAGGTAGGCCTGAGTTATGGGGAGAGGTTGGCCAGGATCTGACTTTATTCCTTGGAATGTAGGAGAATGAGGGATGACCTTATTGAGACGTGTACAATCATGACTGGCATAGGTAGGATGAACTTACATAGTCTTTTTCCCAGGAATGGGGAATTGAAAACTAGAAGGCTAAAAGTAAAATGAGAGGAAAAGATTTAAGAAGGACCTGAGGGGCAACTACTTCATGCAGAGAGTTGTGTATATATGAAATGGACAGCCAGAGAAAGTGGTTAAGGCAGGTACAATAGCAACATTCAAAAAACATTTGGATAGGTACATGGATAAGAAGGATTTAGAGGGATATGGACCAAATGTGAGCAGTTGGAACAAACTAAGTGGGCACCATGGTCAGCATGGATCAGTTTGGGCTGAAGGGCCTGTTTCCATGCTGTATTATGCTGACTCGAAGATGGAAATTCTCAGCAGCCAAAGTTGGAGCATGTTGGACTCCCAGAACAATGCTACTTTTGATTATTCTAATTAAAGTGTTTTCTTATTTGTATTTTTCCTGTTTGTGTTATATGTTTGAGACTTGATCAATAGCCAAATGTAAATTAATAACAGTCCAAAGCAATTTTTTTGTCCCCAACTAGTACATGCTGTACCTTGTCCTGAATTGACTGGTTGTTCAGTGATTTTAATTACAAACCTTTGCAAAAATTATAGGTTTTGTTTGACAGACAGCTGATATCCAAACGAATTGCAGCCCAAATATTACATCTTGACATATTGGAGGATGTAGGAAATAAAAATAATAGGAGCTAGCTAACAATGCAAATTATTTTTATGTGAAGATGAGAAATTGGCAATTTCAGTACCTTAATTTTGTTTGAAAGGAAGAACTTTTTTTTTAATCTCTTCTTGATGTTAGATTCACTGAAGGCTTTTTTTAAAGAACAATCTGTTATTCTTATACTAGAGATGATTTCCAAATTGCTTACCTGTGCAACCACTTGGGTCACAGTACAGAATAACTGCATATCTGTGAATGTTTTGTATCTGGCTGTCAGTTGCCTTTTTGACAGTTAATCAGATTTTGCTTGTAATTGAGGCTGTGCAAATATGTTCCATGAACCATTAAGATCAAGAGTTGCAAACTCAAGCTTGTGTTGATTCATTGAGAAGCAGGAGATGGTCTTGATTTAGTGTGATGCTAGATTAAATCTTGAATGTGATGCCCTATTCTAGTTGCTAAGAGACATTTAAGCACTTAAAAGCAGCACATATAAATGCCAGTTACTAATCCTGCTGTCCATGAAAGACTAGACAAATAAACCTTAAGTTTGAAAATCTAAATAATGATGATTTTAAAGGGAAAACATACAGTAAGAATTGTGGATGCTAGAAATCTGAAACAAGAACAAAAATTGCCGGAAATTTCTTCCTTTCTTCTTTGGGTCACTGGACCCAAATTAACTCTGATTTCTCTCCAAAGAGGCTGCCACGCCTGCTGAGATTTTCTAGCAATTTCTGTTTTTATTTATGAATTTAAGGGAAGTATGCAAGATCATTCAGTGTATGGAAACTTACTTTTTATGTAAAACATGATCAGCATGCAGAATGAATTTCCAGATAGAGATATGGCAAAATTCAGGAGATGAAGAGCCTTACTTAGAGATAAGTAGTCAGCAACCTCAGGCCAGAGTAGATGTGTAGACATTGACAGCCTGAGATACTCCAGTGTACAGGCAGCTGCATTGGCTTAAAGAAAAAAGAAAAAAAACATGGTATTTGCTCAAGAATAAACCTCAAGGATAGGAGCTGCAGTTAAAGCTGAGTCCAAGGGACACAGTTGAAAAGCAAACAATCCAAAGGCAGGATGGAAACTCCAAAGGCTTTGGAGCAGCTGGGTAACAAGTGAAAGACTCCAAAAGCAGGCCAAACCCTTGAATGGCTTTGAGAAAAAACTGAACAGGAGAAGATTCCATAGGCATGGAAAAGACATCGGAAGAGTCCGATTTCAAGAGCAACCGGGGGAGAAAACTGAAGGATGGGGGGAAAAAAGAACCTCTGAAGTCTTTGAAGTGTGGCTCTGAACCAGCAATACACTGGAGAGGAACAACATAGGATTGAAAAACTTTGACAATACGTAGGAAAAACCCAATTCTTCACCCAGGTTAGAAGGGCAAAATAGTCATTTTTATATGCTGATGGTCCAATAGCTGATTTTATTCTGCCAGGACAAAGCATGAAAGAAAATACTACAGAGTACTTTGATGAAAACATGGGTTAAGGGTGAGAGGGGAAAAATTTAAAAGGGACCTAAGGGGCAACTGTTTCCCAGTATGGTATGAGCTGCCAGAGGAAGTGGTGGAGGCTGGTACTATTGCAACAATTAAAAGGCATCTGGATGGCTATATGAATAGGAAGGATTTAGAGGAATATGGGCCAAGTGCTGACAAATGAGAGCAGATCAGTTTAGGATATCTGGTTGGCATGGACGAGTTGGACCGAAGGGTCTGTTTCTATGCTGTACATCTCTGACTCTATAAGCATTTGAGTTGCATGCTACATATGACTGATTATTATATTTTACATATCCTATCTTGTGAACAGCTAGGTCTAGTCTTTTAAAAGAATATTCAAGCTGAGTACCAATGAAATATTAGGTTAGACGATCACAAGCTTGGATCAGAGGTCAGTTTTTAAAAAAAAAAGTTGAGATACATACAGAGAAATATTGACAGAGTTCCACAGTTCAAGGTCCTGGCAGCTGTATACACGAGTGATTAAAGGTAGAAATGCTCAAGAGATTAGAATCTTACTGTTAATTTGCTTATTGAATGTGAGCATTGTTGGTAAGTTCAGTATTTATTAACCCTTCTGAATTGGTTCTTGAATACTATGAAAATTCACTTGTTTGGGCAAGTGGAAAGTATTCGATCAAAACACATTTGAAATGTACTTTATAGGAACTGGATGAAGAGTTACCTGCTGCGGAATTTCCAACCTCTGAAGGTGCTCCTGTATACTCAGAATTTGCATGGCTGGTCCAATTAAGTTTCTGATCGATGAGAACCTCCTGGGATTTTGATACTGGGCTATTCAGCAGTGGCAAAGTAGAGGGTTTTGAAAACCAAGATGAGAATTTTAAACAAAGGACTTTGCTAACTTCGCAGCTTGCGTAGGTCAGTGAGCAGAGGGATGATGGATGAATAAAATTTGATGGGAGTTGTCCATTGTTGGAGATAATATCATGTTTGTGGTGGGTAAAACGTGGGAGGTCAGCTGAGATGTGGTAGGATAGTCTAGTTTAGTGGTAACAACGGCATCGATGAGTGATCCTACAAATGAACTGAGGTGGGATGGAGTCTGTTTACAACATTGGAAATTGGCAAGCTTAGTGATGACTTCAATATGTGATTAGAAGCTCATCCCTGGGACAGGTATAATACCAAGCTGTGATTTATCTGGTTTAGCCTGAGAGAGGAATAGAGCCAGCAGCTTGAGTGGAGTTTGTTGTAGAGATTGAAGTTAATGTTTTTAGTCTTTCCAATGCAGTGAGATTTACACAGTCTGGTACTGTTGAAAACAGAATATACCACCAAGCAGAATCTAGAGACACACCCATGACAATAGACCATATAGACTTTAAGCTTTTCACCTTCTCGTTACGGTGATATTCCTGGTTTGTGTTTCTTTCTCCTTCCTTAGGCAACAAGTGTGATCTACAATACATCTCTGTAAACAGCTGGAAAGTGTGCACAGAGGAAATCAGCAAGCTTACTGTGGAGCAGTATCTGTTTTCATGTAACGGATCCCTTTTCTTGCTATTAGTAGTGATTTTAGTTATTGTTTTCTCTATTTGGCTGTATGAAGGGTATTTCTGTTGTCATCAGCTATCAGCTGTTCCTTGCTGAAGCACTCAAAAGCATCACCACATAAGTCAACATCTTTTCCACCTCACTTCTCCCACTTATTCTTGCTGTTGTAGTAATTTCACAGTAACTGTTTGTAATTTTACAGTATCACATGTTCTGGTGAATGTCAGAAAACACAAATTTTGCTATTTCAGTGGATTAAATTCTTTCTTAACCAGATAGAGAGACAGTCTCATAATTTGGAGAGAGTGAAGAGTCAGCGAGGTGGTGGTGGTGAGGTAGAGTTGTGTGTTGTCAATATACATGTGGAAACTGATGCTGTTTTTGAGTGAAGAATAACAAGTATTAGAGAAATAGGAGAGGTCCAAACTGGAGGTAACAGTGTGGGGCAGGAAGACAAACTGTTACCATTTATTAGCACGTTTATATACATTTAAAAAGTAATTGAGCAAGCACAGACAACCCAGCCTGCAAAGGCCGTGGAATAGCACAGCATGATCAATTGTGTCAAAGCCCACAAATCAATGCGGGCATAGTTTGCCTTTAGCGTGATCTCATCGTATGTCATTTGTAATTTTTGAAAAGAGCCATTTGGTTCTGTGGTGGGGGAAAAAATTTGATTGGAGAGTTTAAAACATGGAGTTCTGACAAAGGTGGGAATGGATTTGAGAGGTGACAAAAGGAAAGGGCAAATGGAAATAAAAAGAAAGTCTTGCATTTACTTAAATGTTTTCATAACCTCTATACATTTCAAAACCCTGTGTAGTCTATTGTAATGTAGGGAATATGGCAACATAGCAAACAACAAAATGACAATGACCTGTGAATCTGTGTTTGTGATTGTGATCAGGTTGAAAATTGGTCAGAATCATCTGGCTCATTAATGTTCTTTATTGGAGAAAATCTGGCACCTACATTTGACTCCAGATCCCCAGCAATGTGGTTGGCTCTTAACTGCTCTGAAATGGCCGAGGAAACCATTCAGTTTGAGGATAATTAGGGAAGAACAATATTTATTTTTATTTATTCATTCGCAGGATGTGGGCCAGCATTTATTGCCCAGAGAACAGTTAAGAGTCAACCACATTGCTGTGGGTCTGGAGTCACATGTAGACTAGACCAGGTAAGGATGGCAGTTTCTTTCCCTAAAGGGCATTAGCAAAGTAGATGGGTTTTTCCCAACAATTGACAAAGGTTTCATGATCATCATTAGACCTTTAACACCAGATTTCTTTTTCATTGAAACCAAATTCTACTATCTGCCAAGGTGCAGTTTGAATAGAGGTGCCCACAACATTGTCTGGGTCACTGGATTATTAGTCTAGCAATAATACCACCTTTCCAATGCTAATCAAGTCAATGATACCTACATCCCATGAACAAAGGTAAAATAGGATACTAGAGATGACACCTGTTATGTTCTTCACAATATCACTGAGGGTTTTATTTAGTTGCACCTCTGAGGGCAGACAGGGCCACAGTTTAATATCTCATCCAAGTGATGGAAACTCTGATCATGTAGCAGTTCATCAGTGCCTCACTGTAGTGTCAGCCTCAGTAATTGTGCTCAAGTCTTAGAGTATCACCTGAAGCCACAAATTTCTGCTGCAGTAGTTTGCAAAGATGGAAGAGGCAAGGGGAGTTTTCTGAGGGAAGGTAGGTGATGGTAGACTTCAAACAGGGGAGGCACAAAAGAGAACATCAGTAACAAAATCAGCTGAAATGCGAACCAGGAAGGACATTCACAATATCACAGAATTGTGATATTACAGAAGGAGGCCATTTGAGTACTGGCTGTTTGAGCATTTTGATTTAGTGCCCAAACACATGCCATTTTCCCATTTAATGGAGCAATGTTTCTGAATGATCCAGCACTCTTGAATGCTTGAGTTGAGCTGAAAATTGAGTAATCAGCACTTCCATGGGTTCAGGGAGTTTGAGATGGGTCTCGCACAAGAAGAACTGTGCCAGGGCATGTAAGGAACCAGAGGAAGATGCAAGTTCAGGGCTTGGGCTGGAATTTTGACCCAGTGGTTGAGGGAAAGTAGCAGGGGCAGCTAATAAGATGGTCTCAATGCTCGTGGCAAATATTTCACAGCATCCTTATACTTGTTAGAGGAGAGCGGGCAAGGAAAAGTTAAGAGTCCATGAAAGATAGATAAAAGAAACTGAGGGTGATTTTTGTAGAGCAGAATGATCAGGAGAGGAGGTTTTGGCAAACGAGAGCAAGATCAGGTGGTACATTTTGTAAGTCCATCCATATCTGGCCATGAAATCAGTACTTTTGTCACATCCATTCATGTGTGAATTACATGGCCTTCAGAGAACAGAGAGGAGGGTACCACAAGAATTAATGATCCATATTATGATCCAACAAAAAGTTCTAATTTTTAATACATGGACTGCAATTAATTCTTAATTCCTGGCCAGATGTAATAGGAGTGTGCATAATTTAAGCAGATGCACCTTGTGCTTGAAAATCAGTATGCCAATTATTTATCTCATAGAGTTAAAAATAACAGAAAATATATTGTACAGAAGGCCCACTTCATCTGTCTGTTAAAGAAGAACTATCATGCCTAATTCTACTTTCCATCACTTAGTCTGTAATCCTTGGGGTTACAACACTTCAAATATGTATCCTCGTGCTTTTGATGTGATTAATTTAAATTATTGCACAAACTAGAAGTTAGGTTAAAAATGAAAATTGGTGAAACAGTGCATTAAAACTGCACACCTGTAATAAACAGGATGATATGGGAAATGAATCTGAGGTATCGTATTTATTTCCTCCTTGCACACTTTTTCAGCATTAACTTTTTAGCTTGGTTTCTTGACAATCTTGATATTGCAAATTAGTTACTCCATACATTGATGTCTTCCTATACATGACCAAGTGACCTTTGATACATCAGTGTTATTTACAGAGTTTAGGAACAAACCATGGTGTGGCTATAATGATCCTGTTTTCAGTCATGTGTTAATTTTAGTAAGGAAACAGCCTCCATGTGATGCAGATAAATACATTTCACATCTCCATTTACTTAACAAAGATCTGTTACCATTCAGTGCATTGAGATTTAAATCTTTCTCTTTAAACGAAGGTTAGCGTTCCAATGTGTATGCTCTCACTTCATTCAATGTCTCTGTTTTTGTCCAGGGATTGCAAGCTATATTTTGACTTAACATAATCACAGAGATTGTGAACTTGCACAACATTGTGTAATAGACGCACCCTATGAGCCATCCAGAATGTGGTCAGATGTTGCTCATCCTTTGAAACGACATGTAACTGCTTGTTATTCATTGGCATTTATTGTCCTATAGCACTTATTTTCAGTGGTTGAGTAGACCACAATAACAGCCCACTGCCCACATAGTAGGGATCTTGTGGTGCAATTGTAATATCTCTACCTTTTGAACCTGGAGGCCCAAGTTCAAATCCTACCTATTTCAGAAGTGTGAAATAACATCCCTGAATACATTGATTAGAAAGTAGCTTTATTACGTGTTTTTGTGGTACTGAAGTCTGGCATATCTGCCCATCATCTAATCTATTTGGGCAGATAATTGAATGCAGTAACTGGGAATTAAAGTACACACAGTGATCAATGAGAAGTACATGCTGGCTAGCCAGTGAAACCCAGTACCCTCAAATAATTTAAAAAAACACTCTTGCCCTCTTTCCCTGTTGCCTTGGTATTTTATCAACAAATAAAGGAAAAGGTTAAAGTGCACAATCATATCACATGACAAGCAATTGTGTCCTGCATAAATTCTTATTAATCACAAAGGCAAACAGCCACATTACTAGTGGCTGATTTGATTACACTGTCATATATATATTCTGCTTTGTTACAATCCAATCAAAAACAACTTTGCCAAATAAAAGCAGAGGCACCTCCTATCATACAGGCATTGATTTATTTGAGGTTCAACTCTAAGGTGCTGGCAGCCCTTCACCATCTTGACCATTGCTAGGGAGTTGAAATTTAAAAATACACATCTTGGTACAACTGGAGGTGATATTGTTGAGGCTGCACTTGGAGTACTGTTTACAGTTTTAGTAGAAAGGAAAGTACTGTCATTGAAAGCAGTTCAAAAGACATTCATTCGACTAATTCCTGGAATGGAGGTCTATCAAGAATGGTTATTTGGTTAGGTCTTTATTCGTGAGAGTTTAGAAGAATGAGGGGTGATTTTGTTGAAACATGCAGGATTCTGAAAAAACTTGATAGGGTGGATGTTGAGATGTTTCCACAAGTCGGGGAATCTCAAGCTGAGGGATGTATTTACAGACTAAGGGGGTGCTTGTTTAAAACTGAGTTGAAAAAAGTATTTATTCTAACTGTGAAGGCTAGATCATTGAAAGTATTTAAAGAGAAAATAGATTTTTGAAAATGAAGCAGTGTGGCATTGGGCAGTTCAGCTGTGATCTTATAGAATGGCAGTCAGACTTGAGAGGCTACCTAGCCTGCTCCTGTTTCTTGCATTTTAATGTCACTCCCTCCTCGCCTCTGAAAGTCAGCTCTTTTGTCTGTATTTGAACCAAGGCTGCAATGAGATCAAAAGTTGATTGACCTCTGGCAGAACCCAGTTTTAGCGTTGGTGAGCAGGTTATAGGAACTGGCTCGACAGACTGAATAGCCTACTCCTGTTTCTGATTGACTTGTTTTAGAATCCACAACACTGGGTTATAGTCTAACAGGTGTATTTGGAAATACTGGGGTCTAGATTAGAGTGGTGCTGGAAAAGCACAGCAGTTCAGGCAGCATCCGAGGAGCAGTAAAATCGACGTTTCGGGCAAAAGCCCTTCATCAGGAATACAGGCAGAGAGCCTCTCCACCCTTCAGGCTCTCTGCCTGTATTCCTAATGAAGGGCTTTAACCCAAAACGTCGATTTTACTGCTCCTCGGATGCTGCCTGAACTGCTGTGCTTTTCCAGCACCACTCTAATCTAGACTCTGGTTTCCAACATCTGCAGTCATTGTTTTTACCGTATTTGGAAATGCTAGCTTTCGGAGCACTGCTCCTTCAGGTAACTGTGGAGCAAGATCATAGGACACAATTTACAGCAAAAGATCATAGTGTCTGTATTTGCTATAAATTCTGTGTCTTATGACCCTGCTCCACAGCTACCTGATAAAGGAGCAGCACTCCAAAAATGAGTACTTCCAAATAAACCTGTTGGACTATAACCTGGTGTTGTGTGTTTTTTAACTTTATCTATCCCAGTCTAACACACCTCTCTCCATATCATGTTTAGACTAGACAGAGAAAGAAAATGTTACCGGGATTTGATCACATGTAAAGAGATGATGTTGGGAAGTAGTTGCAATTTTGTTCGTCGTGTGTTTTGAAATTTTTTACAATTTTTAAATAGTTTGGTTTGTTTTATTTAAGTTTTACTTTTGCGCAATAAACTTCTAGAAGAAAGTCAAGACTGCAGATGCTGGAGAGTCAGTCGAGAGTGTGGTGCTGGAAAAGCACAGTCGGTCAGGCAGCATCTAAGGAGCAGGAGAGTCAAGTTTGGGTTTAACTCTCCTGTTCCTGCTCTATTAGGAATGAGGCTGGGGGGCTGAGAGATAAAGGAAAGGGTGTGTGGCAGGGGGCAAAGTAGCAATGCAATAGGTAGATGAAGGCACCAACCAACCCCACTGCCCCATGGCTGAACATTTCAATTCCCCCTCTGAC
This sequence comes from Chiloscyllium plagiosum, assembly GCF_004010195.1. Lineage (NCBI taxonomy): Eukaryota > Metazoa > Chordata > Chondrichthyes > Orectolobiformes > Hemiscylliidae > Chiloscyllium > Chiloscyllium plagiosum. The sequence goes on along the minus strand of NC_057714.1, from coordinate 112,718,662 downwards.
TTGACCAAGGACATGCAGGTACTGGGTCGCCTCCATTGCCAAACAGTCACCATCCAATGCTTGGAGGAAGAACGCCTGATCTTCCATCTTGGGACCCTGCAACCACATGGAATTAATGTGGATTTCACCAGTTTCCTCATTTGTCTCCTCTCCCCGCCTTTCCTCTTCTCACCCCCTCTCCCCCACCTTAATCTACCTATTGTATTCCCAGCGACCCCCTGCCCCCCACCCCACCTCACCTTTTATCTCTCAGCCCTCGGCCCACAGGCCTCATTCCTGATTAAGGACTTCTGCCCAAAACCTTGATTCTCCTGGTGCTTGGATGCTCCCTGACCACCTGTGCTTTTCCAGCACCACACTCTCGACTTGAAGAAATTTCTGTTTTATTGCTAAAAATCAAATCAGCATCCTTTTGTGCTTATGTTTTAGTGGAAAATTATCTCTCAAGTCAAATTTCATTCTGGGATCCGATTTTGTCCAATAGTAATATCAGCTGGGGCAATCACATTTGGATTTCTGCACAAGGAATCCAAACTTAGTACTTAAGAGGTGTAATTTCTGACACTTCTTCAACTCCACATCCCTCTCTCCAAATACCAAAAAGGACCACATTTACTGCATGCAAGGCACTGTTTGTGAAATGGGTTCTTGAATAATCTATCTTTTCCTGAAAGATCCAGCACTAGTTAAGCTTCCTTTCAATAAACTTAGTAAAATAGCTCCACAATGTGTCATCCTTGAAGAATTCTCTGAGACAACACCTCTGATTAAAACTGCATTATAGCTCCTTCAGTTATCAGGTCACCTTGCTAAACATTTTCTTGTTTTGTAGTTCACCATTTAAAACTAAATGAAGGACTTGACTTTGAAATTCGGTCCCAATTTTTGCTTTTAACTTGGAATGCATTCTCTAGACTTCAGGTCAAATCAAAGATGCATGAATTGTCAAGATTTATTTTCTTCAAGTGTGTCTCCCACCAAAATTATAAAGAAATAACGCTGATGTGATCTGTGCACTAGAATATTTAAATGGGAATGTCAGTGCAACAAACATATTTAAAAGATCCATAAAACTATTTCTGATCTCTAATTCCCCCTGAATGTGGTCAGAGATGAATGAAAGCAATTCCCAATGTAGGTACCTGTATACATTTCAAGCCATGGTAAGACTGGCCCATATTCCCTGATTCTCAGCGTTTGAATGAATCGAGTCCTTGCACACTCAGGCATTAGCAATAACTTAGAATGTTCTAAATTCCACATGAATGTGTAAGTTGTCATCATTTGACAATAGGCGCAGGAGTAGGCCATTCTGCCCTTCGAGCCTGCACTACCATTCATTATGATCATGGCTGATCTTCCTCAATCAGTATCCTGTTCCTGCCTTATCTCCATAACCCTTGATTCCATCATCCTTGAGAGGTCTATCCAACTCTTTCTTAAACGAATCCAGAGACTGGGCCTCCACTGCCTTCTGGGGCAGAGCATTCCACACACCCAGCACTCTCTGGGTGAAGAGGTTTCTCCTCATCTCTGTTCTAAATGGCCTACCCCTTATTTTTAAGCTCTGTCCTCTGGTTCGGGACTCACCCATCAGTGGAAACATGTTTCCTGCCTCCAGAGCGTCCAATCCTTTCATAATCTTATATGTCTCAATCAGATCCCCTCTCAGTCTTCTAAACTCAAGGGTATACAAGCCCAGTCGCTCCAATCTTTCACCATAAGATAGTCCTGCCATTCCAGGAATTGACCTCGTGAACCGACGCTGCACTCCCTCAATAGCCAGAATGTCTTTCCTCAAATTTGGAGACCAGAACCACACACAATATTCCAGGTGCGGTCTCACCAGGGCCCTGTACAACTGCAGAAGAACCTCTTAGCTTCTATACTCAATCCCTCTTGTTATGAAGGCTAGCATGCTATTACCTGCTGTACCTGCATGCTTGCCTTCATTAACTGGTGTACAAGAACACCCAGATCTCTTTGTAATGCACCTTTACCTAACTTGACTCCATTTAGGTAGTAATCTGCCCTCCTGTTCTTGCCACCAAAGTGGATAACCATACATTTATCCACATTAAACTACATCTGTCATGCATCTGTCCACTCACCTAACCTGTCCAGGTCACCCTGTAATCTCCTAACATCCTCCTCACATTTCACCCTGCCACCCAGCTTTGTATCATCAGCAAATTTGCATGTGTATGGGATCACATTCATGCGTACAATCAATTTCAGGGTCTGATGGTAAACTGATACTTGAGAATTGGCACTGTAAGCGATTAGCAGCTAAGGTAACATTGATTAGCAGTGTGAAACACTTGCTGGTCAGCATATTCATCAATGTAAAAGAGCACAGTGCTGAAGTTGCAGCTTGGCAAGAGATGTCAGTGTTTTCAAGTTGTATCAAGTCTAGGGTTGAAATAGAAGTTCAGCAAGATCTTATTGAATGCAAGTTGAAAGGGTTGCACAGTCTATTACTGTTATTTCTTCTTTGTATTTCAGATTTTTCAATATCAGAATTTATACATAAGCAGTGAAATTGTTTGGTTCTGAGGAAGGGTCACTAGACCTGAATCATTAACTCTGATTTCTCTCCACAGAATTTTTCCAGCAATTTCTGTTTTTGTCTATTGTTCCTAACTGTAAAGCTGATCATGAAAACAGCAAAGTTGTGATTTTTAAAGTCATTGTTGCCTGTTACTCAAATGTAAGTAAGAGGCCTCTGTTATCAGATTACCGGCAGAGTTCATCCACAAATAAATCAACATTTTTCAATGATCTTGTGGTTATGGAAAATTGTGTAGCGCGTATGCTGCTTAGAAGTAATGGAGAGTGAGGAAGTTCAGTTAACCTGCTTGTGTAATATGCAGTGTTAGTTGTTTTACAGCTGGGAGGAATTGGAGAGGGAAGGTTGGGTGGCATCAGTTAAGTCATCCACACTCAAACTAAAGAGGAAATGGAGATGAATCAGCCTTTGCAATGCTTGGTGTTGCAAAGTGTTGAAGGCGTTTATGTTCTCAAGAGTTTAAAACTACTGTTCCTGTTAACTGATGGGCAAGGACTCGAGGATACAGGTCATTATGGGAGAAGAGATACAGTGGGAGTGTAAAAGTAGAAAATCACCTGCAACCTACTGCCAGTGAGAATCATGAAAGCAAAGACAATGACTAATTTCAAAAGGAAATTGAATGGGCTCTTGAGGGATGCAAACCTAGGGTTAGAGCAAGGATTGACAGTTTGACAGGAGTTTCCAACATGTGCTTAAGATTTCTTTCTCAAGACACTGTTAGTAGACCCATCATGGATAATTCTGGTTATGATTAAAATCCTGGTTGGTAATTTCAAGGTTACTTCTATGCAATAATACTCTCAAGTGTAAGCTCTTCGCAATTTAAAATTATTCAAGGAGAGATGATGGAGAGGAAAATTCCTCTGACGAGGGTGCCTAAACCTAGAAGTCAGGGTCTCCGGTTAAAGGATTTGTCATTGAGGACATTCAGTGTTGTGAAATTTTGAAATTCTGTTCAATGATTGTAAGATTAAACACAGACGTCCCAATAACTTGCCCAAGGGATCTTAGAGCCTATACCTACACTTGTTTTTGAAGTTTTGAGCATTGAAGTACTAAAACCATAGTTTTTTCTCACTGTGTCACCATAAAAAAAGTTGTCTTGCCAAATGCCAGAATATAAACCTCCACCATCACAGTAATTTCAGTTCTGTGAAAATGAACTACTTGACAAATTGCTTGCACAGAATGTCACTCCCCAGAGACCAAACCCCTCTCATCTGTTGTCACAACAGGTCATTTGGACAGGAGAGATGCATGGAATCTGTGGAAAAGACCAGACCTAACTGAAATATACATAAACTAGAAATGTAGTAATCTTGAACATGCTTGCAAATTAAACTTGTGGGACCTCAAATTCTAATCTTTCTACTGCTAATTTTCCACTTTCTTCAATTGTACATTGTGTAAAAACAAACCACACAGATTTTAACTTGATTTCTTAATTAGCTGTGGCTTGAGTATCCATCAGGAGCTACTATACACAGGCCACCTCTCTAGATTTTCTATCTCCTGTAAATGCTGAGAGAGTTAAGCTGACACCTTTTTTTAAAAAGAGACATTCTGTTCTGTATTTCAGTGTGTCACCTGCGGGAAGGGGTTTAAGAAGCTCTGGTCACTTCATGAACATAATAAAATAGTACACGGTTATGCAGAGAAAAAATTTTCATGCGAAATCTGCGAGAAGAAATTTTACACAATGGCCCACGTCAGAAAGCACATGGTCGGTAAGTGCATTAAATCATTGAAAATTTTACTACTTTCAGTAGTTTGACAGGAGTTTCCAACGTGTGCTTAAGATTTCTTTCTCAAGACACTGTTAGTAGACCCATCATGGATAATTCTGGTTATGATTAAAATCCCGGTTGGTAATTTCAAGGTTACTTCTAGTGCCAAATGTTAATGAGCACATGTGAGTGAACGTTCAAATTAAAAACTAATTGCAGGTTAAATAGATTGATTTTTGCATTCTGTCCTTTTTGTCTATATGTTTTGGCACCTGGATCTTTGTGGTTGACATAAAGTTCCTGCGTTAACTTTCACTGACCACAAATCTATCTCTTATACCAATCATATACTCTTGCAATATAGCAGTACCCTCTCAGGACTTCAGTTTTTATCTTCTGAAAATTTTGAAGTTGTGCCCTGTACACCCAAGCCTATAATCATTACAGAGCATGAAAAAAACCTGTAGCCATTTCAATATGCAAAATAGTAGTAGCAGGGACCATTTGGCCCCTCGAGTCTGCTTCGCTGTTCACTCAGACTAAGGCTGATCCGTTTGTTTCAAAATCCACACTCCCTTATCACCTTTGATTTCCTTGCCATCATACCAACTCATGAAGGATCCCATTGAACTCGTTCCTCTTGCTTTTTGAAAAAAATGCTGTTTATCTCACTCCAGAGTCCAAGTCTTGGAACTCCTTATCTGACAGCATTATTGATGTACTTACAGTGCATGGATTGCAGCATGGCTCATCACCTTCTCTAGATCTACATACCATGGAAAATAATGTAATAATGAAAGCACTTGTGGTGTCATCCCACCAAATTGAGCATGATCTCTTCAACATTGTTGTTTTGCTGTTGGTGGGAATGATAGAGTAGATAAGTGGACTGTTTTATCTGATCTCAGCTTGCTAAGTGCTGAAATAATGCATGATTTTCCCTCTGCACTAATATCCATCAATTTGATTTATATAAAAATGAGGTTTTGTTTTAATCAAGCCTACCAGAACAAAAGTGACATATTGTACCTGACCAGATCAACAACTGCAGTGGCTCCTCCTTATAGGCAATGGTTAGATGAGTGACTGTTACCGAAGACAAGATGAATGCTCACTGGGTACACTGAGTGAGAAAGAAGGATGGAACAGTGTTGGTTGCTGTCATTTCAGGAGTATTAAGACAGTACACAGTGGTTGGCTGCGAACTTGTGCAAAGGAAATCCCAAGGGCCTTTTGAATGGAGTAACAATGTTTCCTGTAATCCCATTCAAATTGAAACTGCTCTCAAAGACAACAAACAGCTGAACTACAGCCTTTAATTACAAAAGTAATTAATGGAAGAAGAGAACTTGGACCAAACAAATCCAGAAGATGTAAAAATCAAAAAGGCGTAAGCGTAAAGTGGATAAATCCCCAGGACCTGATCAGGTGTACCCGAGAACTCTGTGGGAAGCTAGAGAAGTGATTGCTGGGCCTATTACTAAAATACTTGTATCATCGATAGTCACAGGTGAGGTGCCGGAAGGCTGGAGGTTGGCTAACGTGGTGCCACTATTTCAGAAAGGTGGTAAGGACAAGCCAGGGAACTATAGACCAGTGAGCCTGATATCAGTAGTGGGCAAGTTGTTGAAGGGAACAACTAGCCATTTGGATACAAAACTGGTTCAAAGATGGAAGACAGAGGATGGTGGTTGAGGGTTGTTTTTCAGACTGGAGGCGTGTGACCATGGAGTGCCACAAGGATCATTTACATAAATGATTTGGATGTGAGCATAAGAGATATAGTTCGTAAGTTTGCAGATGACACCAAAGTTGAAGGTGTAGTGGACAGTGAAGAAGGTTAAATCAGATCACAATGGGATCTTGATCAGATGGGCCAATGGATTGAGAAGTGGCAGATGGAGTTTAATTCAGATAAATGTGAGGTGATGCATTTTGGGAAAGCAAATCTTAGCAGGATGGATACACTTAATGGTAAGGTCCTAGGGAGTGTTGCTGAACAAAGAGACCTTGGAATGCAGGTTCATAGCTCTTTGAAAGTGGAGTCGCAGGTTAGTGAAGAAGGCGTTTGTTATGCTTTCCTTTATTGGTCAGAGTATTGAGTACAGGAGTTGGGATGTCATGTTGCAGCTGTACACTTTGAAAGTGGAGTCGCAGATAGATAGGATAGTGAAGAAGGCGTTTGTTATGCTTTCCTTTATTGGTCAGAGTATTGAGTACAGGAGTTGGGATGTCATGTTGCAGCTGTACAGGACGTTGGTTAGGCCACTATTGGAATATTGCGTGCAGTTCTGGTCTCCTTCCTATCGGAAAGATGTTGTGAAACTTGAAAGGGTTCAGAAAA
>NC_057714.1:112695678-112708641 GCF_004010195.1 Chiloscyllium plagiosum | reverse complement strand
TGGTGGGAGGGGAAATGAGGAAACTGGTGAAATCTGAGTTCATCCCTTGTGGTTGGAGGGTTCCTAGCTGGAAGATGAGGCGTTCTTCCTCCAACCGTCGTTTTGTTGTGGTCTGACCAGTTTCCTCATTTCCCCTCCCCCCACCTTGTCTCAGTCAAATCCATCGAATTCAGCACCGCCTTCCTAACCTGCAATCTTCTTCCCGACCTCTCCGCCCCCACCCCAGTCTGACCTATCACCCTCACCTTGACCTCTTTCCACCTATCACATTTCCGACGCCCCTCCCCCCAAGTCCCTCCTCCCTACCTTTTATCTTAGCCTGCTGGACAAACTTTCCTCATTCCTGAAGAAGGGCTTATGCCCGAAACGTCGATTTTCCTGTTCCCTGGAGGCTGCCTGACCTGCTGCGCTTTCCCAGCAACACATTTTCAGCTCTGTATCTTCTAATACTTCAGTTACCTGTTTGTTGGACATTACTCAACCATCAAAGTTAGTTTATTGTCAGTTTTGTGAATAGGCAGTGAAAGAATGAGCTATAAAGGAGCATGTCTTAGATTTGCTCAATTCAGGAAGATTTAATGGTACTTGGACAAGGAAATCAAAGGTTATAAGTGGTGGAAGGGAGTGTGGAATTTGAAACACACACCGATCAGGCATGGTTTTAGTGAACGGCAAAGCAGGCTCGAGGGGCCAAATGGTCTACTTCGACCACTATTTTGCATATTCAAATTACTACAGAATTTTTTTCATGCACTGTAATGATACAGGCTTGGGTGTACAGGGCTCAGCTTCAAAATTTTCAGTTGACAAAAACTTGCAAGTCCTTCGAGGATACTGATAGATTTCAAGATTATACAGATGGTTGGTCGAGGCGGTGATGGCCTAGTGATATTGTGGCTCGACTGTTAATCCAAAAACTCAGTTAACATTCTGGGAATGCAGGTTCAAATTCTGCCATGGCAGATGATGGAATTTGAATTCAATACAGAATCTGGTATTAGGTGTCCAATGATGATCATGAAGCCAATGTTAGTTGTCACAAAAAATCATCTGTTTCACTAACATCTTTTAGGGAAGGAAATCTGTTATCCTTACCTGATCTGGCCTGTATGAGAGTCCAGACCCACAGCAATGTGGTTGACTCTTAACTGCCCTCTAGACTATTAGGGATGGGCAGAGGTCCCCACATTTCATGAGTGAATAAAAAATGAGATGAACTTATGGCAGGTGAAATTTAAAGCAGGAAATTTGTCAGCTGTCAAGAGTCAAAACATACAATGTGAAGGCTAGAAATGCTGAATGAATTCTTTTAACCTGCAATTAATTTTTAATTGTAACATTTATCCAGCTGTAAATGGTGATGGACATTAAACAACTGACATGAGGAGGGAACGGCCCAGTAGTATAATCGCTATTATCTCTGACTTTTAATCCAGAGGCAGGTTCTGGGGGCCTGTGTTCAAATCTTGCATAACAGATCGTTCTTGAATTGAATAAAATCTGGAACTATAATGTGACCATGAAACCATTGCTGATTATCGGAAAAAAACATCTGGTTCTCACACGTCCTTCAGCGAAGGAAACTGCTGTCCTTACTTGGTCTGACTTGTATGTGACTCCAGACACACAGCAGTGTGGTTGACTCTTCCCTCTGTGGCAAATATGGAAGGGCAATAAATGCTGGCCTGGAAGGCACAAAACTATAGGCTAGTTAGATGCACAACTCTCGTGGATAAGGTGTTAAAAATCAATCACTAATGGACAGAGTTAAAAATCACACAACACCGGGTTATAGTCCAACAGGTTTATTTGGGATCACTAGCTTTTGAAGTGCTGCTGTTTCATCAGGTGGTTGTCATAAACAAGCAGCGCTTCGAAAGCTAGTGATCCCAAATAAACCTGTTGGACTATAACCCGGTGTTGTGTGATTTTTAACTTTGTCCAGCCCAGTCCAACACGGCTCCTCTACATCAATCACTAATGGGATTTTTGCTGCATGCTTTGAAAATACCAAGTTTATCGAGAAGAGTCAGCTTGGGTTCATCAAATAGAAATCAATTTATTGCAGTTCTTTCAATGAGTAACACATGTTGTGGATTCTGTAGGATATACTTAGATTTCCAAAGGACAGTTGATAAGCCACATCAAAGGTCATTGTGGAAAAGAAAAGCTTATGTGATGCGGGATAGTAACACAGGAATTTGAATTGAATAAAAATCTGGAACTATAATGTTGACCGTGAAACTATTGTTGATTGCCTGGAAACCCCATCTGGTTCACTCATGTCCATGAGGGAGCGAAACAGATGTCCATAGCTAGTCTGCTGTGGGCCTGGAGTCAAATGTAAGCCAATGTGGCTGACTCTTAATTGGGCAGTTAGGGAATGGGCAATAAATGCTGGCCCAGCCAGTGATGCCTACATTCCTGAATGAGTAAATGAGGAAAGCCTATTAGCATGGATAGATAATTGGCCAAATGACATAAATGGGACTTTGTCTAATTGACGGGAGGTGAAAAGTGAAATCTTGCAGAGGTCTAAGAGAAAGTGAGGACTGCAGATACTGGAGATCAGAGTCGAGAGTGTGGTGCTGGAAAAGCACAGCAAGTCAGGCAGCATCCGAGTAGCCGGTGAATCGACGTTTCAGGCATAAGCCCTTCATCAGGAATTCCTGATCAAGGGCTTATGCCCGAAATATCGATTCTCCTCCCCTCGGATGCTATCTGACCGGCTGTGCTTTGCCAGCACCACACTATTGACTCTTGCAGGGGTCTGTCCTGTGTCCTTAGCTTTTTACAATTTATCACAATGACTTAGGTGTCAGCAGAGACAGAATGGTAGCTAGGTTTGCAGACTACATCAAAATGGTTAGGAAGATTTGTTAAGACAAAGAAATTGTGGATGGATATAGATTGGTTGATTGAACAGACAAAAATCTGCCATTTTGAGTACATAGCGGGAAGATGTAAAGTTATTCACTTTGGCAGGAACAATGAAAACAGTATTACTCGGCAGAATGACAACAGGATTCTAAGCTGCAGAAGGATTTACTGTTCTGTGCATAAGTCACAAAAGTGAACATGCTTACTAAAGAAGGCTAATTTCTAAAAATTAATTCATGAGATGTGAGCTTTACCTGTGCTGATTGCCCCTGAGAAGCTAGAACATAGCACATTACAGCGCAGTACAGGCCCTTCGGCCCCCCCTGTTGTGTCGAACTGTGGAACCATTCTGAAGCCCATTTAACCTACACTATTCCATTATCATGCATATGTTAATCCAATGACCATTTAAATGCCCTTAAAGTTAGCGAGTCTACTATTGTTGCAGGCAGTGCATTCCACGCCGCTACTACTGAGTAAAGAAACTACCTCTGACATCTGTCCTATATCCATCACCCCTCAATTTAAAGCTATGTCCCCTCATGCTAGCCATCGCCATCCGAGAAAAAAGGCTCTCACTGTCCTCCCTATCTAACCCTCTGATTATCTTATACGTCTCAATTAAGTCGCCTCTCAACCTTCTCTCTAATGAAAATAGCCTCATGTCTCTCAGCCTATCCACATAAAACCTCTCCTCCATACCAGACAGCATCCTCATAAATCTCCTCTGAATCCTTTCCAAAGCTTCCAATAATGCAGTGACCAGAACTATACGCAATATTCCAAATGTGGCCGCACCAGAGTTTTGAACAGCTGCAGCATGATCTCATGGTTCCGAAACTCAATCCCTCTATCAATAAAAGCTAACACACTGTAAGCTTTGTTAACAACCCTATCAACCTGAGTGGCAACTTTCAAGGAACTATGTACCTGGACACCAACATCTCTCTGCTCATCCACACCACCAAGAATCTTACCATTAACCCAGTACTCTGCATTCCTGTTACTCTTTCCAAAGTGAATCACCTCTCACTTTTCCGCATTAAACTCCATTTGCCACCTCTCAGCCCAGCTCTGCAGGTTATCTATGTCTCTCTGTAACCTACAACATCCTTCGTCAGTATCCACAACTCTACTAACTTCAGTGTCATCCGCAAATTTACTAACCCATCCTTCTATGCTCACTTCCAGGTCACTTATGTAAATGAAAAACAACAGTGGACCCAAAACAGATCCTTGTATCCCCCAATAGTAACTGAGCTCCAGGATGAATATTTCCCACCAACCACCACCCTCTGTTTTCTTTCAGCTAGCCAATTTCTGATCAAACCGCTAAATCACCCTCAATCCCATGCCTCCTTATTTCGTGCAATAGCCTACCGTGGGGAACCTTATTAAATGCCTTACTGAAATCCATATACACTACATCAACCGCTTTACCCTCATCCACCTGTTTGGTCACCTTCTCAAAGAACTCAATAAAGTTTGTGAGGCACGACCTACCCTTCACAAGACCGTGTTTACTATCCCTAATCAGCGTATTCTTCACTAGATGATTGTAAATTCTATCTCTTATAATCCTTTCCAACACTACCCACAACCAAAGTAAGGCTCGCAAGTCCACAATTTCCAGGGATGTCTCGACTCCCCTTCTCAAACAACAGGACAACATTTGCTATCCTCCAGTCTTCTGGCACTATTCCTGTAGACAATGACAACATAAGGATCAAAGCCAAAGGCTCGACAGTCTCCTCTCGACTTCCCAGAGAATCCTAGGATAAATCCCCTCCAGCCCAGGGGACTTATCTATTTTTACACTTTCTAGAATTGCTAACACCACCTCCTTCTGCACCTCAATCCCATCTAGTGTAGTAGCCTGTGTCTCCATATCCTCCTCGACCACATTCTCTTTTGCTATTGTGAATACTGACGAAAAGTATTCATTTAGCGTTTCCCCATCTCCTCTGACTCCAAGCAGAACTTCCCACTATTATGCTTGATTGCCCTTTATCTTACTCTCGTCATTCTTTTATTCCTGATATATCTATAGAAAGCCTTAGGGTTTTCCTTGATCCTATCTGCCAGTGACTTCTCATGACCCCTCCTGGTTCCTCTTAACTGTCTGTTTAGGTCTTTCCTGGCTAACTTGTAACTCTCAAGTGCCCTAACTGAACCATCACATCTCATCCTAACATAAGTCATCTTCTTTCTCTTGACAAGAGATTCAACTTCCTGAGTAAATCATGGCTCTTGTGCTCGACAACTTCTTCCTGGTCTGACCAGTGCATACTTATCAAGGACAAGCAGTAGCTGTTCCTTGAATAAGCTCCACATTTCAATTGTGCCCATCCCCTGCAGTTTCTTTCCCCATCCTATGCGTCCTAAATCTTGCCTAATCGCATCATAATTGCATTTCCCCAGCTATAACTCTTGCCTGCGGTATATACTTATCCTTCCACCACTAAAGTAAACATAACCAAATTGTGGTCGCTATCACCAAAGTGCTCACCTACCTCCAAATCTAACACCTGGCCGGGTTCATTACTCCGTACAAAATCTAATGTGGCCTCACCCCGTGTTGGCCTGTCTGCATACTGCGTCGGGAAACCATCCTGCACACATTGGACAAAACCTGACCCAAAGTACAAAGGGATCTGGGAGTGCTAGTCGAGGATTCTCTAAAAGTAAACGTACAGGTTGAGTCTGTGATTAAAAAAGCGAATGCAATGTTGTCATTTATCTCAAGAGGGTTGGAATATAAAAGCACCGTTGTGCTACTGAGACTTTATAAAGCTCTGATTAGGCCCCATTTGGAGTACTGTGTCCAGTTTTGGTCCCCACACCTCAGGAAGGACATACTGGCACTGGAGCGTGTCCAGCGGAGATTCACACGGATGATCCCTGGAATGGTAGGTCTAACATACGAGGAATGGCTGAGGATCCTGGGATTTTATTCATTGGAGTTTAGAAGATTAAGGGGAAATCTAATAGAAACTTACAAGATAACACATGGCTTGGAAAGGTTGAACGCTAGGAAATTGTTTCCATTAGGCGAGGAGACTAGCACCCGTGGACACAGCCTTAGAATTAGAGGGGGTAAATTCAGAACAGAAATGCGGAGACATTTCTTCAGCCAGAGAGTGGTGGGCCAGTAGAATTCATTGCCGCGGAGTGCAATGGAGGCCAGGACACTAAATGTCTTCAAGGCAGAGATTGATAAATTCTTGATGTCACAAGGAATTAAGGGCTACGGGGAAAATGCGGGTAAGTGGAGTTGAAATGCCCATCAGCCATGATTGAATGATGGAGTGGACTCGATGGGCTGAATGGCCTTACTTCCACTCCTATGTCTCTTAGTCTTATAGACTTATCTAAAGTACTTGAACTGTAGTATTTCCAGTCAATATTTGGAAAGTTAAAGTCCCCCATCACATCTACCCTGTCACTCTTGCTCCTATCGAGGATCATCTTTGCTATCCTATCCTCTGTGGAACTATTTGGAGGCCTATAGAAAGCTCCCAACAGGGTAACATCTCCTTTCCTGTTTCTAATTTCAGCCCATACTGTTTCAATTGTGCCCATCCCCTGCAGTTTCTTTCCCCATCCTATGCGTCCTAAATCTTGTCTAATCGCATCATAATTGCATTTCCCCAGCTATAATTCTTGCCTGGTATATACTTATCCCTTCCATCACTAAAGTAAACATAACCAAATTGTGGTCGCTATCACCAAAGTGCTCACCTACCTCCAAATCTAACACCTGGCCGGGTTCATTACCCCGTACTAAATCTAATGTGGCCTCGCCCCGTGTTGGCCTGTCTGCATACTGCAGTCCTCAAACATCCTTCCTGCGACCATAATACTGTCTTTGACTAACAGTGCCACACCACCCCTTCTTTTACCATTTTCTGTGTTCTTACTGAAACATCTAAGTCTCGGAACCTGCAATAACTATTCCTGTCCCTGCTTTATCCATGCCGCTGAAATGGATTAAAATCCCAGGTACCAACCCATGTTGCAAGTTATTTTATTCCAGATGCTCTTGGCGTTGAAGTATACACACTTCAAACCAACTTCTTGTCTGCTGGTGCCATCTTGAAATCTTAGTTCTGACTTCACCACTCTCACCCTACCATCTACTCGAACTACAATTTCAGTTCCTATCTCCCTGTTGAATTAGTTTAAACCCACCCGAAGAGTATTAGCAAATGCTCTCGTTCCCACAGAGCTTCCTATCTGTCCCCCTAACTATGGAGTCACAACGTTAGAGAGATGTACAGCATGGAAACAGACCCTTTGGTCCAACTCGTCCATGCCGGCCATATATCCCAACCCAATCCCGTCCCAACTGCCAGCACATGGCCCATAACCCTCCAAACCCTTCCTATTCATATACCATCCAAATGCCTCTTAAATTGTATCAATCTCCACCACTTCCTCTGGCAGCTCATTTCATACAAGTACCACCCTCTGCGTGAAAACGTTGCTCCTTAGGTCTCTTTTAAATCCTTCCCCTCTCATCCTAAACCTCTGCCCTCTAGTTCTGGACTCCCCCCACCCCCAGGGAAAAGGCCTTGACTGAAATTTACATGAGTGACACACTTTGAAGAAGAGTTGGATAACTATTCAATGCATTATAATTTATTTGGTATTAGTATAGCAACAGCTAGAAGTTTTGACCAATCCAATACTTTCTTCTATGATTCTGCTCATAAACATTCTTCTTTACAGTATATTGTCTTTACTGCTATGACACATACAAATAGCAGACTTCTGTGAGCTAATGAATTGTATCTTATTTAGGGGAGGATACACAATTCAACTACTTTTATATATAATTAATAACCGCAATATTTATTCCTATGTATATTTTACCTCTTCCCACTTCCCTTCTGAGCAATAGGGGTGGACTCTGTGCCAGAGACCTGTGCCCCATTGCTTACCCCTTCTAAATCGCCTCCCCCAGCAGCATCGAAAACATTATACTTATTGTTGAGGGGAACGGCCTAAGGAGATCCCTGGACTGCCTGCCAGTTCCATTTCCGTCCCCTGACAGTAACCTATCTACCTCCTCCTTTTACCCGAGGTGTGACCACCTCCCTGTAACTCCTCTCAATAACCCCCTCCGCCTCCCTAATGATCCGAAGTTCATCCAGCTCCAGTTCCAATTCCCTAATGCGGTTTTTGAGGAGCTGGAGTTGGGTGCACTTCCCACAGATGCAGTCAGCAGGGACACTACTGGTGACCCTTACCTCCCACATCCTACATTCTCACTATTCTAAATTCCCAACAAGACTACTGAAAAATATTTAAAAAAAACACTTTACCAATTGGTGCCCTTTTATTTTGGTTAGAGGAGGAGGATGGGTGAGAGACACTACCCGTGTAGTGTTTTGGGTAAAGCAACCACACAACTATAAAGCCTCACTTACCCAGCAGTCCAGTGTCTGCTCCTGCTCAGTGTGCGCTCCACCTATACATGCGGTAAACCCTTTATATCTTTTAAAATTTACCTTTTGTTGGGCCTCTGGTCTTTGCTGTCGCTCCTCCCACTTCAACTGCTGCCAAAGAAAAGTGAAGAACGCTGAACTCCTCAAGTAAGCTTTTCTATCTTTTAAAATTTACTGGTGGTGAATTGTTTCCTTGAACCGCTGTAGTCCATTTGGTATAGGTTGACCACAATGTCATTAGGGAGAGAATTCCAGGATTTTGACCCAGCTCTTTTGGGAAGCTATATTTTATGTTAATTTCCTCTTGTAATAAAAGTAAGAATATTATGTTTCAATTGTATAGGACATCTGGAGAGACCAAATCTCAAACAATTTCAGGAAGGATATAAATCATTGGAGGTTGTTCAGGGAAGGTTTATTAGATTAATACCAGGAGAAAGAAGGTAATCTTCTGAGGGTAGCTTGCACAGGTTGGGCTTGTTTCCATTGGAGTTTAGAAGAGTTAAAGGTAAAGGCACAGTGGTAATGTTACTCGACTAGTAATCCAGAACGGCTAGGCAAAAGTGGGTACTGCAGATGCTGGAGATTAGAGCCGAGAGTGTGGTGCTGGCAAAGCACAGCAGGTCAGGCTGCATTGGATGAGCAGGAAAATAAATGTTTCTGGCAAAAACCCTTCGTCAGGAATTCCTGCCCAAAACATCGATCTTCCTGCCCCTCTAATGCTGCCTGGCGTGTTGTGCATTTCCAGCACCACACACTCGACTAGTAATCCAGAACCCCAGGCTAATGTTCTGGGAACATGGATTCAAATCCCACCATGGCAAATTTCAATGCAATAAAAAGCTGGAATAAAAACCAGCACAGTGACAATTATATTGATTGTCATTTTTTTTTTAAAATTACCATCTGCTCCATTAATGTCCTTCAGAGAAGGGAATCTGACATTGGTGATTCTAGGCCCACAGCAATGTGGTAGATTCTTTACTGCACTCTGAGAAATTAAGGATAGGCAATAAATGTTGGCCTAGCCAGAAACATCTACATCCCATGAACGAATGTAAAAAAGCCTGGAATGCCTGCAAGGACCAGGGGCCGTACATTGGGATAAGAATGGATGGCCAGCTTGGTCAGCTGACACAGACATGAATAGCCTCGATCTGGAGTGTTGTGTGTGGTTTTTAATCTGACTGTGGAACGGGCATAATAAAGGTCTACTAAACTGATTTTCAACAATGACAGGACTGACATAAGAATAGAGACTGGATCAGTTAAAAGTATACTCACTGGAGTTTAGAAGAATCTGACATAGCAATCTATAGAATTCTGACAGGATCAGACAGGGTAAACACAGGAAGGATATTTTTCCTGGTAACTGGGGAATCCAGAACCAGAGTCACAATCTAGAGATACAGGGCAGACCATTTAGGATGGAAATCAGGAGAAATGTCTTCACTCAAAGTAGTGAGATTGTGGAATTCTCTGTCATAGAGTCACAGAGATGTACAGCATGGAAACAGACCCTTTGGTCCGACTCTTCCATGCCAACCAGCTATCCTAATCTAATCTAGTCCCATTTGCCAGCACCCGGCCCATATCCCTCTAAACCCTTTCTATTAATATACCCATCCAGATGTCTTTTAACTGCTGCAATTGTACCAGCCTCCACCACTTCCTCTGGAAGCTCATTCCATACACGCGCCATCCTCTGTGTGAAAAAGTTGCCCCTTAGGTCTCTTTTATATCTTTCCCCTCTCACCTGAAACCTATGCCTTCTAGCTCTGGACTCCCCCCACCGCAGGGAAAAGATTTTCTCTATTTATGCTATCCATGCTCCTCATGATTTTATAAACTTCTATAAGGTCACCTCTCAGCCTCTGATGCTCCAGGGAAAACAGCCTGAGCCAATTCAGCATCTCCCTATAGCTCAAATCCTTGTAAATGGTTTGTGAGCCCTTTCAAGTTTCACAACATCCTTCCTATAGGAAGATCAGAATTGCATGCATTATTCCAAAAGTGGCCTAACCAACTTACAGCCGCAGCATGATGTCCCAACTCCTGTACTCAATGCACTTTCCAACAAAGGAAAGCATACCAAACACCACCTTCACTATCCTATCTACCTGTGACTCCACTTTCAAGGAACTATGTTGTGGTTCTGTTCGCCGAGCTGGAAGTTTTTGTTGCAAACGTTTCGTCCCCTGGCTAGGCGACATCATCAGTGCTTGGGAGCCTCCTGCGAAGCGCTTCTTTGATGTTTCCTCTGGTGTTTATAGTGGTCTGTCCCTGCCGCTTCCGGTTGTCAGTTTCAGCTGTCCGCTGTAGTGATTGGTACATTGGGTCCAGGTCGATGTGTTTGTTGATGGAGTTTGTGGATGAATGCCATGCCTCTAGGAATTCCCTGGCTGTTCTCTGTCTGGCTTGCCCTATGATAGTAGTGTTGTCCCAGAAGGCAAATGTGCTAAACCCCTTCTGAACCACCCTGTCTGCATGTGACACATACTTCAAAGACCAGAACCCCTCGGTCTCTTTGTTCCATATCACTATCCGAGGCCCAACCTTTAATCAGTGTAAGTCCTGCCCTTGTTTGTTTTACCAAGATGTAATATTTTGCATTTATTCCAATCCAAAAAATCACAAACATCCTTCGAGTATAAAGGCAAGAATAGTATACTTAAGAATAAAATAAGTAAGGCAAAAAGGGGACAGGACACCACTTTGGCAAATAAGGTAAGGAATAGGGAAAGGGTTTTTAGAAATACATTAAGACCAAATGGGTCACTAGAGAGAGAATTGGCTACCTTAAAGATCAGCAAGGCAGCCTATGTGTGGAGACATAGGAGATTATGGTTGTTGGGGGGGATACTAAACGAGTGGCATCAGTGTTTACTGTGGAGAAGGACGGATTTGTAGAGGTTGTCAAGATTAGAGATCGTGAGGATGATGAGATGGGAGGAGATTGAAGGGTATTACAGAGATGTTTGTGATACCCGAGATAGTGATGGTTCTGAGGTGAGAGAGGATTTCTAGAGATAAGGAAGAGTTTAGTCTGGATGAGGTGACAGTGATCTGGGGAGTTGTGAGCATGGAGGAATTCAGTGATAGCGAGAGTTAGTCATAATGTTATACAGCACAGTAACAGACCCTATGGTTAAACCAATCCGTGTCGACCATAATTCCCAACTAATCTAATCGCACCTGCCTCCGCTTGGTCCACATTCATCCAAATATTTCCTATTTATGTACTTGTCTAAATGTCTTTTAAACATTGTAATTGTATTCACAGCTGCCTCTTTTTCTGGGAGTTCACTTCACACATGTAAAGGTAAAAACAAATCCCCAATTTATTTTTTAAACCTTTCTCATCTATTTTCAAATTGTATGCACCCAGGTCTTGAATTCCGCCCTACCCCCGGCCATTCACCTTGTCTACACACTTCATGGTTTTTTAAACCTCTAAGGTCATCCCTCAACCTCCTACGCTGTGGACGAAACGTTTGCAACAAAAACTTCCAGCTCGGCGAACAGAACCACAACAACGAGCACCCGAGCGACAAATCTTCGCACAAACTTTGATCAAGGAACTATGAACCTGCACTCCAAGGTCTCTGTTCAGCAACACTCCCTCGGACCTTACCATTACATGTATAAGTCCTGCTCAGATTTGCTTTCCCAAAATGCAGCACCTCACATTTATCTAAATTAAACTCTACACAAAGATGTTGAGGCCAAAATATAGAATGTTTTCAAGAAGGAGATAAGGCCAAAAAGATCAAAAGCAGGGGCAAGGTACTGAATTGGATGGTCAGCCATGATCATGTTGAATAGCAGAGCAAGCTTGAAATACTGAATGGCCTACTCCTATTCCTATTTACTACATCTCTATGAACAAAGTGTATGAGTGCAGGAATAGGCCATTCAGTCCATCAGATCTGCTCGGTCATTTGATATTTTTCTTATCCTCTTTCTCCTGTCTCCTCCCTACAATTGTGCAACCATTTTTAAAATTCCCAACCTGTGGAAATAGTTTATCTTTATCTATCCCGTCTTTTCCTGTTGTTATAGAGTCATAGTCATAGAGATGTACAGCATGGAAACAGACCCTTCGGAATAGGAGGAGGCCATTCAGTATTTCAAGCTTGCTCTGCCAATCAATATGATCATGGCTGACCATCCAATTCAGTACCTTGCTCCTGCTTTCGCCCCATATCCTTTGATCCTTTTGGCCTTCGGTCCAACCTGTCTATGCCGACCAGATATCCCAACCAAATCTAGTCCCACGTGCCAGCACCCGGCCCATATCCCTCCAAACCCTTCCTATTCATTATACCCATCCAAATGCCTCTTAAATGTTGCAATTGTACCAGACTCCACCACTTCCTCTGGCAGCTTATTCCATACAAGTACCACCCTCTGCGTGAAAAAGTTGCCCCTGAGGTCTCTTCCCCTTTCACCCTAAACCTATGCCCTCTAGTTCTGGACTCCCTGACCCCAGGGAAAAGACTTTGTCTATTTATCCTATCCATGCCCCTCATAATTTTGTAAACCTCTATAAGGTCACCCACAGCCTCCGACGCTCCAGGGAAAGCAGACCCAGCCTGTTCAGCCTCTCCCTGTAGCTCAGATCCTCCAACCC
>NC_057714.1:112689581-112695178 GCF_004010195.1 Chiloscyllium plagiosum | reverse complement strand
TCCATGCGGTTGAACATAACATGAATAACGTGAGGCCCTAACACAGATCCTTGTGGAATGCTATCAGTCACATCCTCTCAATGTGACTATTCTTACCCATTACACCTATTATCTGTTGCCTGTTACTCAACCAATTTCTGTAAAAGAACCTGAAGGACCTGACAAGATGGATGGAGCAAGTATGACCCCTCTCGCCGCTCAATCCAGAACCATAGGGAATGATTTTAAAATTACAGTTTGCCTTTTTATGACCGAGATGAGAAGAACATTTTTCTGAGTGTGGTGTGATTTTTGAAGTTCTCTGCCTCAGAAGACAGGATCATTCAATGTGTTTTTAAAACAGATGGATAGATTTTTGTTAGGAAGGGAAATTGAGAGTTGTCAGACAAGGATGATGGGAATGTGAATTTGAAACATCAAACAGATCAACCGTGGCCTTACTGAATCGCTGGAGCATAATTGTCTATTTCGGCTCCTAATTTTTCTGTTCAGCACCACTCACGACAACTCAGTCTGCAGCAAGAACTGAACAACAACCAAGCCTTCAGCTGTTAGAGGTGGAACAAGCATTTGCACTACACAACTGCCTGGCAATACCAACCAAGAAGAGTAAAATCTTAACCTTGACTAGAAACTGAACTGGACTAGCCAGATTAATACTATAGCAATAACAACTATAAGTAATTATCTCCTGACTACCCAACCTCTGTACACCATCCACAAGTCGTTCTGTTTCGCTAACACAAATTTGCTAAAATGTGATTGACGAATTGGGACACTGTTTTGAAAGCATGAACTTTTAAAATGTGCTGGCTGTAATGCGATTACATCACCAACACTTTAAGCACTGTTTCTAAAGCATGATTTTTCTATAATGCAGGGTTGCACAAGAACGCAACCATCGAATTATAGAAGAACTATCTATACTTAGCATAAGTTGAAAGTATGATGGAATGCTCTCCTTTTGTCTGGATGAATGCAACACTCAAGCTGCTTGATACCATCCGGACAAAGCATCTCTTAACTGGCACCCTATCCACCACCTTCAGTGTTGACTTCACCAGTGGCACGCAGGCAGCAGTGTATACCATCTACAGTAACTCTGAGACCCTTCTGACTGCACCTTCCAATCTGTGACCTGAAAGAACAAGGGCATCAGATGCAGGGGGGACACTGCAAGTTCCACTCCTAGCCACATACTAGCGTGACTTGGAACTATATTGTCATTCCTTCATTGTGGTTGGGTAAAACTGCTGGAGTTTCCTTCCGAACATCAATGTGAGTGTCCCTATACTCCAAACACCTACAGTGATTCAAGAAGGCAATTCACCACCAGCTCCTTCAATGCAGTTAGAGATGGGCAGTAAGTACTGATACCCACATCGCATGAATGAATAATAATTTTTAAAAAGTGAGAAGGGTGGCCACTCAAATTTCTATTATCACCACATTACAATGATCTTCTCATAATGGATACTCAAATCATTGATTCTCAACAAGACTATTGAAGGGAAATGGCAGAGGTGGAAAGAAGTGCAGAATCAGTGATTGAATTCATCAATGTAATGTCTGTTTTAAAATGCAGTAATTAGGCTTGTCTCTTTCAGCTCACACAAAAGATATGCCATTTACCTGTGAGACTTGTGGGAAGTCATTTAAACGCAGTATGTCACTGAAAGTCCACTCTCTGCAGCATTCGGGAGAGAAACCTTTCAAATGTGAGGTAAGTGCCATGCGATGTTTGCAACTTCCCTCTTCTTTCCACCATTCCCCCATCTTCCCTTTTAACCAGGAAAGAGTCAATCGTTGAAATAGAGTAAAAATATAACTTCCACCTGCTGCTTTTTAGTGAGGTCAATTTCCTTGTTTGTGTCAGAATCAGACATAATAATTTCACCTGGCACTGGTTATGTAATCAAGTAAGATACAAACCCCATTTCCCTCCAAGTTTCATAACTTTATTCACAGAATCAAAGAACTATTACAGTGCAGAAGGAGGCCATTCATCGTGTCATGTCTGTATTGGCTTAGTGCATTTTGTGTCTTTCCCCCATACTCTTGAACATTGCTTCTATTTTAATAACCATTCAACACTTTGTCAGTGTTACACCTTGAGAAATTTAAGATGGAAATACCACTGAATACGTCAGTGTGCTTCAGTGGCTTTTAGTGCCAGAGCACATTATGGTCTGAAAGTTACAGTCTGGTGTTACTTGTCAGCCTGGTTATGGGACCAACATCAATGAGGAGTTGAGGCAGAGATGGCGACAGTGAATGTCAGGCTGGTAAGTTGGACCACTGGTGAACTGGCCAGCTTTGTTCTCGCTGACCCAATCTGTTGCAGTCACCCAAGGCCTTGATCAGCTTTTCTTCTTTATGTACTGTTATGCAAGCACTGTGGCATCTATCCTGATAGCTACTTCAGTCAATATGATACTGGTGTGTCATGGATTGAATTGGGAAAATGCAGACTGTGGAGATATTTTTTAATGCTGTTTTGGCAACAGTTTATGATTAAGTCGGTCTGTTCTCAACCTTGGTGTCACATTTGATCTTGAGATGAGTTTCCAGCTTTGTGAGAAAAAAAATTATTCACACTTAAAGTGTTGAAAATGAGAGTGCATGGATTTAAGGTAATTAGCAAAAGAAGCAATGGAGGCACAAAGAGAAACTTTCACACAGCAAGTGGTAAGCATTGTAATGCACTGCCTGAGAGTGTGACAGAGGCAGGTTCAGTGGAGACATTCAAGAAGGAATTAGACTGGTATCTGAAAAGGAAGAATGTGCAAGGTTTACACACAAAAGGTGGTTGTATGTCACTTGGAGAGCCAGTTCAGAGATCCGGCTTGGACACGGTGGGCCAAATGGCCACCTTGACTATTGAAACAGTTGGGTGATTCTGTGTATTAATATTTTTTTGACTGCATTAACCAGCTTGTGGAAGAGGCAAGTAGAATTAGTGAAAGTTGGTGCCTTGCAAGGTGTCCTGTCTACGTAGTAACAGGCATTGGCCATTTTGCCTTGTTTGCCGTTTAGTTGCATTCATTTACATGCTAAAACCTGAAAGCTATAGCTTTGAGTGCTGATCTAATAGTGGTATCCAGAACTAGGAGGCACAGTTTCAGAATAAAGCCTATTTATGGCTGTCATGTGGAGGAATATCTTGATCTTAGGACTTCTCTGAACATATTCAGACCTGAGAGAGACAGATATCTATTCAGGTAAACAGGCAGAAAAGTGGAGTTAAGGTCAAGATTTTATTGACTGGTTAAGCTGGCATGAGTATCCATATGCCTACTGCTGCCCCTTTTTCGATGTGCTTAAGTTCCAGAAGTATCCGAAACAGGAAACAGTACCAAACATCTACTTGGAAACTTGCCTCTATTCTTACTATACTGTTTAATAGTTGTTATATGCATCTGCTTGACATTTTTTGGCAATGGACTCACTTGTTTTGAAACAAAGTGGGAATTTTGGCATAGCATACTCTGAGGCAGCAATGGTCACATTCACAAGTCTTTTGTCCCCTGAGGTTGCAATAATTTTCCAAGCCTTGCAATGGAGTCACTGTGGGGAAAACACTTGCGAAGCTTTTGACGTGTATTAAATACGTGAAATTATTCTTCTTCCCCCTGAGTCACGGTCCGCTTATAACCTAAAATCACAGGGTCTCAAACCTTAGGCTGCTAGGGCTTCTTGCTGTCCTGCTTCCTCACTGTCGACACCAGCGAGTGTCAAGTACTTCTCCACAGCGATGCAGCTGACTTTGGAACCCAATGACTTTCCCATCCAAACCCCTACCACTTTCTTTATGGCCTCGGTCCCTGATATGCTGAGAGTCCTCATATCTCAGAGTGGCTCACAAGACTGAATTCATCTTTATGTGCATCCTGTAATCAAATAGTTCCTTTCCAATGAACAGGAATTCGTAGAGCAAGGAGAAATGGAAAGTTAGGTGTGAAGTATCATCTTGAGGTTTCCGGTAGCAAGGGTTTACTAAACCAAAACAGAAATTGCTGGAGAAGCTCAGCAGTTCTGGCAGCATCTGTGGAGAGAAATCAGAGTTATCATTGTGGGTCCAGTGACTCTCCTTCAGACCCTTCTTCAGGTGATCAAGAGTATTCTGTTGTCTTACATGGGTTCAAGTCCTACCTGCTTCTGAGGTGTGTAATAACATTGGCAAATGGGTTGATTATAAAATATGTATTTCTTGTGCTGAAAGCAACTTTCTAAAATGGAGGTCGATCTGGATCTGTTGCTGTTTGTAATTTGGTACATTCCATTTCTGATTTTTATAATGGCTGAGGCTTGGCAGAAAGATCCAGGGTGAGGCAGAGGATAAAGAGAGCAGCAGGAAAATGAGACCAGTAATGTCTGTGTCAGGGTGTTAATGGTACTATTGTACTCTGGCATCACATCAGTTTCAGTCGAATTATTGTTACATGAGTTTATGCCCAATAGCTACTTTTGATTTAGCAGTTGTATAAAGACAAACATTTAAGATTTGGAGTTTTACCCCCGTCCTTTGATAGCACCATCTTTGAAGGGGCAATTGGTAGCAAGGGAAGCGTAGGTATAATGATTTAAGAATCATTTGTCCAGTTGTTTCTTCCTAGTACCTGTTGAAAATTTTTGAATTTAGTTAACATTTATAAAACCCTGGAATGGAAGCTGGGGTAAACATTGCATTTGCATTTACTGTAAGGAGCTGCACTAACCCTACCTTTTTACACTTGTGTCTTCAATCATTAGAACTGCAATGAAAGATTCCAGTACAAGTATCAGTTGCGCTCTCATATGAGCATCCACATCGGACACAAGCAGTTCATGTGCCAATGGTGCGGCAAGGACTTTAACATGAAGCAGTATTTCGATGAACATATGAAGACGCACACTGGTACGACTTTTCAACTTTAACTAGACAGCTATTGTGATCAGAATTCAAAGCTCAAAGGACAATATAACTTTTCTGTCCTCTAAGGAAAGTGGTGATGTATCTGACGCAGAATTGTTTGGAGGGTGGGGGAGAAGGAACAGTAATCATTTCAAATAATTTGTTCGCCTGTTTCATTCTGAAAGAATAAATAAGCTTTTTTGTCATTTACTTCAATTTTAGATTACTTAGTGTGGAAACAGGCCCTTCAGCCCAACAAGTCCACACCGACTGGCCGAAGCGCAACCCACCCAGACCCATTTCCCCTACATTTACCCCTTCAGCTAACACTACACTAGCCCAATTTCCTCCATATGCTTATCCAATGCCCGCTTAAATGCCCATAAAGAGGGAGAGTCCACCACTGCTACTGGCAGGGTATTCCATGAACTCACGACTCGCTGAGTAAAGAACCTACCCCTAACATCTGTCCTATACCTACCACCCCTTAATTTAAAGCTATGCCCCCTCGTAATAGCTGACTCCATACGTGGAAAAAGGTTCTCACGGTCAACCCTATCTAAACCCCTAAACATCTTGTACACCTCTATCAAGTCACCCCAAACCTTCTTTTCTCCAATGAAAACAACCCCAAGTGCCTCAACCTTTCCTCATACGATCTTCCTACCATACCAGGCAACATCCTGGTAAAACTCCTCTGCAC
>NC_057714.1:112670178-112689531 GCF_004010195.1 Chiloscyllium plagiosum | reverse complement strand
TCTTACCAAAGTGAATCACCTCACACTTACCTACATTGAACTCCATTTGCCACCTTTCTGCCCAGCTCTGCAACTTATCTATATCCCGCTGTAACCTGACACATCCTTCCTCACTGTCAACAACTCCACCGACTTTCGTATCATCCGCAAACTTGCTCACCCAACCTTCTAGCCCCTTCTCCAGGTCATTTATAAAAATGATAAATAGCAATGGTCCCAAAACAGATCCTTGCAGAACACCTTGGCAGATCCTTGGTCCCGACCAACCCCCTCAAAATATTTTAAGAAGGTAGCCACATCCTAACATTTTCTTATTTTCAAGGTAGATATGAAGTGCGTGTCCCAGATGTGATGTGACTGGTCAAAACTATTTAATGTTAAGCAAAACACTATTTAAACACTATAATTAAAATACAAACAAAAGAAAGGAATTTTAAATAACTATTATTGGAAAACTTAACTGAATAATAGATACAGTACCTTTTGCGAATTAACTATTTCAATATAGTAACATCCCATAAACATACCCCTTCGCAAAAAAGTAAATTCAGATACAGATTTTTACATGCAGTTCTCAGTTCCATGAGGAAACAACATCAAGAGAAATTTCAGAGAAAGTAGCAGTTAGGAATAATTTTCTTAAGCACCAACCCTTCTGGGACCCAAACAGCCTCTAACTGCTATTACTAAAAATAAACTAGAAAGACTGATTCGTGAGAACTGGCCACTCCTCTTCTATTGTTACAAAAATATCTAAAGGCCCATTAAACTATTGACTTAGGCAATCTGCAGTAGCCACTTCAGCACCTCTGCCTTTACAACCTCCCCTCAAAAAAACACCCAGAACAAAATTATTATTACCTCACAGGAGGAAACTGGAGCACGCAGACATGGGGAGAATATGTAAACACAGTCGCCGAGGGCAAAATTGAACTTGGGTCCCAATGCTAACCACTGAGCCACCATGCTTTATTCTTTATTCATTCATGGGATGAGGGTGTCACTGGCTAGGCATTTATTGCCCATCCTTGCCAAGAGGACAGTTAAGAGTCAACCACATTGTTGTGGGTCTGGAGTCACATGTCTCCCAGACCAAGTAAGGATGGGAATTTCCTTCCCTAAAGGACATTAGTGAACCAGACATTGTTCTAAGAAAAAAAACAATGGATTCATGATCATCATTAGATTCTTAATTCCAAATATTTATTGAATTCATATTCTACCATCTGTTGTGGCAGGATTCGAACCCAGGTCCCCAAATCATTATCTGAGTCTCTGGATTAACAGTCCAGTGATAATACCACTAGGCCACGTCCTCCCCTTAATGCCACCATATTATCTTGGCTATGAAGGATTCTGTGGAGTCCAGAGGTTGTGAGAAATGCACCCTGTTTCTTTCTCGTAACTTCCTGCTGCTTCTTCACTGCTGCTTCTAGATTGGTATCATCAACAAAACTTTTAATCTCGATCTGTTTTTGTATATGTGTGTACACTGCATTTGTGTGCATGCATATACATGTGGCAAACGTTTGTACATACGAGAGAAATTAGATTTTAAAGTGGTTCAAAGGGAGTTCCACTAGTCAGTGCAAGTCGGAGAATTATAAGTTTATTGCTACATTCTTCATTATTGCTAAAGTTTATGCTCAAGCAAGACAGAAGCTTATATCCTAATGCATGGGACAGTTGACCAAGTCAGCTGATCGTTATCTGACTGTCTCTAGTAGTCAAGCCACTAAATTATTAGTATTTGATCATGCATTCAGATCTTTGTTGAAAGATCTATACCACTATAGAAATGGCTGTAACTTTGTGTTCCAAAGTGAAAATGAAAGGGAAAACCTACACACTGGTTGCTTGATCTTGGTGACAATATCTGTTTTCAACTCTTAGGTGTACAAAAGGAACTTCGCAGATGGTAATTTAAAACGCTGATATGAGCCATTCTGAGTAAAACCCATGTCCAGGGATCTTGGTTATTTGCCTCCGGCTAATGCATCAAAAAGTCTTGTGCCTCTACCAGGAATTCTGTAAAAATTATACTGTCTGTCTTTCTCCCTATGTTAGCATGGTAATATACTTCCCTTTTGATCTGGAAATGCAATATTATGAAGAAAGTTTCCACTCATTTTTCCTTTTCGCTGGGTACAGTTCCATGAATTCCTGGCATTCTGTTACCTCATCACAATGGCCATTCATCAAGTGTAAGGCCAGATCTGTTTTTGCAATCTGTTTGATCATATAAGCCATCAGCCTGTGCTGCCCTCCACAAATGTGTAATTTCTATTTCCAAGTCAGATTGGTGTGTGACTTGGAGGGAAACTCAAAGGTGATGAGACTCCCATGTATCTGCTGCTCTCGACCTTCTAGTCATGATTTGGAGATGCCGGTGTTGGACTGGGGTGTACAAAGTTAAAAATCACACACCAGGTTATTGTCCAACAGGTTTAATTGGAAGCATACTAGCTTTCAGAGCGACGCTCCTTCATCAGGTGATCACCTGATGTGCTTCCAATTAAACCTGTTGGACTATAACCTTGTGTTGTCTGATTTTTAACCTTGACCTTCTAGATATTGATGATTGATAGGTGCTATCTTGGAACCCTCAATGAATTTCTTGTAAATAGTACATGCTGCTGCAACTCTGAGTCTGAAGTGGAGGGAGTAAATTTTGAAGGTGATGGATGAGATGCAGATGCTTTGTCTGGATAGTTAGAATTTCTTAAATATTGATGCTATTCTGATCAAGTCAAGTGGAAAGTATTTAATCCTGCTCTTGTGTCTTGTTGATGGTGGCCAGACTGAGAGGTCATAAGGTGAATTAGATGGAACCAGCTGGAATTGTTCACCGTAGAACGGAGCAAGTTAACAGTGGAGAGGGATTTGGTGGGAAGGTAGGCAGAGTTGATGGAACATTCCTAATTCTGAAGTAGAAAGTGTTTTTGAGTGGCACGAAGTTCAGTAATCAGAGGACATAGATTTCAGATAATGGCAAAAGAACCAGAAAGAGCACAGCAAGTTGTTAAGTGTCTGAAATGTGCTACCTGAAAAGTGGGGTATCGAAACAGATTAAATTGTAATTTTCAAATGTGTTTGCATGCAGACTTAAAAAGAAAACAACATGTAGGGCTGTGTGGAAAGAGCCGGGACAGACTAATTGAATAAATTGCAGGCATGGCATAGACATGAGCCAGGTGACCACCACCTGTCCTGTGTCATTCTGTAATTTAGGACAATATAATGCTGGGTCATAATAAGAGATAGGAACAGGACATTCATGCCCTTAAGTCTGCTATGCCATTCCATACAATCATAGTTGATCAACCTCAGGCTGATAGGAACTGAAGAGAAAGGAACAGCAGTAGACATTAAAGTTCCAAAGCTAGTGAGTCAGAATCACATTTTCACTATGTCACTATGCTGAATCATTCAGTCCTGAGTGTCAGAGGCAACCTCTTGTCTGTTGCTTCTGACTTTAGCTCATGGCTACTTCAGATCCAGCTTTGCTTGATTGCGTTACATGTTCATTTCTCTGCCATTTTGTTCTTGGGACCTGTCTCTCTCAAGTTTGTCACTTGCTGTCCATCACAAAAGCCTTGATAAACTGGCAGACTGCCTTGAACTGCGAGTAACAGTTACATTGATTGCAATCAGGGGCAGTTATGTTGATTGCAAAAACCAAAAGAACTGTGGATTCTGGAAATCAAACAAAAACAGAAATGGCTGAAAAGCTCAGCAGATGTGGAGAGAAATCATAGTTAAATGTTTTATCCCTTCCTCTAGTAGTTGGGCTCATATACAACCCAGCTCAGGTAAGGATGGCAAGTTTCTTCTCCAAAGGACATTAGTAAATTGATTTCTGTTTGTAACAGTCTGTCAACTTCTCATCATTTTCTTAACTGCCATAGTGGGAATTTAACTATGGTTTACAGAACTAAGGGGTAAATGGAATTGAGACTTTAAAAATTTGCTGCAGCTATGATGGGCAAGTGGCCGCCTTCAGAGCTGTGTCATTGTGTTCTCTGGATTGTTGTCCAATAACATGACTTCTACATGATTGTAACCTCTTGGCAATTCAGGGCTGCAAGTTGAGTTTATATCCTCACTAATTGCTGAGTTAAAATGAAAAATTAATCTTTTATTTGCTTCCAGGGGAGAAACCGTACATCTGTGAAATCTGTGGCAAGAGCTTCACCAGCCGGCCAAACATGAAACGGCACCGCCGGACGCACACGGGCGAGAAGCCATATCCATGCGATGTCTGTGGACAGCGCTTTCGTTTCTCCAACATGCTGAAGGCGCACAAGCAGAAGTGTTTCCGAGTCACCAACCCCATCACGGCAGACAGCAACCCCCTGAGCCTCACATCCGCCACGCCTCCCAACTCCAGTAATCCTCTCATCAGCCCCCATCCCCAATCACACCCTCACTCCCTCCCTCTGCCCCTCCTTCACTCCCTCCCACCAACTCTCCCCCCTCCCCCGCACCTTCCGCCACCACCTCCCCTGTTTCCAGCTGGACGGATAAACGCCAACAACAACTGAATGGCTGTAAACGGAGGGCAGTTTTGGCCCTCCGAACAAAAGAAGAGACAAATGACTAGCAAACAGTCAGAAGCGCGCACTGGGTGTGACGCTGAATATATTCTGTTACCTGGAAGGAATATAACCAAAGGGGGCATACTTAACGAATGGGGACTCAGAGTCAAGCAACCTTGAAAAAAATCATGATTGATTTATGTAACAAAAAAAACTATTTTGGTGTATTATTTACAGTAAGGATGTAGACAAAGGATTTTTGTTTTTTAATGTCATTATAGGACTAAAGGCTATTACCAAGTAGTCTGAACTACTTTTAAAGGCAGCCTAGACTTAAACTGCTCTCACTTAAAAAAAAAAGACTTTTTCTGTTTGCGTTTTTGAGCATAAATATCCCTGCGGCATATAATGCAAGAAGGACATGTACAGATTTAATGCAGAGAGCAAAGCTAAGCAGCAGCCCTTCATAAATGTGTTTCTAATATACTTAATTAGCAAGGTATTTTGTGATTCCTCCCCTTTCTAAGCATCCCTTTCCATCTCTACAAATCCAATTCCTTCCCATACCCAATCCCACTCCTCTACAAACCCAACCTCTTCCCAACCCCAAATCCCCCCTCATTCCCAAACCCAGACCCATCCTTTTGAGCCTCCAAAGTGTAACCTGCTATTTTTTTAACACATGTTTAATTAAGTAAAGCAAGCTGTGCTTGTGTGTAGCAAGTTGAACCATTTACCGTGGCATGTCTAAACCGACTTGACCTTTTAGCAGCCATTGTCGTCTTATGAGTGAACCGGAACAGTGTTTATTTTACCATGGACTGTAGAGCTTACCACAGAAGCAACTGAGGTGAGAGGATAAGAGCGAATGGAACCAAGTGACTCCAGCTTGTGGCCAAGTACAGACACCAAAGAGGGAACGACGAACAAGATCAGTCACAGAAAGTAGGACTTCTCTCTCAGGCAATTAACAGCCTGGAGGTAGGGACCTGGGTGGATTGCAAAAGTATGCTGTATCCACCTCCTACACCAGTTCACCTTACTGACTGCTTTGCCTCCAAAATTTATGGACATGTTTGTTGGGGCCTGCCAGGGATCCCTTGGAGGACCAAGTTAGCACTTGATGATCACGAGCACTGTCGCTTTTAATAGGAAAGTAGAGTTAATAAAGACAGAAAGAAGTATTTTCTTTTAATATTTAAAGTGCAGCAGAAGGACAGACCATTCCAATCGTTCTTATAGAACTGAGTCTGTAGTTTAAATGGGAATGAAACTGGTCAGTGCTGTTCAGGAGGATTCTGCACTAAGCCAAGCAGGCATGGTGTAATGGAAGGACTGAGAAATTGCGTGCAGTAGAAGTCAAGTAAGGAGTTTTGAGGTGTTGAAATCTCAGCAACAAGAAATATTGGGAAATATGTTGCTTTAAGTTGCAGCTGATGTGAGGGTTTTTGCACTGTTCATTAACATGAAACTTTACAGGCCCCAGGGAATAAAAAAGAGATGACATTCTCTTGCAAATGGTTGCCTTAAAGGACTTGACTTACAGAGTTTAGCAAGACATGGTTGGGAATCATTAGATATATTTGCACATCACAGAGATACTTCTCTCCCTCCTCCTGCAATTGTCATCAAATGTAGCTGAAATTCAGTCATAGAAACAATATGATGGGCTCAGATCTAAAGTGTGGTCAAATTAGAAGTGTGACTTGGTACCAGAACTGGGGATTCTTCTTTTTGTCTGGAGTTAAGCCCAGATGCGTCAGATGTTTGCTGTCTGACGTAGGACTTTCAGCACATACTTCAGTATTTCAGATAGTGCCTTTGTCATTATGCTGCTACTCTAGGATGAAAATCTCCTTGACTAGCTTCCCCCTGATCAAGGGCTTTTATTTTACTGGAAGGCATCCAGTATAATTGTGGCCCTGCTCACAAGCGTGAGCAAACACTCACAATTGACAGTGACAATGCGAGGTCTGGTTGAGCTTTTGATTTGGTAACCCTTCCAGTAACTGTTCAGGGTGGACTATATGACAAACCCAGGGATATTAATTGCATTGCTGCAGCATCCTTTCTGTCTGAGTCCAATTCACCTGAGACATCTTGACTTCAAAAATGGTGTGCCTTTCAAAGGTGCAGTTTTGTAAGTAGGATCGAAGGAGGAGGACAGAGAGGAGCAGTCTTCCATTGGCTACTCTGATACCATTGCTGCTACAGGTACCTTACCAGAAAGGTCTTGTACTTGACACAGCTGTCTGCTTGTGGGGGATTTTCACATATAGCTTTATGGGAAGAGTTCCCCAAAATTGAATCATTTCTATATGCTGCCATTTTAATCACCTTCTGTTCTATTGGACTAATGGATATTGCCATCCCTTTTAACTTGAACACTAACCTAGATTTTAAAGCATTACAAAGGGGAGAGCTTAATTTTTGAAGCCCACCTTAAACTGCAGCAATTACTTTCTTTGGGAGCTGGAAGAGACCTCTGATTTTAGGGTGGGATTTTGTTGAATCATGCGGACATTACACTACATCCTCGCCACAGATTAATCTTTGTGTAATCATTAAATATCCATTTTTCCCTACCTATCCTAAAGTTTATTTGATCATAATGCAGGATTAAAATAATAGAAATTCAACTGAAACATTCAGTTTCATTGATGTGCTTATAGGCTGCTTTAACCATTTAAATCACTATTTTGCACCGGGGCATGGGAGAAGGCATTCTCTGTTTCTGACCTGCAGATTTTAGAGGAATCATTACTCTACTATTAGTAACAGCAGAGCAAAGTTTGTTTGCAAGTGCATTGTTAAGTCTCAAACTTTTTTTTTCACAGAAATTAACGTGCAGTATTTGTCATTGTACAGAGACAAGGAGGAAAATATCAGTGAAGCATCGCAGTATTTTTAATATGCTCTTATCGGATACAGAGTTTAAAAAATAAAATAAAATAAAAAGTTGGTTATTGTAAAGACATAGGACTTTTAATATTCAATGTTTTGATACTTTTGAATTCTGCCTGATTTGCTCATCCAGGAGATAAAGGACGACTGCACCTTGAGGCAGTAGCAATCTTTGGGACGGGCATCCTGATACTTATTTCCAGTATTGATAATTCAGCCGACTTTTAATTGGAATTGGTGTTCTAACATAGGAGCCCTCAGTTCATTAGCAAGTAAACCTGCTAATTCTCTCAGATGCAGCAAAGCAGCATGGTGTAATGGGATGCTAGCCTGTTGTTATAGGATCCAACAGTAATGACAGCAAACTTTGTTCCAAGTTTGCAATTCAGGACAAAACTGTGATCAAAGGGGGTTTATGGGATCCTTTGCACAAAACAGTATAATGTGAATCATCCATTTCAGCTGTTCCTTTTCCTTCAGATCCTGGAATTTAATTTGTATGATATTCTCATCTTTCATTATATATTTTATATATATATTCTGCTAATAATTGCATGCTAAATGGAATTCAACCAGAGGGAGGGAGCGGTTATGATTCTGTGCTTCCTTCTGCAGCCTTCATCTCTTCATTGTACTTTTTAATTCCCTGCAATACATAATCCTTCTATTTTATTTAACAATTCTAAAAAAGAGTTGGATGAAATTATCTCTAATAAAAAAAATTCTTTTTAAAAAAAGGCTATTGGCCATCACAAAGTGAGAAACCTGTGCACGTAAATGATATAGCCAAGTGCAATCTGTCAAAACTGCAGCTGAGAGTCTCAATTCACACCTTTAAGGATTGCCTTGGCTTTTTCAGAGGCGCACTGCCTGTGGGTATCACATTGTTGCCACACGTATTCATTTAAAACAAAATTTGAAGCCCTAGTTCTAATTGCAACAACTTCTGGAATCCATCCGGTTAATGGTGAGGTTATTATATCATTCCACTCATTATGGAAGTACTTCAAACAGGCGTGCTCTGGCCTGCCAAGTCCCTGAGGCTATATTGAGTTAAGGTTTGGTCTCCAGCTGTGTTCATGGAGGATTTTTTTTTAAATTAAGTTTAAAGGCTGTTGTTCAGAGTTTGAGAAACATGAACAAGGTTAGCACTGAATTGGAGCCTTTTAACCCTTTGTTGACATCCTTATTTCACAGTGAATGTTACTTTTGCTGTACAAAATGAAATCATGGGTGAATTGATTCATAAGCTTCGTTTAGGTAAGCTGTATTTACAATTAAATATTGCACCTTATCCCTAATACCCCTTCCTCCAAAGGACCACAGATGAGGGGGGAAAAACACTGCTTCATACTGTAGTTATTCCGCTATCTTGTGGAGAAATTTAATTTGAAGTGAGATCATATTGATGTAGATGGCTGCATAGTACTGCCTCATTCAGGTAGTGTTGTGCAGCTTGATGAATAGAGGAAATGCTACAGTTAATATTCGTTGGATATAAGGCCAAAATTTAGCTTGGCCCATTTAGTAAAGCATTAGGTTTAAGAAAAAAAATTAAAATCAAATTTGTGTATCAGTCATAAGTATGTTAATTCTATATTTTACTACATAAACACATCTTAGTTATCTTGTGTACATAGCATTAATGTAGAATGTTGTAGTCTTGTGGTTTAAAGGAAGATTATGTCCATAGGTGCTACAATTACCAGTCTATATCTGTCATTTATGTATTGCTTAGTGTATAGTGTAGTCAGGATTTGCTGTCTAATTCCTGAAGAAATAAATTCTTTCATTATGATAAAAGTATGGTTTACACCTTGTATTCTTAAAAATTGTTGTCAACCAACTTGGAATTTAGCACAATCTTTGCACGTTTTTTCCTGTAATTCACATACTTTTTGTTTATCCTTTTGGAGAAGCTTGAAACTAAAGAATTCTTCACTTCCCTCAGTCTTTTTCTTTCTTCAATGTTTTTAAAATCCAAGCAACGTGCATACTAATTATTAAATCAAAATGTTGCCAATTCTAAATAGGAAAAGCTGAAAGTACCTAGCAGGTCAGGCAATCTCCATGGAGAGAGAAAGAGTAAATGTGCCATGTTCTGTGACCTGTCATCAGAACTGGAAGCAAGTTTTACTCACCTGCAAAGCCTGGGAAGAAGAGGTTGAAGTAAGAACAAAAAGGAAGGACAGACATAGGAGAAATTAAATGGCAGAGGGGTTATTAGTGTAAAGAGACAGGGTGATAAAAGGACAATTTCAAGAAGAGGTGTAAATGGAATTAGATTAATCAGTAACACCTACTTTCCAAAACAAAATGGGGTTAATGGTTAGGATTGAGAAATTGTTGAACTACACGAATATTCCAATCAGGAGTAGGCTATTCAATAACTGATCTGGTTGTTACCCGAAATATACGTAACTACCTAGCCTGATAACCTTTCAACACCTTGAGATTCTATCTGTCGCTGATTTAAAATATTGAAGGATTCTACTACCACTACCTTTTTCAGAAAGACAGTTCCAAAGACAGTCAACACAGTGAAAGAAGTTCACCTCATCTCAGTTTTAAATGATGTCCCCTGATTTTTAAACAGTGATACCCTCCATCCCGTTCTAGATTCTCCCAAGGGAGGAAACATATGCTTCCTCTCTACACTTACAAGAATCCCTTACAATTTTATATGTTTCAAGTCGTCATTTATTTTCCTGAACTGCAATGGATACAAACCTAGCCTGTCCAACACTTCCTCATAAAATAACCTGTCCATTCCAAGTATTCGTCTGTGAAACTTTCTCTGAATTGCATTGATGCGTTTAGGTCCTTCCTGAAATACGGTGATGAACACAGAATGCACTATACTCTGGATGCAATGTCCTGTGTAACGGAGGCATGACCACCTAATTTTTCTATTCCATTCCCTTCAGGATAAATGATAACATTCTGCCAGGTTTCCTAATGACTTTATGTACCTGCACAAACATAGAAAACAGGTGCAGGAGTAGGCAATTCAGCCCTTCAAGCCTGCACCACCATTCAATACAAGCATGGCTGATCATGCAATCCCAGTATCCCATACTCACCCTTTCCCCTTGTTCCCTTTTGTTGCACAGGCTACGTCCCACTTGACTTTCTCTAATGAAGTGGCCCCAACAGTTTCCTGTGGTCTGGAATTCCACAGGTTCCCAACTCTGAGTGAAGAAATTCTTCCTCATCTCAGTCCTGAATGGCTTGCCCCTTTATTCTTACACTGTGACCCCTAGTTGTGGACTTCCCCAGAATTGGGAACATTCTTCCCACATCTAGCCTGTCCAGTCCCATTAGGAATTTAGATGTTTGAGATTCTCCTGCTCCTCCGCACCCCCCCCCCCCCCCCCCACATTAAAATTACAAACATCTTTACTAAGAACTTTAGGATTATGACTGAAATCTAAACAGAGTTGGTTTAACAAGTCACCAAAACTACTTCTGGTCTCCCCAATCTAGAGAAAATGTGAGCAGCAAACACAGTACCAATAAGTCACTGTTTATCTCCATTGCAGGCTGTAATGTTGCTACCAGATTTGCAAGCTTCTTTTAAATTTTGTCAATTTTTTTCACCAAGAATTTCTGTCCTTGAACATTTCCAAAACAAAACTTACTCTCAACTAAATTGTCTACCTCCAAAGTACAGTGAAAAAGACACTCTGGAATATGGTGAACACTTCTCATACCTTAGCAGCTACCTCTCTATAGCAGCGGAAATTTGACAACGATTATATCCGCATTTAAACATGAATCAGAGGACAAAGCAGTTGTCATTACTACACTCCTGTACTGCAATCTGAGACTTGTATGCAAGAGTAATTCCACCAAAATACCTCTGCTGCCTTCTCCAGATTTAACTGGAGGACCGTGAAACAAATGCATAAGTCAGTCTTGATGCCAGCTATACAAGAATTCAGTCAAATTTGCAAAATGAACTTCAAAGGATTAGTCACTGTGTCCAGATTTCCAAAATTATAGCCACTGCCAGGTCTTGTCTAAACTCTCAAATAGCCAACAAACTGGATGAGGACAAAATAAAAAACTTTGAAGACTGAGGTTCTCCTTGAAGCCTGGCAGCATTGATGCTAATGTCTGGGAGCAGCTCACTGCTAATCCTGCAAAACAGCAACAACTTGTCTATCGTGCTCAATAAAGCTTTAAAGCCCTTCATCTTAAAAATGAGACATAGCAGCAGCAGAGAAGGAAAGTAAAGTGAATCATGCGCTCCAGATCCCATTACTAGTTGTCCTGCCCATGACCACGAAGAACTGCAGATCGGGACTTGAGTCAATGAGTATTTTGCATCAGTATTTACTGTGGAAAAGGATATGGAAGATATAGACTGTAGGGAAATAGATGATGATGATACCTTGCAAAATGTCCAGATTACAGAGGAGGAAGTGCTGGATATCTTGAAACGGGTAAAGGTGGATAAATCCCCAGGACCTGTTCAGGTGTACCCAAGAACTCTATGGGAAGCTAGAGAAGCTGGGCCTCTTGCTGAGATATTAGTATCATCGATAGTCACAGGTGAGGTGCCGGAAGACTGGAGGTTGGCAAACATGGTGCCACTGTTTAAGAAGGGTGGGAAGAACAAGCCAAGGAACTATAGACCGGTGAGCTTGACCTCAGTGGTGGGCAAGTTGTTGGAGGGAATCCTGAGGGACAGGATGTACATGTATTTGGAAAGGCAAGGACTGATTCGGGATAGTCAACATGGCTTTGTGCATGGGAAATCATGTCTCACAAACTTGATTGAGTTTTTTGAAGAAGTAACAAAGACGATTGATGAGGGCAGAGCGGTTGATGGAATCTATATGAACTTAAGTAAGGTGTTTGACAATGTTCCCCATGGGAGACTGATTAGCAAGGTTAGATCTCATGGAATACAGGGAGAACTAGCCATTTGGATACAGCACTGGTTCAAAGGTAGAAGACAGAGGGTGGTGGTGGAGGGTTGTTTTCAGACTGGAGGCCTGTGACCAGTGGAGTGTCACAAGGATTGGTGCTGGGTCCTCTACTTGTTGTCATTTACATAAATGATTTGGGTGCGAGCATAAGAGGGACAGTTAGTAAGTTTGCAGATGACACCAAAATTGGAGGTGTAGTGGACAGTAAAGAGGGTTACCTCAGATTACAACAGGATCTTGACCAGATGGGCCATTGGGCTGAGAAGTGGCAGATGGAGTTTAATTCAGATAAATGCGAGGTGCTGCATTTTAGGAAAGCAAATCTTAGCAGGACTTATACACTTAATGGTAAGGTCCTCGGGAGTGTTGCTTAACAAAGAGATCTTGGAGTGCAGGTTCGTAGCTCCTTGAAAGTGGAGTCGCAGGTAGATAGGATAGTGAAGAAGGTGTTTGGTATGCTTTCTTTTATTGGTCAAAGTATTGAGTACAGGAGTTGGGAGATCATGTTGTGGCTGTACAGGACATTGGTTAGGCTACAATTGGAATATTGTGTGCAGTTCTGGTCTCCTTCCTATCGGAAAGATGTTGTGAAACTTGAAAGGGTTCAGAAAAGATCTAGAAGGATGTTGCCAGGGTTGGAGAATTTGAGCTATAAAGAGAGGCTGAACAGGCTTGGAGCTGTTTTCCCTGAAGCGTCTGAGGCTGAGGAGTGACCGTAAAGTGACACAAAATTATGAGGGGCATGGTAAATAAGCAAAGTCTTTTCCCTGGGGTCGGGGAGTCCAGAACTATAGGGCATAGGTTTAGGGCGAGAGGGGAAAGATATAAAAGAGACCTAAGGGGCAACTTTTTCACTCGCAGGGTGGTACGGGTATGGAATGAGCTGCCAAAGGATGTGGTGGAGGCTGGTACAGTTGCAACAGTTAAGAGGCATTTGGATGGGTATATGAATAGGAAGGGTTTGGAGGGATATGGGCCAGGATTGGGTTGGGATATCTGGTCAGCATGGACAGGTTGGACCGAAGGGTCTGTTTCCATGTTGTACATCTCTATGACTCTATGACACATGAAGACCCTGGCAGAAACCCACGACCTCTGAGTAGTCATCGTGCTGAAATCAAAGGACATTCTGATGATTAGTGGGAATGGAGGAGGTGGCAGTGTAAGTGTAACCTGTTCTGTACTTGCCTTTGCCTCCAGGAATGTTGTAGTGAGTCCTTGCTCTATTCAGGGGGAGAGGAATATTTTGAGGTACTAGATGTCAGTGGTGAAAAGAAAATTGAGAAAAGTAGCTGAATTATATACATTCTGTAAAAATATTTTACGATACTGCTACTAATCTGAAAAATTTGCAAAATAATTCCATTCATCATTACTTTGAAACTTCATTTATACATTATCATTAATAATATCTTCTCAAGAATTGCTAATAGGAGTAAGTGTTTTTGCAGAGTAATTTATTCAATAATGCAACATCTTTATCTTTGCTTATCTGAAAAACAACCATTTCTAAAGTGTTAAACTTTTTTTTTAGAAAAAAAGTGCATTATTCCAAATTGTCTTAACTAATTTTTCTTAAGGAAAAAAAATACATTATTGCAATCGTCCATTATTCAGATACAAATAACCTGTTTCAAAACACCTCGAGCACTTTCCGTTTCAACCCAATCCCTAATGTTGCTGTTACAATAGCATTGGCCTTATAACTTGCTCATACGCAAAATATTTAGTCGGACAGGGAGGAAGGTTGCTGTTGAAGCGTAGGGAATCTCTCTGAGAATACCAAACCATTCCTTCTTGTCGTCGTCATACCTAAAATCAAAAAAAAGGTATCTTATAGTGGAGAAATAGACTATTGGATACATTGTGCTTACTGTTTGGAAGTAGCTATCGATTACTCCTCTCTTCTGCTCTTTTGTCATTGCTCTGCAAACTTTCTCCTTTCAATCTTAATTATTTCTAATATGAAAGGGTGGTGGGTCATTGTACAGGATTCTGTTCAGACATGTCTCGAGCCAAGCAATCACCTAATTTGCTGTTTTCGGTGTGATTAGTTCACTGTTTAGAGGGAACATTTCTCAGTGATGTGCAACATTGTTTGTGTCTCTCTACAAGTGTATAAAGGATTTGTACTGAGACTCAGCAGTGCAATTGAGTGCACACTTGCCCTGAACCCTGTTTAGTTGGGATCACAGTCACCGTGACAGTTAAAAGCCTGACATTGCACACATGAGGCTTTTCACCATTAGCTTGTTCATGATTTCCCATGTTTCCCATCCCTTAATCCAAAGGATGTCTGTTGTCCATATTAGATTTAATAACCAGAGCCGAAGGAAAATCATCAGGAAGAAAGATAAATACATGAAGGAGAAAGGAATAAAAGATTAGTTGGTAAGGTTGGATAAAGCGTGGAAGCACGTTTGTATCCATAAACACTGGCGTGGACCTCTTAGATCAAGTAGCAATCTCCCTTGTCTCTGTGACCGAGGGATTTATGAGAAAAGATTAGACTGGACCTGTACCCATTGAACTTTAGAAGAATGGGATGTTGATCTTATTGAAACATATAAAATTCCTAAGAGGGTTGAATACTGAAAGGATGTTTCCTGTTTTGGGAGAGACAAGAATGAGAAATTTTTTTTTAGAAACTTATCTCCCATTTAAGATGGAGATTAGTTTTTTTTTCTCTCCTCAGAGGTTCGTGTATGGCATTTCCTTTAC
The DNA here is from genome assembly GCF_004010195.1 of Chiloscyllium plagiosum. Classification (NCBI taxonomy): domain Eukaryota; kingdom Metazoa; phylum Chordata; class Chondrichthyes; order Orectolobiformes; family Hemiscylliidae; genus Chiloscyllium; species Chiloscyllium plagiosum. The sequence continues at coordinate 112,674,431 of NC_057714.1, read as the reverse complement.
AAAGAGGGGAGAAGAGTCAGGATCCTCTGAATATTTTACAGGGGCGGTAGCTGGATTCTTGTCTAACAAGGAGCAAGCCCGAAATGGAACTGAGGCCTCAATCGGATTAACCATGACCTTATTGAATGGTGGAGCAGACAAGGGGACAAATGCCAATTTTCTTTCTCCAAATTTCATGTTCCATCCCTAGTTGCACTTAATGGTTGGTGAGCTGTCAAACTGCTACAAGTGAAGTCTACAAAGAAATGCAGGCTGCTACTTGTTTTTTTTACAAGGGCTTTTCTTCACTCAGTCTGTCAAACAGCCAACCTCACCTCACCACCCTTCAACTGGTCAGTTTCAAAAAATGCAAAATATCAAGATGGAAAGTGCCACATGAAGGCACTTGGAGAGGCCTAGTTTAAGGAGTCTTTGGGACGGAAATACTTATTAAGTTACGATGTATGATGGTTGAAACTTACTTCCAAATGTCGTTAATTTCAGTTGGGACAAAATCTCCAGATTCACTCTGTACCATAGTAAATCCAGCAATGGCGTACAGATGATTGGATACGGTGACGAGGCTCAGAGAGCTACGTTCCTGAGGGAACTCTGCCATTTCTTCCCACCTGCAGTGCAGAGAAAGGACTAGTTAGACAGGAAGCAGCACAATGCCCAGAAGATGCCATGGCTCTTTACAAATCAACCACAGTGCCAACAGAAGTCTGAAGATTTCTTAGAAAGTTCTGAGGAAGGGTCACTGGACCTGAAACATTAACTCTGATTTATCCTCACAAATCTGCAAGACCTGCTGAGCTTTTCCCGCAACTTCCATTTTAGTTAAAAACAACTTTTTGGTATCTGCAGAGCCCAGCAGAGCATTTGCATTGTGCAAGAGTCAGGAATAAGACTCCATCCCCTTCACTGTTTGCGCTCATCTGAGCCTTTAAGGATAATTCTGCTTGGTTCTTCTTGGATGCTGGTTAGAATCATCCTGTACAGAAGAAGCCCTTTAACCCATTAACTCTGTACCACCAAAAACATACCTCCAACCACAGAGTCCCACCTTCCCACAATAGGCCCATACCCTTGAATCGAGAGTCTGGTGCTGGAAAAGCACAGAGGGTCAGGCAGCATCCGAGGAGCAGGAGAATCAATGGCAAAAGCCCTGATGTTCCAGTGAACTGCTGAGGGAGCACTGCACAGACTAGAACTGAAACTGTGGCCATGTTTGTCCCATCAGCTGGTCAAGTATTTCACCCTTTATGCCTCTATCCAGTATTTATCTCTCAATGAATGTTACTAAATGACCAAATAAACTGCCTTCTGTTTTTATACATTGCTGTTGGTAGAAGCTTGATGAACTATTGATTGCTGATCAAGGGGAGAAGACAGGCGAATGGGTTTGAGAAACACATCGGCTGTGATCGAATGCCCTAATTCTGCTCCTATACCACATGGTTCTTATGGTTTTTATTACAACAGTGATGACAATTCTGAAGTGGCAGTTAGGCATTGTAGAAAGTGATATAAGGTGCAATATAAAGATAGGTTCTTTCTATCTAATGAGACAGAAGGCCATATTGTTATGAAGATGTGGGTGAACTATACCTTTTGAGAGAGTTAAAAGCTAGCAGTAACAGCACCAAGTATTTTCAAAAAGACACAATATAACATGTGCTCCAGCTATTGGAGTAGATGGCTGCCTGGAAACGCAAAAAAAATTCAAATTAGGCCCATCAGTTTAATTTATTCCCTGAAAAAAATACCAATTTTCAATCTAGTTTGAACTGAGTATATTGACCATCTTAAAAGCCAATGACATAATCCGATGCTCTGGGGTATAAGACTGGGGGAAAATTGAACAGTTGGGAGGAGGACTGCCAAGCCCCAGCGGGTAAAAGACTGTCTGAAAAATAGCTCTCTTAAAAGTACCTTTATCGATCAGTAACCAGTGAAGCAGAATCCCTAAGAAGATGACACGGGAAGATCCAAAATAGAAGAACCGAAAACTGCCTGGTTTTGAGATGTGTTTTGTAATTTTACTTTTGTAAATTCTTAATTGGGAATTTTACCAGACTAGTATTATAGAAGGGAAGGTAAAAGATAGGTTAGAGTAAGGAGTTGTGAATAGTTGTTAGTTAATTATTCTCTGTTATATTTTAGAAATAAAGTTATCCATTTTTACTTTAAATATTTCTTGGCCACTCTAATTTTTACAGATTACTGCATGGGATAAATCTTTTCTGTGTTGCTGGTTTTAAATTAAGCAGGAGATCTACCCCATGTTGCAACAATATGATATAGGGGCAGAATTAGGTCCTTTGACCCACTGAATCTGTTCCACCATTCAAACATGACTAATATTTTTCTCCACCCCAATCTCCTGCTTTCTTCCATAAGCCTTGATCTCCCCACTAATCAAGAACCTACCTATCTCTGTCTTAAATACAGTCAATGACTTGGCCTCCTTCTGCAGCAATGAGTTCCACAGATTAACGAACCCCCTGGCTGAAGAAATTCCTCCTCATTTCTGTTCTAAAGGGTGGTCCCTTCACTTCTGTACTAGTGGAAACATCAACTTCACCCCCACTTTACCCAGGCCTCTTAATATTCTGTAAGTTTCAATCATAACCCCCCACCACCCCCATCCTTCTGAACTCCATTGATTACAAACCCAGAGTCCTCAACTGCTCCTTATAATGACAAGCTCTTCATCCCCAGAATCATTCTCGTTCCTTAGATATGGGCCCAAAACTGCTCAATATTCCAAATGCGGTCTTACCAGTGCATTATACAGTCTCAGTAGTACATCTCTTGTATTCTAACCTTCTCAAGATAAATCCGAACATTGCATTTACCTTGCCAACTGAACCTGCGTGTTAACCTTAAGATAATCCTGAACGAGGAGCCCAGTGTCTTTGCTCCAGATTTCTAAAGCCTTTGCCTCTATACTTGTCACCAAAAGATATAGCCTCTCACTTTCCCACAGTATTCCATCTGCCACTTTTTTTAATCCATTCTCCGAGCCAGTCAAAGTTCTTCTGAAGCCTTCCCACTTCCTCAACGCCACCTGTCCCTCCTTTGTGTCATCTATAAACTTAACAAGAATGCTCTCAGTTCCTTCTTCCAGATCATTAATGTATAACATGAATAGTTGTAGTCCCAACACTGACCCCCTGTGGAACTCAACTAGTCACTGGCTGCCATTCTGAAAAAAATCCCTTTATCCCCACTCTCTGCCCTCTGCCAGTCAGCCAATCCTCTATCCATGCCAGTACCTTGCCCCTAACACCATGGGCTCTTTTCTTATTTAGCAGCCTGTTATGGGCTAGGCCAGACCACTCAAAACATTCTTAAGCAGCTCCCGAGACCGAACTTTGCAATTTGTTTTGGTAAGTGTACAGTGAAAATTACCCTAGATTTTAAAACAGGCAAAAAAAATTCACAAAATTATATAATCAAACACACAGAATAAAGAACCCCTACAGAACTCAACCTATCCAGCTAGATTTAATAATGCTGTTCCGAATATACGCAACAGTCCCAATAAGCAAACTCCCTTTGCAACCCAGTATAAATGGAACACACGCTTACAGGTTGAAGCTGGAGGGAAGAAAAGAGAGAGAGTTTCCACACAGCTCCCTGGTGAACTTCCCAGTTTAAGACTGAACTAAAACCAGCTCAGCTCAGCTAGCTAGAGAGCTGACCACTCCCCTCTCTTTCTACAAGTCACTTCTAAAACATGACCACTTTAGCCTGAAGTCTCATCAGTTTACACATAAACAAAAGGCCTCTCAAAATCCTTTTCATATCTGTACCAAACCAGACTGATCAGAGTCCAGCCCGGTTTATTGACACAACCCTATTTTGCCATGCACTCCGCAATCTCAGCCTTAATAATGGACTCTAAAATCTCAGCCATAACTGAGGTAAGGCTAACCAGCCTATAGTTACCTGTCTTCTGCCACCCTTTTTAAAAGGTGTTACATTAGCCATTTTTCAATTCAATGGAATCCTCCCTGACTCTAATGATTCCTGAAAGCCTCTACAATGTCCTCAGTCATCTCCTTCAGAACTCTGGGGTGTAGTCTGTCTGGTTCAGGTGATTTATCCACCTTCAGATCTTTCAGCTTCCCCAGCACCTTCTCCTTACTGATGGCCACTACATGCACCTCTGCTCCCTGACTCTCTTGAAATTCTAATATGCTACTGGTGTCTTCCATTGTGAAAGCTGCTGAATAGTACCTGTTCAGCTTCTCTGCCATGTATTT
>NC_057714.1:112647255-112669678 GCF_004010195.1 Chiloscyllium plagiosum | reverse complement strand
TTATAACTTGGTTTAGTAAAATTTATCATTGTTTGTTTAAAATCTTGGAATCTTTTGCCTTGATTCTCTTCATAGATACCTGGGATCTTGACCTTTGTCAAGTTTTGTAAAAGGTTTCTGGTCCCTAGCCAGAATGTAACTAAAAGATTACGCATTCTAGTCTGGGATCATAAGTTGTGCAAGTCATGTCAATTATTTGAGCACAGGAATAGATTCAACCACACCTCAGATTAGCTTTGATATTTGAAAGAAATAATTCACGAATGGAAGTACTTACTTATCTTTTCCTTTGCCTCCTATTACGTACACCCGTTCGTTGTGAGAGACCACAGAATGGCCGTACACTTCGTATGGAAGTGGATCTGATTCTCCCCATTTAAATGTGCTGTAAGTAGAAAGAGATTTGTTTTGAAAAGATGCACTGGAAAACTATTGTGTACAATTCTGCTGGGAAACGTTTACACAGAATCTCTGAGTTTAAAGATGTCTCAAGCAGGGTCATTGATGTAGCGTATTTGGATTTGCAAATTCCATTCAGTAAGGTGCCAACTTGGGAAAGGCTATGGCCTTATGGTAATGTCACTGGACTATTAATCCAGAGAAGGAGAAAGTGAGGTCTGCAGATGCTGGAGATCAGAGCTGGAAATGTGTTGCTGGAAAAGCGCAGCAGGTCAGGCAGCATCCAGGGAACAGGAGAATCGACGTTTCGGGCATAAGCCCTGAAGAAGGGCTTATGCCCGAAACGTCGATTCTCCTGTTCCTGGATGCTGCCTGACCTGCGCTTTTCCAGCAACACATTTCCAGTATTAATCCAGAGAGCCAGATGGTGGAATTTGAATCCAATAAAAATCTGGAATTAAGAATTTAATGATGACCATGAATTGATCGTCAGAAAAATCCAACTGGTTCACTAATGCCTTTTAGGGAAGGAAACTGCCATCCTTACCTGCTCTGGCGTACATGTGACTCCAGACCCACAGCAATGTGGTTGACACTTAACTGCCCTCTGGGAAATTAGGGATGGGCAATAAATGCTGACCTGGCCAGTGACACCCACATCCTGTGAATGAATTTAAAAAACACACAATGGGCCACAACTACAAAGGACAGGAGTTTTGTGAGTAGTGGATAGAAGGCTTGCTAACTAACCGGGATAAATGTTTCATTTTAGGTTGGCAAACTATAGCTAGTGGAATGCTTCAGGGATCAACACTGGGGCTCAGTTATTAACAATCAATATCAGTGACTTGGAAGAAAGGACTGGCTGCATTGCAGCCTGATTTGTTAATGTTACAAAGATAAGCTAGAAAGCAAGTTCTGAGGGCGGCACGAAAATTCTATAAAATGACTTAAGTTGGATAAGTGACAAGATAAAAATTTCCTGAATGGAGCATAATATGGGAAAAAGTGAGGTTGTCCACTTTAGTAGGAATAGAAAAATACAAAATTATTTACAAAGGGAGAGTCTACAGAATGCTGTAGTGCAGGGGGATCTGAGTGTCTTCATACACAAAGGTTAGCGTACAGGTACAGGCAGTATTTAGGGAGGCAAATGCAATTTTGACCTTTATTGCAAGGGGATTGGAATATACGGTGACCTGGGAGCATGATGGCTCAGTGGTTAGCACTACTGTTTCACAGTGCTGGGACCCGGGTCCCAGCTCAGGCGACTGTCTGTGTGGAGTTTGCACATTCTCCCCATGTCTGTGTGGGTTTTCCCCCAGGTGCTCTGGTTTCCTTCCCCAATCCAAAGATGTTTAGGTTAAATTGCCCATAGTGTTCAGGAATGTGTAGGTTAGGTGCATTAGTCAGGGGAAATGTTTCCAAAAAAAGTAATGGAATGGGTCTGGATGAGTTACTGTTTGGAGGGTCAGTGTGGACTTGTTGGGCCAAATAGCCTGTTTCCACACTGTAGGGATTCTATGATACAAGAAAGGAAGTCTTGCTACAACTGTACACAACACTGTGAGACCAAACTTGGATTATGCTGTTCAAAACGGTACACTGATCAAGAGTCACTGCACTCAAACATTAACTTTGTTTCTCCATCCATAGATGCTGCCGAAACTACTGAATTTCACCAGCAAGTTCTGAATTAGTTGAAGTGCTGTATACTATTTTAGTATACGTACTGAAGGAAAGGTATATCTGCATTGCAGACAGTTCAGAGAAGGTTCATTGGGTAAGTTTTGGCATGAAAGCATTGTCTTATGATCAAGTTGCATCAATACTCATTGGAGGTTAGGAGACTGAGAGGTGATCTTATTGAAACATGATTCTGAAGGGTTCAGTAGGTCACTGCTGAAAGGATGCTTCCTCTCGCAGGAAAAGCAAGAACAAGGGACATTATTCCCAAGTGCGGGAGTCTCCTATTTAAGACACAGATGAAGAGGAATTTAGTCTGAGGGTTGTTGGTCTTTTGAATTCTCTTTCCCAATGAGTAATGGAGGCTAGATCATTGAATATCTTCAAAGCTGAGTTACAGTCTTGATCTGAAAGGAAGTTGAGGGTTATGGGGATGGAGGAATGGACAGGCAGAAGAATGGAGTCAAGGACAAGATCAGATTTTTCTTAACAGTGCAGCAGGCTCAAGAGTAGGATGAGCACTCATACTTATACTTCTGTATTGACTAAGGGGTGACTGGACAAGGGTCTATATCGATGGGGTCACTGGAAGAGTATCTGTATTGACATAGAACAACATAGGTATCAGGCCCTTCGGCCCATCACGTCGGTGTCAACCTGATGCCATTCCAAACTAATCCCATCTGCTTGCACATATACCTCTATTCCCTGGTTGTTCATGTGTTTGTCTAAATGCCTCTTAAACTTGACTGGATTAAACTCCATCTGCCATTTCTCTACTCAACTTTCCAACTGATCTATATCCCACTGTATCTTTTAACAAACTTCCTCACTATCCACTATGATATGGGGGTCTCCTGGGAGACTGTCTGTATTTACAGCAGGTCCCTGGGATGAATGTCTGTATTGGCAGGGGATTCCCTGGGAGAGCGTTTCTTTAAACAGGAGGGTCATTAGGAGGTGTCTGTACGGACAGGGAGTCCCCAGGAGAATATCCGTATTGACAAGAGGTCACGGAGGTATCTCTATGGACAGGGGGTCCCCAGGAGAGCATCCATATTGACAGGAGGTTCCAGGGAGGTATCTGTATGGACAGGGGGTCCCCGGGAGAGCATCCATATTGACAGGAGGTCCCAGGGAGATTCCTGTATGGACAGAGGGTCCCCGGGAGAGTATCCATATTGACAGGAGGTCCCAGTAGGTATCTGTATGGACAGGGAGTCTCCAGGAGAGCATCCACATTGACAGGGGGTCCCCAGGAGAGCATCTGCAAGCTTGTTAAACATTCCGGAAGTATTTTAGAATCCATTTTAATGTGTTTAGTTGCTAACCAGCCTTTCGTGCTTTAAATGTGTTGGGTTTTGCATGTTTCATTTGTTGACAGAGATTGCTTAATGTTTTCCTAATCTCTTTCATAATTCGAAAAGAAGCCAAAATGAAATCTTACAAAACTGTTTTTCAAAGAATGAAAACTTTGATAAAGTTAACAGGTAGCAGATTCATTCTCAAATGGAAGTCCATGAGCTTCATTTAAAGTGATTTGTTCAGATTGAATTAACAAGTGGAGTTCCCTTGTAACTCAACAAAAGTCTTACTGACCAATAATGCAATGGAGGAACCGACAGGTTTATAATTCCTTTATAATCCTATCACAACTTCAGCATGTCCCACACCATTTGATAGAAACATGCTTTTAAATGTGATCGTCAGCTTCAGCCTTTTCTTTAAAACAACTGTCACATGACCAACTCCTCTACACAATCAACACTGACACAGGAGTAGACCATTCAGCCCCTCAAGCCTGTTCTGCCATTCAATGAGATCATGGCTGATTAGTGGCCTAACATCATATACCTGCCTTTTGCCCATATCCCTTGGCAACTTTGCTTAACAAAAATTTATTAATGTCAGATTTAAAATTAACAACTGATTCAGCATCCATTGCCATTTGTGGAAGAGAGTTCCAAACCCCTCTCATCCTTTGTGTGTAGAAGTGCTTCCTAACATCGTTCCTGAACAATCTGGCCCTAATTCTCAGACTATGTCCCCAAGAATCCCCAACCAGTGGAAATAATTTATCCACCTTGGCTTTTCAGATCACTCCTTAATTTTCTGAAGTTTAGAGAAAACAAGCCTAATTAGTAAAATTTCTCCTCATAACCTAACCCCTGAAGTCCTGCTTTAATTCTTGTAAATCTAAGCTGTAATCCCTCAATACTTTGGGGTGGCACAATGGCTGTAGTTAGCACTATTGTTAGCACCTGGCACCATGTTCAATTCCACCCACTGCCAACTGTGTGGAGTTTGCACATTTTCCCCATGTCTGCATGAGTTTCCTCCCACAGTCCAAAGGTGTGCAGGTTAGGTGGATTGGCCATGCTAAATTGCTTATGAAGGGCTTTTGCCTGAAACGTCGATTTTCCTGTTCCTCGGATGCTGCCTGACCTGCTGTGCTTTTTCAGCACCACTCTAATCTTGACTCTAATCTCCAGCATCTGTAGTACCCATTTTCACCATGCTAAATTGCCTCTTAGTGTCTAGGGACGTGCAAGTCATGTGGGTTAGCCATGGGAAATGTGGGGTTACAGAGATGGGGTGGGTCTGGGAGTGATGCCCTTTGGAGGGTTGGTGCTTCCTAGATGGGCCAAATGGCCTTCTCTTGTACTGTAGGGATTCTATGGTTCTATATGGCCAGATGTTGTTTGAGGGATACGTCTTCACCTCGTCACCAGGAAGGCCTCCCTCTGTTCTCACTCAAGTCATGGAATGGAATCTTTATCCTACACCTGAGAAGGCAAATAGCCCCTTGTGTTACACCCAAAAAGAGCAGCACTTCCTCAGTACAGCACTGCCTCAGCTGAACCTCTTATCATGCCTCAGCTGAATCATGCCTCAGCTGAACCTCTTATTTCACAAAACTCAGAACTTAACTCTTTCACTACCTGCTCATACCCTATACACATTTACACCCTCACTGTTGAAAAATCTATCTCAGCTTTGGATATACTTAATGACCTAGCCTTCATAGCCCTCTGCAGTAAAGAATGCCACAGACTCACTACCCTCTGATAGAAGAAAGTCCACATCTCAGTCTTAAATCTATGTCCCTTTATTCTGAGATTATACCCTCTGGTCTTAGACTCTCCCACAAGGAGAAAAGATGTAATTAGGAAAGGATGGTCAGCAACTGGAACACTATCTAGTTATCTATTACAAAAAAAAGCAAACAAATGATTTGAAAATGGAAAACAGGAGTTTTGGTATCAGCCTGAGATGTAAGGAGGCATGATGAGAAAACTGAAAGATAGAGAATATATGGGAACCATTGGGCTGGGAGAGGGTTTGCAAGGTGGGTGAAAAGGAGGAAGTGTATGTTTTTAGCTCAGGAGCATAATCTAAAAGGGAAGCCAGTGTGTTAACCTGTTAAATGAGAAATTTGAGAGACTGTTGATAACAACATTGGTGCTGTCCATTCAACCATCCCTGGTGGTAGCCAGTGTCACATTCTCTATACAATGCGTACTGATGGTTCATCTGAATTTCTTCCCTTCTCTGGGCTGAAATGTTTGGTCAGAAAAGACTGATTGATGTGAGTTACTTTGAGTGCTGGTGCCTTGTCCTGTGTGACTTGATGTTTGCTGTTTTTTTCTAATATTGCATCTTGACCGGTGAACAGTTTGATCCTCTGGACTCTGACTGGCTAGGGATGCCAGCCTTACCATCTCCGCGGTGCCTTTTTGGTCTGGGCGAAGCTGAAAATGCCATCTATGTCATTGGCGGGAAGGAAGTGAACGAAGAGGAGAAGACGCTGGACACTGTGATGTGCTATGATCGACAGTAGGTTTCCATGAACAGGGGATAAATCAAGGTAATGGACTCTCCATCAGATGGAACGTCCTGAGCTTTTGGTTACAGCATAGTCATTGTGACTGAAATAACTGGCATAGTTCCCTCGGGGGCTCAACTTGTGAAATTGATGCTCAGTGAGTCAGGACGATCTTTCTGTCATGTGTGTCAGCAATAGTTCAATGGGGGTTGGAGGGGAGTGATGTATGTGCAGTTAAACTTGGGATTACAGCAGTTAGGTGGTTGTTTTTGCCAGCACAGCCTTGAGGGGCCTTTTTCCATGCTGTGACTCGATGGGAATTTGTAGTCTCCATTCTGGTATCAGCCTGAACCTGGTTGGTTCAGTGTGGTAAAGGGAAATCACTAAATGATTGCAGAATCATAGCACTGTTTCTGGGGCAGACAGAGGCTGTTCTGCCCATCATACCCATTCTAATTACCTTGTACCAGCCTTCTGTCTTTCCCCTCTATCCCTGCGCACCATTTCTTTTCAGATAATCATCCAATGCCTCAATTAAACCTACCTCTACCTTGGCAGTGCATTCCATACCCTAACTACTCAGTGAAAAAGTTTCTCCTCTTGCTATCTTACTTTAAATGCCCTCATTCTTTTCCTTTTTTTTTTTATCTACTCTGTCCAACCCACTCAGGATTTTGAAAGCCTCGATCAAATCTCCTCTCAGCGTTCCTCACACAGAGAACAGTCCCAACCTCTTTGATCTATGCTCATCATTACTCCAGTCTCTTCTAGCTAATTAACAAGTAGTGATTTTATGTTGGCGACTAGTCACAGGTCACACTGATATGATAGACGTTGTAATTGAGACTGGGGAGGACCTGGATATTAGGTTCAAGATCTTAAGTTGTTCTGCTCCAAGTCTGTGTAACATCATCATAATGGGTGGTGCTTATGGCACTTCTCAGTATTAACCCTTTCAGACCCTTACATAACAGAGCCCCACTCCAGAGATTTGAGCTATCAAGCTTAATATTCCAGTGCTGTACTGAGGAAGTGCTGCTCTTTTTGGGTGTAACACAAGGGGCTATTTGCCTTCTCAGGTGTAGGATAAAGGTTCCATTCCATGACTTGAGTGAGAACAGAGGGAGGCCTTCCTGGTGACCAGGTCAAGACGTATCCCTCAAACAACATCTGGCCATATAGAACCATAGAAGAATCATAGAATTCCTACAGTACAAGAGAAGGCCATTTGGCCCATCTAGGAAGCACCAACCCTCCAAAGGGCATCACTCCCAGACCCACCCCATCTCTGTAACCCCACATTTCCCATGGCTAACCCACATGACTTGCACGTCCCTAGACACTAAGAGGCAATTTAGCATGGTGAAAATGGGTACTACAGATGCTGGAGATTAGAGTCAAGATTAGAGTGGTGCTGAAAAAGCACAGCAGGTCAGGCAGCATCCGAGGAATAGGAAAATCGACGTTTCAGGCAAAAGCCCTTCATAAGCAATTTAGCATGATCAGATAAGAACTTTCAGTTAACAATGGGGTGCTGGAGGCAAGGGTAATGGGTTAACAAGGTGAAAATGTATCCATTATGTGAAGCCAGTTAACAGCAGAAGGCTCAATCTCTACTACTGACACTCACTTATTGTAACAGTCAATTAATATATATGCTCCTTACCTGGATGCTCCTCCCTGTAAAATGACAATATTATTCATTAAGAAACTACTGTTCAAGAGAAGACAAAGAACTCCTGTCTCTGTGAACATGGGCAATCGTTGTCTCTCTCTACCTCCATGGCCCGGAGTAAAGATGAAGAAAGTAAAACTTAAACTGTGCCTCTGAGCGTTTTGCTTCAACTGAGGGGGGAAACTGGATAACAAGGGAATCAGGGGTTATGTGGAAAAGGTAGGATAGTGGAGTTGAGGATTATCGGGTCAACCATAATAACATTGAATATGAGCAGACTTTGATGGGCTGAATGGAGCAGAAGTGGGCCATTGAATGATGTCATCCATTTTGGTGTGCAGGCTTGAGCTGAATGCAGTCTGTATGATTTAGGTACATCCACAGTGCTGTAAGGGAGGGAGTTGCAGGATTTTGACCTGGTGACGGTGAAGGAATGATGTATTTCCCAAGCCGAAAGTGAGTACTGCAGATTAGAGCCAAGAGAAGCATAGTCTGTCAGGCAGCATCCGAGGAACATGAAAATAGACATTCTGGGCAAAAGCCCTTCATCAGAATATATTTTCCAAGTCAGGATAGTGAGGAGGCTAGTGGGGAACTTGCAGGAGTGGTGTTCCCGTGTACCTCCTGCCCTTATTCTTCTATGATGTGGAGATGCCAGTGTTAGACTGGACCAAGTTTAAAAATCACACAACACTAGATTATAGTCCAATAATCCTTCATCAAGTAGGAACAGCGCTTCAAAAGCTAGTTCTTTCAATTAAATCTGGGCTACAACCTGGTGTTGTGTGATTTTTAACCTTATCCTTCTAGACCTTGGTGGGTTTGGAGTTCCCATTGTAAACATAAGTTGCCAAAGACCTGTACCCTGCCTTTCCACTAAATATCAGGGACAAAAGGGGAGAGGGTGCCTATAACTCACCTGCAGGAAGTAGGAGTGCAGTGGGTTCTCCTTATTGCCCTCATCGTAGAATAGGCCGCCGGCCACAAAGATCTGGTTCTGCTTGGTCACCACGCTGGAGTGGTTCTTGGGGATTTTTGAGGAGACCGAGGCGAAGTAGCACTCGTTGGTGGTGGGGTCGTAGGCCACGGTGGCCTCGTCGTTGATCATGCAGATGAGGTCCCTGACAAACATGCCAAATCTGGGGGTTTTGTTCAGGATGCTGGGGGGCAACTGCTCCTCCTCCTTCTCCTCCTCCTCTTTGGCCTCTTGGCTGCCAGGGCTGGTGGCCTGGACCTCCTTGTTGGTGGTCTTCTTGCCCTTCTCCTCTCCCTCTTCCTCCTCCCTGCTGCGGGCATCCTTGACCTGCTGGATCTTCTGGAGGAGCTCCGGGCTGGAGCTGAGGAGGGGGTGGGCCTGGACCTGCTGCTCCAGGTAGCCGCGGGGCAGCAGGAGGAAGCGGACGCAGTCGAGGAGCTGGGCCAAGGCCTTGGCGGGGGAGGCCTGGCGGGAGGCCCAGGCCATCAACGCCTCGAAGACCAGCTCCTCGCGCTCGACGTTGAGGGAGTCGCTGGAGGCGATGGCGCTGAGCTCGGCGGCGCTGAGGCCCAGGAAGTCGGGGTCCTTGCTCACCAGCGGGAAGTGCTCACACGCCAGGTCCCGGGCGGCGACGGCGAGGCGCGGGCAGTCGAGCATCAGGCCGAGCCTGAAGACGGCCAGGCAGTTACTGAGGCCCAGCCGCTGGTGCAGGAACGACACGCAGACGGTGAAGACGGACGGGATCTGCAGCAGGCTGGCGGTCGACAGCACCTCCTTCACGTTGGCGTCGCTGAGCGACAGCTCGGAGCTGTACAGGTAACGCAGCAAGGCCTCGACCAGCTCCGGCTCCAGCTCCTCGTCGTCCAGCACCAGCTCCCTCCTCGGCCCTGGGCCTGGGCCCGCCTCCGCCAGCAGCCGCGCTCTGAAGTACGGGCTACAGGCCGCCAGCACCAGGCTGTGACACGGCAGCTCCCGGCCCTTCACCTTGAGCACGCAGTCCACCAGCTTACCGCTCTCCAGCAGGTCCCGCAGACCCTCCTGCAGCAGCGTCTGCTGGTAAATGCGGGGCTCCTCTGCTGGGTCGATGGGGATCGCCATGGCCCTCTCTCTGTGACCCTCTGTTTCTCTGTCTGTCTCTCTCTCTGTCTCTTTTTTGTGTGTATGTCTCTGTGTGTCTCTCTTGTCTGTGTCCCCCTCTGTCTCTCTCTTGTGTCTGTCTGTCTTGTGTGTCTGTCTGTCTGTCTTGTGTGTATGTCTCTGTCTCTCTGTGTGTCTCTCTTGTCTGTGTCCCCCTCTGTCTCTCGTGTGTGCACGTGTCTGTGTCGCTCTGTGTGTCCCTCCGTCTCTCTCTTGTGTGTAGCTCTGTCACTCTATTTGTGTCTCCGTCTCTTGTGTGTCCCTCTCTCTTTCTGTGTCAGGATTGATGGCTGGCCCCCAGCTGTCCCACTCTTCACATTCCTTTCTGGTCTATAGATAGCACAGAGCTGGGGAATGCACTCAGGAAGGGAGGGAGACTTTGGAGATGAAACCATCCTCAGCAGAGCCATATGTCAGTCAGGCTCCTAACAACTGGCGGGAACATGCTGTCCAAAAAGCATGAATCATCCTCCAGCCTTAGACTGTACCTCAGGATCAAGGATTGTTCGCTGTCTCTCCCCTCCACCCCCCAAACCCATTTCCCAGCATTGTTTGTGCTCCCTATGAAATGCATATGGGGTTTTCATTTTGTGCCACACTCCTGTCATTCTCCCTCCCCATAGCCTTGTACGTTTAGATTAGATTAGATTACTTACAGTGTGGAAACAGGCCCTTCGGCCCAACAAGTCCACACCGACCCGCCGAAGCGCAACCCACCCATACCCCTACATTTACCCCTTTTAACGTAACACTACGGGCAATTTAGCATGACCAATTCACCTAACCCACACATCTTTGTGACTGTGGGAGGAAACCCACGCAGACACGGGGAGAATGTGCAAACTCCACACAGTCAGTCGCCTGAGTCGGGAATTGAACCCGGGTCTCTGGCGCTGTGAGGCAGCAGTGCTAACCACTGTGCCACCGTGCCGCCCACGACGTTGTTTTGTAAGATGGCGGCAGAGAAGGGACGCTCCAGCTGGAGATTCTGGTCTCCAAATTGGTCTTTTTCCTTTTTTTCCTCCTCCCTTTTGCTCAGCCTCAGACACCCAACTCTGGCCTCCAAAGTGGGGTCAGCGGTCAGCAGAGATGTCAGTGACCAGATCGGGAATGCCAGCGGCTGGAACGGAGACATCAGAAATCCAGTGCAGACCGTGGTGGTGATGGCCCAATGTGGCATGTGGTGGCATCCAACAATCAGACCATGTGGAGGCCTCCTGCTTTGGTCTACTGAGAGAGATTGTGATGTTTGTTTCTTTGTCTGACCAATGTTTATATTGTGTATAGCTGTAATGTAACTTTTTTCTCTTTATTTCTCTATTCTGTTACTAAGGATTGTACTTTAGGTACCCTTTGTACCTAAGATGGTGCTGTAAGTGGCGACATATAACTTTTTACTGTAGTCATTTGAGTACATGTGACAATAAATTTAATTCAATTCAAGTAATCATTTCATGCCCTCTCGAATGCCTCAATTGAACCTGCCTCCCCCACAGTGTTCCGAGGGAGTGTATTCCAAACACAGACAATAGGTGCAGGAGTAGGCCATTTTGCCCTTCGAGCCTGCACCACCATTCATTATGATCATGGCTGATCTTCCTCAATCAGTATCCTGTTCCTGCCTTATCTCCATAACCCTTGATTCCACTATCCTTGAGAGCTCTATTCAACTCTTCCTTAAATGAATCCAGGGACTGGGCCTCCACTGCCCTCTGAGGCAGAGCATTCCACACAGCCACCATTCTCTGGGTGAAAAAGTTTCTCCTCATCCTTGTTCAAACTGGTCTACCCTGTATTTTTAAGCTGTGTCCTCTGGTTCGGCACTCATCCATCAGCGGAAACATGTTTCCTGCCTCCAGAGTGTCCAATCCTTTAATAATCTTATATGTCTCAATCAGATCCCCTCTCAGTCATCTAAATTCAAGGGTATACAAGCCCAGTCGCTCCAGCCTTTCAGTGTAAGGTAGTCCCGTCATTCCAGGAATTGACCTCATGAACCTACACTGCACTCCCTCAATAGCCAGAATGTCTTTCCTCAAATTTGGAGACCAGAACTGCACACAGTACTCCAGGTGTGGTCTCACCAGGGCCCTGTACAGCTGCAGAAGAACCTCTGCTTCTATACTCAATCCCTCTTGTTATGAAGGCCAGCATGCTATTAGCCGCCTTCACTACCTGCTGTACCTGCATTTATCCACATTAAACTGCATCTGCCATTCATCTGACCACTCACTTAACCTGTCCAGGTCACCCTGTAATCTCCTAACAACCTCTTCACGTTTCACCCTGCCACCCAGCTTAGTATCATCAGCAAACTTGCTAATGTTATTACTAATACCATCTTCTATATCATTAATATATATTGTAAAAAGACATTCAAATTTTGTTCACACCTCACATTTGCTTCGTTTTAAGTCTGTGCCCTTTAGTTAGAAGTGGGAACAGTTTAGGGGCATGGATAGGATAAATAGATAAAGTCTTTTCCCTGGGGTCATGGAGTCCAGAACTAGAGGGCATAGTTTTAGGGTGAGAGGGGAAAGATATAAAAGAGACCTCAGGGGCAACTTTTTCACGCAGAGGGTGGTACGTGTATGGAATGAGCTGCCAGAGGAAGTGGTGGAGGCTGGTACAATTGCAACATTTAAAAGGCATTTGGATGGGTATATGAATAGGAAGGGTTTGGAGGGATATGGGCCGGGTGCTGGCAGATGGGACTAGATTGGGTTGGGATATCTGGTCGGCATGGACAGGTTGGACCGAAGGGTCTGTTTCCATGCTGTACATCTCTATGACTGTATAATATACTCAATCCAAAGATCTTAGGCAACACAGCAGAGGGATTCTATAATTCAATGGTCCTATGATTTTGAAAATTTCTTTCTAAAACCGATCCCCTCTGAACCCTCTCTCCAAGAAAAACAGTCCCAACATCTCCGCTCTCTTCTCAAAACTGAAGTGCATCATTCTTGGAACCATTTTTATAAATCTTTCCTGCACTTTCTCCACTCCATTCACATCCCTCCTCAAGTGGGATGCCCAGACTGTACATAGTTACTCCAGCTGAGGTCTAGCCAGTGTCCTGTATACGTTTTTGTTCTCTATACACCTTTATGAAGCTTAGAATACTGTATGCTTAACAGTTCTAGCTTCCTGTTCTGCCACCTTTAATAACTTATGCACATGTATGCCCAGGTTTCTCTGCTCCTAGATCTCATTAAGGGTCACATCTTTCTTTTGTGACCTTTCTGCAAAAGTACATCACTTCACACTTCTCTGAATCGAATTTCATCTGCCATTTCTCTGCGCAATGTGAAATATCGACTTCCTTGCTCCTCTGATGCTGCTTGACCTGCTGTGATTTTTCCAGCTCCACATCTTATTGACTCTGACTTTCCAGCAGCTGCAGTCCTCACTATCTCTGCTCCATCAACTTGTCAAGAAAGCACAGCGATGTCTCTACTTCTCCAGGAGACTAAGCATTTTTTATAAATACACCACAGAAAGCATTCTAGCTCGATGCATCACAGTGTGGTTTGACAACTGCTCTTCACGATACCGCAAGAAACTACAGAGAGTCGTGGAAGCTGCCCAGTCGATCGTACAAACCAGCCTTCCATCTATTGACTCCGTCTATACTTTGCATTGCCTCAGGAAAACAACCAACATCTTCAAAGACCCCTCCTGCCCCAGTTATACTCTCTGCAGCCCTCTTTCATTGGGCAGAGGTATAAAAGTTTGTGTAGATCGTACCAAAAGATTCAAGAACAGTTTTTTTCCCTGCTGTTATTAGATTGAAGAATGGACCTCTCAAATTTAAAATTTAATGCAGTTGCAACACCCTATTCTTTGTTCTATTACTCCAAAACACTTTGTATGGTATGATCTGCCTGTAATGCACACAAAACAAACATTTTCACTGTTCCTAGGTACATTTGACAATACTAAATCAAATCAAGTTGTCTATTTCCATTTGAAGTTCTGTGTCATCCTCAGTTTTCAATGCTCCCAGTTTTTTGTCATCTGCAAACTTTAAAATTGTCTACAAAGTTACAGATCAGTTAGAAACATTGGAAAAATAAGGGTCCCAATACTGAATCCTAAGGAACTCACTACAAAACTAACCATTTATCATTCCTGTACCTCATCCAATTTTGTATCCATGTTGCTATTGAACCTTTTACTCCATGAGCTGTAATTTTTCTCACCAGTCTGTTGTGTGGCACTGTACTGAATACCTTCTAGAAGGCCATGTACAGCACATCAACAACATTATCCTCAACAAATCCATGCTGGATTTCAAATTATCCTGTATTTTTCCACATGACTTAATTCTAATTCAAGCAACTAGAAGTTTCCCCAATACTGACATTAAACTGGCTTATCTTTGCAAACATTTTTGAACAAAAGCATAACATTTGCAATTCTTCAGTAATAAGTCATAGAGACGTACAGTGCAAAAACAGACTCTTTGGTCCAAGTCATCCATGCCAACCAGATATCCTTAATTAAGCTTGTCTCATTTGCCAGCACTTGGCCCCTATCCTTCCAAGCTCTTCCTATTCATATACCCATTGAGGTGCCTTTTAAATGCTGAAATTGTACCAGCCTCTACCACTTCCTCTGGCAGCTCATCTCGTACACTCACCACCCTCTGCGTGAAAAAGTTTCCCATTAGGCACCTTTTATGTCTTTCCCCTTTCACCCTGAACCGATGCCCTCTAGTTCTGGACTCACCCACCCCAGGGAAAAGACCTTGTCTCCTTTGGCACCACCCTTGAAACCAGCGAAAATGGAAAAATTATGGCCAGTGTCTCTGCAATTTTCACTCTCACCTCCTTGAATATCCTTGGATGAATCCAATCTGCTCCAAGTGTCTTGTCAACTTTAGGTACTCATAGCCTATCCAATATAAATACCTATAAAATTTGAATCTTCTTAATGGCTGAGTTTTCTCGTCTGTCACCATGGACTGGGCAGCTTCTGCCTCACTGATAAAGATATTTAATATGTCTGCCTCCTTGTGTAAATCCCGTTATGGTCCCTAATCATCATTACTCCTCCTCTCAGCATCCATATACTATTGATCTTTGGAGAGAAGACTTTGGATTTCCATTTATGTGAAAATCTCTTCATACCCCCTGCTTTATTTCTCTTATTTGCTTCCTCACCTCCCTTCTGAACTTTCAGCTTGTATTTAGGGTGGCACAATGTCTCAGTGGTTAACACTGCTGCCTCTCAGCACCAGGGACTGAGGTTCAGTTCCAACCCCAGGCATCTGTCTGTGTGGAGTTTGCACATTCTCTCTGTGTTTGCATGGGTTTCCTCCGGGTGCTCCAGTTTCCTCCCACAGTCCAAAGATATTTAGGTTAGTTGGGTAGGTGATGGGAAATTGTCCGTAGTGCCCAGGGATGTGTAGATTAAAAGGACTGGTCATTGGGATTGCAGGATTACAGGGAATATAGTGGGTGGATGAGTCTGGGCAGGATGCTGCTCAGAGGATCAGTGCGGACTCGATGGGCTAAATGACCTGCTTCTATTATTTAGAACCTGACACCTATCCTAAATTCATTTTTTCTTCTTTAATATCTCCTCCTTCATGGAGAAAGCTCTGGATTTGTTTGCCCTGCCTTTTCTTTTTGAGGGAATGTATCTTGAGCCATCTCTTTGATGGGACTCACATTGTTCAGTCACTGCATCTCCCCCACAACATTTGATTCCAATATTTTGGCCCAGCTTTGCTCTTGACCCACTCACTGCCAGATGATTATTCTTACTATAGATTGTTCATTGTCGTATTCCATTAACATCTTAAACCTGAAGGCGCAATAATCACTGTCCAAACCCAATTATCAGTCAGTATGTGTATGGGAGAATGATGTTGTGAGGACAGTGGAGGGGAGTTTAGGGGTGGGTGCACGGTTATGGTGCACATTGTCACATTGAGTGTCTACAAAATGTGTGTTTGTCAGATGGGCGCAGAATACATTGCTGCAGAACACAGGACAATACTGAGGTTCAGATTGTTGTGGCACCAATTGCTAAAGAAGATCAGTCCAGTTTGATGAACAGATTGGTTTCTGAATCTGATTTTTGCTGTGTTCTTAAGCTATTCCAGGAAGAACAAAGTCCTAGCTAGAATCACTCTCAAGTATGATACCAGCCTGCTCCTAAAACCACTCAGAGTGCTTGAAACATTCTGTCACAGCAGCTGTAATGGAGATCACCTTGGACACAGGAGAAATATCTGAAGAAAACTGTCAATCAGAGCAGCACAAGACCAAAAGCTAGCCTCAATGCTATTCAACATGGATGCAAATGACCTGCCAACACCCACAGGTTCCTCTGCTGATGACATCTCGTGTCCCACCCAAACTCCATCCTTCTGCATCCTGAACCTTAATGATAATTCTACAAAGTTGGTGGTGTCTTCAGTTGTATCCCTCAAACCATAACCAGGGATTCCACTCAAATAACAGCAAAAGTCTAAATTATAAAACCTAAATAAAATGGCAAAAAAACTGTTGATGCTGGATTTCTGAAACAAACACACAAATTGCTGGAGAAACTCAGCAGGTCTAGTAGCATCTGTATGGAGAGAAACAGAGTTAATGTTTTGAGTCCGATATGACTTCTTCCTCCGTCAACTCTGTTTCTCTCTACAGAGGCTGCTGAGTTTCATCAGTATTGTCTGTGTTTGCCTGAGTCTCTTCCACCTCCACAATGCCAGTCCAGATGGCTAGACATTCACATATCCATGTACATATCCACATGAATGGACAGAGGTTAAAGCATGATCCCAACAGACAATACCAGGATGTGTCTGGCAAGGATCGAGGATGACTTACTCCCACTCTTGTTTGGTGCGTTTTGAAATCCAAAGCATTTTCTACCACATAGGGGATGGTTCATGCAGGAAGAGCTGGGTAAATGAGTCATTTGGAGGTTTGTCTACTCCCTCTGACACCTTTGACTTGCACCTTAGTACTTTCCAGATGAAATCTTTCGCAGGGTTTATAAATTCAATTTTCGTCAGTCACAGGTGGGGGTCTCCAACAGACCAGTCAGTTTAGTATTTATTGTGGGGATGATATAGAAAATACCACGACAGATGGTACAGCAGGACACTGGGGGGAAAAATCAAGACTTCAAGCAGAGTTTACATGGTTTTATGAAAAAGGTATCATATCTAATTAATATTTGGAGTACTCAGGGTCTTATTTGTTAATAAATGTATATTTTTTGCTGATAGAATCAGTATGTATATAGACTGCACCAGTTTCAACTCATCAACATAGATGACTGCCATTCTGTGTTTTATTTCTCAGGGTAATGTCTTGATCAATCACTTTAAAATTTAAACAAAACTTGGCATTTACCTGTTAGTCATCATTACCAATCAGATTAAAAGAGTCAATAAATCAACCTGTCCTCTCGCACCACTCAAGTTTTGTTCTCCCTTTCCACTGGTAGTCTTGCAAATTGTCCTGATGAGTGACCACGAAACTATCAACAAACCCATCTGGTTCATTAATGCCCTTTAGGGAAGGAAACTCCCAGCCTTACTTGGTCTGACCTACATGTGACACCAGACCCACAGTAATCTGGTTGCCTCCGAACTGCTGTCTGAAATTGGACCAGCAAGCCACTCAATTCAGGGGCCATTAGAGAGGGCTGCAAATGCTGCATTTGCCAGCAATGGTCCTAAACTGTCAAGTAATTAATTTTTAAAATATTGTTTAAAAAACAAAAATCATGTGCTTAATTTTTAATTTTGTAACTGTGACTTCATGTAATGGAAACACAACATGTAAATAAACCAGCTGTGTACTCTGATTTAAAGTCAATTTTCCTGGCAGCTATCTGGAAGCTGAATTGGCTGATGCTGGATAGAATATTCTAGAAGATTAGCCATTAGTTTATTTGGGGTTGCATATTGTTTAAGATTCCCAGTGATTCACTGTTTGCTCCTTCATATCTCAAAAGTCCCAGTCATTAGTACCAAGCTAAACCCTTCCCAGTGACAAGGCATTGTTATTCATCTTTAATTTTAGTGTTTGAGAGCAAACGGAACCTGGTGTCACACATCCACGCAGAGGGAGCTGCCCGGACACTGGGGTCATTACACACAACAAGGGTATGTCCAGCCTTATCATGAATATGCTCAAATATAATGTGGTAAATTAGCCTTTACTAAGACATCCCATTTTATTTCTACTCTCCTTGCCCTCAACACTTCAAAATGATTTCTTTGGAATCCTGGCACGATGGACACCTGTTGCTGTGCATCATGGAGCCTAATGTTCGTTAAGAGAAACGTATGGTGTCAGGGCTGAGAACTCATCCACTGTAAGAGTGATAGAAGTTAAAAATCACACAACACCAGGTTATAGTCCAATAAGTTTATTTGGAAGCACTAGCTTTCGGAGCACTGCTCCTTCATCAGGTAGCTGCTCATAAGAGCAGAATTTATAGCAAAAGATTACAGTGTGATGTAACTGAGATGATATATTGAACAAACCTAGATAGCTGTTTAGTCTTTCACCTTTTTGAATGGGTTCCAGGTTTCTGTTCATTATTATGTAAATCCCAGAACTTCTTTTAAGCCACATTCTCAAGATAACTTAAGATTTTATGAAAAGGTGACATCTCAGTGTGCATAGGTAAGAGTGTGGGGGTTATATATAGCTCTCATATATACTCACACATATACACTCCCCACACTCGCACGCAAGCACACACCCTCTCACAGGCCTCATACTCAATTACACTCACGCAGACACTTTACCAAGCATGCACAAACACACTCTCTCATGTGCACCCATGCACAAATTCACATGCACACACACTCTCACTCTCATGCAGGCACACACACACATAAGTCTATGGGGTGAATTTGCATTTGCAGAATTATATTTGCAGATGCATTCTATTTTGCTCAAAAAGCACACAATCTGCAGGCAGTCAATCCATGTTGTATTTTATAAATTCCTACTTTGGAAACAGAACCAGTCTGATTCAAGATTGGGATACAGATAGACTCTAATCTCACACCTTCAATAGAATTGCATGCAATATGATAAAAGTGGCCTCACCAATGTCCTGTACAGCTGTAGCATGATGTCCCAACTCCTATACTCAAAGTAATGTCCAGTGAAGGCACTTGGAAATAGATCACCACTCCTTCACTGCTGCTAAGTCAAATCTTGGCTTCCCCACCCACGAACACTATTGTGGGATCTACCAAGAGCACACAGACAGCTGCCGTTCCAGAAGGCAGCTGACTACCACCTTCTCAAAGGCAACTAGGGACGGTCAATAAATGTTAGCCCAGCCAATGATACCCATGTCCCATGAATTAATGAAAAACAAGTTGGGGGAACAGTTATTGCAACAAATGCACCAATTATGAATAGAATGTGGGTATTTGTCAGGTAGATTCCATCAACTAGCTCCACCTTATCCCTGAAATATAGCAGTGAGGTTTTACTGTCAGTGAAAGTTCCTAATTCTCCAGGATTTAAAGTTTCATCTCTGGATCCCAGTGCTAAGAAGGTCTCTGAACAAAAATCATCAAAAAGAAACCTCTTTGTCTTCCATTGATCGATGACTCCATTATTATTTCTAAAATATCAGCAAATGTACAGTCTGTTTATTTCCCAATTGTTAATAAGGATGAACTGAGTGCCCTAGGATGTTTCACTATGTTAACTGTGCTATATAAATTGAATTGAATTGAATGATTTATTATCACATGTATTTTACAGTGAGAGAAAATAGTAAAATACAGTGAAAAGCTTCTCCAATGTCGCTACGGTCCTTCACCATTTTGAATAATTTAAGAGTAAGGAAACAAATAGAAAGGTAGAGCTTAAAGAGAATCCATCAGTCCTGAGCCAGCTCATCATCAACATAGACACCAATACTGCTATTCTCCACCACCTCGCTGCTGCCTACGCTGGACCCAACCAACGTCAAAGTTGCCAATCTTCAGGTGCCATCTTTCACCACTGGGCTGATGCATGTTGTGGTCAGATAATGGTAGGAACAGGTTGTCGGACACAGGAGGTCATGTGAAAAACCACCATGAATAGTAACATAGAAAATAGGAGTAAGTTCACCATTCAATTTGTTCATGATTGATCCTCGATCTTAATGCATATTCCTGTTTTTTCCTTTATCCCTTGACACCTTTAGTTTCAAGAAGTCCATCTATTTCTTTCTTAATCTTAGTCAGTGACTCTGCTTCCACAACCTTCTGTGATGAAGAACTGACTGTCTGAAGAAAGTTCTCTTCATCTTAGTCTGGTACCTGGTGCTATGATGTTGTGGCCATAACAAAGACATGGGTTTCTCAGGGGCAGGAATGGTTGCTGGATGTTCCAGGGTTTAGAGCATTTAAAAAGAACAGGGAGGGGGGAAAAAAGAGGAGGGGGTGTAGTACTACTAATCAGAGAGGGTATCACAGCTACAGAAGCTTCCATTGTCGAGGAAGATCTGCCTACCGAGTCAGTATGGGTGGAAATTAGGAACAGCAAGGGATTAGTCACCTCTTTAGGGGTTTACTACAGGCCCCCCAAAAGCAGCAGGGTGATTGAAGAAAGCATAGCTCGGCAGATTTTGGAAAAGTGTGAATGTAGTAGGGTTGTTGTAATGGGTGACTTTAACTTTCCCAATATTGATTGGAACCTCCTTCGAGCAGAAGAATTGAATGGAGCTGTTTTTGTAAGGTCTGTTCAGGAGGGTTTCCTAACTCAGTATGTTGACAGGCCGACGAGAGGAGAGGCCATTCTAGACTTGGTGCTCGGCAATGAGCTGGGGCATGTATCAGATCTTGTGGTGGGAGAACATTTTGGTGATAGCGATACAACTGCCTCACATTCTACATAGCTATGGAGAAGGAGAGGATTAGGCAAAATGGGAGGATATTTAATTGGGGATGTCGGAATGGGAGATCTCTTTTGGAGATGGAGCTGACACTGTTCCTGAGACTTTATTTTGTATTATGTGGTATCCCCACTGGGAAACTATGATTACACCTGCATTGTCAAAAATGATTTTGAACAAACAGATTACGACAACAAGTTTATTTTCATGATATGATATCATTGAGATTGAAGTTCATAATTGAATACCACAAAGACTGGATTAATCTGATCCCATTAGGTCTCAAATGTTAAACACAATTTGTCTTCAAACATCACTTCTTACATTATTTCACACTTTATCCATCCCATCAATATCTAAATATCATTTGATATCCATTTCTGTGATGCCCTTCGTTTTGCCGGGGCTGTTCAGTTATTCAATCTCTCATGTTGTCGAACTCTTTGAGAGCTGTTCTACTGAACAGTGTTATCCTTGTTCATTCAGTTTTCCAACTCATTTGGGAAATTCAGTCTGTAAACGATCACCGGAGCCCTCGGTTTCTCCGGGTGCTCCGGTTTCCTCCCACAGTCCAACGATGTGCAGGTCAGGTGAATTGGTCATGCTAAATTGCCCTAGTGTTAAGTAAGGGGTAAATGTAAGGGTATGGGTGCGTTCCGCTTCGGCGGGTCGGTGTGGACTTGTTGGGCCGAAGGGCCTGTTTCCACACTGTAATGTAATGTAATGTAATCTAATCTAATCTAAAAAAAGCTGAAGGTGATACTGACCACATCAGCAGCTGGAACATACACGAGGTAATATTTCCTCAAAATAAAGACGAATACAGAAACTAATTCTGAAACGACACTTCTGAATTCTCGAATGACAGAGTCATGCAGAACATAAGAGGCACTGTGGCATGTCATATTTTACCAGTCAAAATGACACTAAATTTCCATCAGTCCCACTTTCCAGCATTTGGACCATAGCCTTCAATGTTATAACATTTCAAGTGCTCATCAAAGAACTTTTATAAGTTTTCCATTCTCGAGATGAGCAGATCTTGCCTTGTGTCCCCTCGAAACCTCCTGCCTTTGAGCTTCAAATGATGTTACCTTGTTATTGGCCTGTGGATGAAATGGTGTTTCTGCTTTCTATTCACCCTGTTCATGCCCCTCCCAGTCTTAGATACCCCTGTCTCTTCTCTAAAGAAAGCAGCCTGTGCTTATCCAGCCTTCCTCTTCACAGCTAAACTCCCACAGCCCAAGCAACGTTCTGGTGAATTCTCCAATAATAGCACATCCTCCCTGTGGTGCTGTGACTAGAATTGTACACAATGCTCCAACTGTGACCGAACCAATGTCCTGTACAACTCCAACGTCACCTCCCTGCCCTTACAATCTATACCTCAGCTAGTAAAAGCAACTGCCCCATTTGTCTTCTTAGCTACTCTATTAATCTGTATTTTCACCTGCAGGGATCTGTTAACAAGCTCCTCATGACCTTCCTGTTACTCTGAGCTTCTTCATGTCCTACCATTAATTGAGTTCTCTCTTGTCTTGTTCCTTTTGTCAACGTTCATCAATCACACTTACCAGATTTAAATAGAATTCTCTGTCCATCTGATCAGTCTGTCTGTATCTGTCTGTCACGTCAGGCTTTGTTCGCCACTGAGCACTGTGTCAATATTTGTATCATCCATAAATTTACCCTTCATCCCCAGCTACTCACCGCCTGTGTCCACCAACACACACACTCTCTCTCACACACACTCCTTTTCACACACACACATGCACACATACACATGCATAAACACTCTTTCACACACACACATGCACACGCACACGTACACACACATGCA
>NC_057714.1:112633756-112646884 GCF_004010195.1 Chiloscyllium plagiosum | reverse complement strand
AGGTATACAAGATAATGAGAGGCATAGGTAGAGTGGTAGCCAGAGACTATTTCCCAGGGCAGAAATGACTAACACGAGGGGTCATAGTTTTAAGCTGTTTGGAGGAAAGTATAAAGGGGATGTCAGAGGCGGGTTCTTTACACAGAGAGTTGTGAGAGCATGGAATGCATTGCCAGCAGCAGTTGTGGAGGCAGGGTCATTGGGGACATTTAAGAGATTCCTCGACATGCATATGGTCACAGAAATTTGAGGGTGCATACATGAGGATCAGTGGTCGGCACAACATCGTGGGCTGAAGGGCCTGTTCTGTGCTATACTGTTCTATGTTCTAAATAGCCTTTCCATATTCTGAGACCATGGCCTCCTTTATTTTGTACTCTTGACCAGGAGAAACACTATTGCTACGTTAGTCTATTCTCTTCTATTGGAATTTACATGTTTTGATGAAATCCCCGCTCATTCTCCTAAACTCCAGTGAATACAGGCCCAGTCAATCCATTCTCTCCTCAATGACAAACTGGCCGTCCTGGTAATCAGTCTGGTGAACCTTGGTTGCACTCCCTCTATTCCTGGTGCTCATTCTGCCTCTTCTTTGAGTGGCCTTAATTCTTTCACCTCATCCCCCTCTCCCTTCATCAAACAACTCTTAAGAGCAAAAACACTGAAGCTACCAGAAATAGGTGCCATTTGGAAACAGGCAGCTAATGATCTGTTAACTGAATTGGAAAAAACAGATTAATAACTGGGACAGAGACATTTGCCTAAAACATTAACTGTTCTTTCCTCTTTTGGGTGCTTGGGACCATGTATTGTCAAAGTGGCAGTTAGTTGCAACAATACCTAATTACATGTCGGCGTATGATTTTCTGTCTGTAGGTTTGCCTGTTTATCAGTGCACGTGTGTTTATATGTGTGTGTCTGAGAAAGGTAAGAGCATGTGTCTGTGTTTGTGTTTCATTGTGTGTGTGGGTGGGAGTCTGTTAAAATGCCTGTGTAAGTGTGTTGGTGTGTAACTATTTGTGTCAATGTGTATATGCGCTTGTGCCAGGGTGTGTGCTTATGTGATTGGATCTATATGAGACAGTCTATGCCTGATGTAAAGGCTGTGTTTTTTTTAATTCTTCTTTCTTATTTTTGATTGTGGACTGAATTAAGTAAAGAATGGTATTAAAATCAAGAGATTGCTCAATGACTTTAAAAGCAAGTGACCTGAAAATCATTGTAAGTACTGTTTACACACCTGATTGATCGAGCAGTAGTTGAAGTTTAGTTTGCAGATGAAACTGGAGCCAATGGTTGTGGGTACAAATGAAGATTCATCCTGAAAAAGTAGCTGATTGGTCAGTGGACAGTGACCAATTATCAATGACAAAGCCCTTCTATCTGCCAACAATGATGTGATTGGTTCTCAGGTGGCTGAACATCTTTGGGTTTGAAAAAGATAGTGAGACACCAACAGATCCTCCCCAGCTTAGGAGCGCGCTCTCCTCTGCAGTAAAAGGTACTTTAAGTCTGAAAAAAAGCCAGTGTATTTTCCCTTCAGCATTTACTGTAAGCTATGACTTTTTAATTAATAAATGAGTGGCACAGTGGTTAGCACTGCTGCCTCACAACGCCAGAGACCCAGGTTCAATTCCCGCCTCAGGCAACTGACTGTGTGGAGTTTACACATTCTCCCCGTGTCTGCGTGGGCTTCCTCTGGGTGCTCCGGTTTCCTCCCACAGTACAAAGATGTGCAGGTTAGGTGAATTGGCCATGCTAAATTGCCCGTAGTGTTAGGTGAAGGGGTAAATGTAGGGGAATGGGTCTGGGTGGGTTGCGCTTCGGCGGGTCGGTGTGGACTTGTTGGGCCGAAGGGCCTGTTTCCACACTGTAAGTAATCTAATCTAACAAAAAAATCTTTACAAGTGAGAGTCAGCTAGCCTGTCCCTCCTGCAAATCACTGAAGGTATCTGGAGATGGAAGACTGAGAAGGAGGGTTTTGATGAGTACAAGAACCATCTCAACAGATCCTATGAACAAAGATCACTCTGAACTGCTTTCCCAGTTTTCCCTCCATCTATAACACCTGGGTCTTTTTCCTGTGTGCATAAGGGGTAAATTACAAGGGCCTTAGAGATTTAACTTGTAGCTAAAGACTTGGAATACAGTATAGTTTGTTACATGCTTTCTACAAATTGTGGTCTGAAAATTGTGAAATTTTGCAGACTTCTATAAAATCTTTGACTTTGTCATGACTCTTGGAATAGTGGGGCTTGATTTTCAGTGTGCTCCAACCATTTATCAATGTGTGTATCTGTGTGATGGTTGTGTGCTTATCTATTTCTATCTGCATGTGAATGTGGCTCAGAGCATATCAGCGTCTATGATGTGTCCATGTGTTTGCCTATGTACATGAATATGCCTGTCAATATTTCAGTATGTGTAACTCTGTATGTGTATATCTCTGTATGTGTATATGTGTTTGTCTACCAATGTATGTGGTTCTCTCTGTCAGGGTGTGTGTGTGCGTGCGTGCGTGCGTGTGTGAATAAGACTGTGGGACAGTCTGTGTGTCAATGTCTACACATGTGAATAAGGATGGAGGTACATCTAAGTCAGACTCTTGACATCAGTGAATCTTCTCAGTGCCTTTTTGTGTGTGTGCGCACTTGTATTTGTGCTTGTGTGCATGTGTGTGACATTGTGGGTTTGTTGTGTGTGTTTGTGTACATTTATGTGTGTGCATGAAGCTGTAAGTACATGTGTTTGTGTGTGCATGAATACGGCTTTGGATATGCCCTTGTGTGTTTGTATGTATCTGTGTCTGTATGCGTATGTCCGTGAATGTATCAGGCTGTGACATTGACTGTATAAAGTGAAATAGGTTCAATTCACAATTTCAATAAATGAGTTCAGTCAGTGCAGCAGAGATTTTACAAGAGGCTGTTAATGTTATAATTGTCTGGCATGGAGTCTTGTTTCTAATTCTAGTGCAGGGAAAGGTCAACCCAAGGTAAGTAATTACTCATTTCCAAAAATATATCTCAGCTTCTGATAGCCACAGTACGGAAACTTTTCATTGTGTAAATGCTGATGTTCTTCCCTTAGTTTCCCGGGTGAGAAACATGGCTGACTGTAAGCAATCAGGGTTATTTGGCTATGGGAGGCAGCACACAGAAGTTGATCCCACCCTGACATCGGAGGTCTGAGAAATCTTGGCTAATTTCCATCCTTCCTTCCTTTCTAGCCCAGCTACGCAGACTCAATTGTAGCATCTTTAGCACTGCTCTCTCTGTGATCAGATTACTCTGAACAAACCCTGAGATTTCATAGATTCATATGCTCAGAAATGGCCATTCGGTCCATCGACTGGCACACCGCTTGACACTGGCCTCCAGTCACTGGAACAATTTCTGATCCATCTCCCCAAGTTTCCCTGAATTCCAAGTACTTTAACCTTCTCAATCAGTCTCCCATGTGGAACCTTGTCGAAAGCTTTGCTAAGATCTAAAGAAACTGCATCAGTTGAGCTTCCATTATCCACACATTTGATCGCACTTTTGAAAAATCCTAACAGATTTGGTAGGCCTGACCACTGTCTGGAAACGCCATGCTGACTATCACTAATTAATCCATGCCTTTTTGAGTGAATATTATTTCTCTCCTTCAATAGTTTCTATCGCTGATGAGAGACTCACCAATCTTTAATTCCCTGGCTCATTTCTCTTGAAAAGTGGAACCACATTTGCTGCCCTCTAGTCCTCTAGCATCTCCCCCATGGTCAGAGACGAATTAAAAGTTTGTGTCAGAGCCCCTGCAATTTCCTGCCTGACTTCCCACTGCATCCTGGGATGCAATTCATCTCGGCCAGGGATCTGTCTGTTTTTAATCCTGACAGAGCTTCTAACACCTTCCCATTTCCTGTGTTAAAATGTGCAAGTTCCTGAGAGGCCCTTTTCCTGAATTCCATATATACGATCTCCTTTTCCAGAGTGAAGACCAAGAGAAGTATTCATTTAACACCCAACATTTTGCAGCTTCACACAATGTTACCCCTTGGTTCCCTAATGGGTCCTAGTATTCCCCTGCTTAACCTCTTCCCTTTAATGTATTTATAAAATATCTTAGGATTCTTCCTAATTCTTTCTCATGTTCCCTTTTTGTTCTTCTAAGTGTGTTCGTAAATTCCCTCTTGCACTTCCTATGTTCCTCTCGGGCTGCAGCTGAATTGCTCCCTTTGGATTTGCAAAATGCCTTTCTCTTCTTCCTCATCCCGTCCTGAATTGTCCTCAACATCCAGGGTTCTCTGAACTTATTGCTCCTACATTTTTTTCTATAGGGTACATGTTGGACCTGTACTCACCCCAGCACCTTTTTTAATGCCCCCATTGCTCAGCTGTAGACAAAACCACAAGGAGCTGTTCCCAGTCTACTGCGGCCAGATCCTGTTTTACTTTTAATAAAATCTGCCTTCCCCCAATCCTAAGCCGCCTTCTGTAGGTCATCTTTTTCCTTGTCCATAATAAAGTTGCTCCACACCAAACTGTGGTCACTGTCACTAAAATGTTATCCTACTGCCACATTAAACATTTGTCAGGCTCCTTGCCCCAGAATCAGACCCAGCTCTGCACCTTTCCTTGTTGGGCCTTCTATGTATTGATACATAAAACTCCCCTGGAGACATTTCAAGAAATCTGCACCCTCTGAACCCTTCACACTATGGCTATCCCAATTTATGTTGGGAAAGTTGAAATCGCCCTAGTATAGTTACCCAATTATTATTCTTACACACCTTTGTGAACTGTCTACATATTTGCTCCCCTATTTCTCACTGACTCTTTGAGGACCTGTAATACATTCCCAGTAAAGTAGCTGCCCTCTTAACGTTCTTAAGTTCTCCCCACAAAGCCTCGTCTTAGGACACTTGCAAGATATCATTTCTCCTATCGCTGTAACTGACTCCTTAATTAACAGTGCTACACCACCACCCTTTTTACACATTCCTCTGTCTTGCCTCAAGAATGTTGCATTGCCCGACCAACCCTTCCCTCAACTATGTTTCTGGAATGGCAACAATGTCACACTTCCATGTGTCAATTCACACCATTAACTCATCAAGAACTTATCTATCTATGTTGTTGTGGTTCTGTTCGCCGAGCTGGGAATTTGTGTTGCTGACGTTTCGTCCCCTGTCTAGGTGACATCCTCAGTGCTTGGGAGCCTCCTGTGAAGTGTTTCTGTGATGTTTCCTCCGGCTTTAATGGTGATTTGTATCTGCCGCTCCCGGTTGTCAGTTCCAGCTGTCCGCTGCAGTGGCCGGTATATTGGATCCAGGTCGATGTGCTTATTGATTGAATCTGTGGATGAATGCCATGCCTCTAGGAATTCCCTGGCTGTTCTCTGTTTGGCTTATCCTATAATAGTAGTGTTGTCCCAGTCGAATTCATGTTGCATGTCATCTGAGTGTGTGGCTACTAAGGATAGCTGGTCGTGTCATTTCATGGCTAGTTGGTATTCATGGATGCGGACCGTTAGCTGTCTTCCTGTTTGTCCTATGTATTGTTTTGTGCAGTCCTTGCATGGGATTTTGGACGCTACATTGGTTTTGCTCATGCTGGGTATCGGGTCCTTCGTTCTGGTGAGTTGTTGTCTGAGAGTGGCTGTTGGTATGTGTGCTGTTATGAGTCCTAGTGGTCGCAGTAGTCTGGCTGTCAGTTCGGAAATGCTCTTGATGTATGGTAGTGTGGCTAGTCTTTTGGGTTGCGGTATGTCCTCGTTCCTGTTGTCTTTCTCTTAGGCATCTGTTGATGAAATAGCGCGGGTATCCGTTTTTGGCAAATACATTGTATAGGTGTTCTTCTTCCTCTTTTTGCAGTTCTGGTGTACTGCAGTGTGTTGTGGCCCTTTTGAACAGTGTCTTGATGCAACTTCTTTTGTGTGTGTTGGGGTGGTTGCTTTCGTAGTTTCGTACTATTATAGGACAAGCTAAACAGAGAACAGCCAGGGAATTCCTAGAGACATGGCATTCATCCACAGATTCAATCAATAAGCACATCAACCTGGACCCAATATACTGGCCACTGCAGCGGACAGCTGGAACTGACAACCGGAAGTGGCAGATACAAATCACTATAAATGCCGGAGGAAAC
This sequence comes from Chiloscyllium plagiosum, assembly GCF_004010195.1. Classification (NCBI taxonomy): domain Eukaryota; kingdom Metazoa; phylum Chordata; class Chondrichthyes; order Orectolobiformes; family Hemiscylliidae; genus Chiloscyllium; species Chiloscyllium plagiosum. The sequence continues at coordinate 112,640,753 of NC_057714.1, read as the reverse complement.
ATCACAGAAGCGCTTCACAGGAGGCTCCCAAGCACTGAGGATGTCACCTAGACAGGAGACAGGGGACAAATTCCCAGCTCGGCGAACAGAACCACAACAACGAGCACCCGAGCTACAAATCTTCTCACAAACTTTGATTATCTATCTCTGTTCTAAGTATACTTAATGACCTGGCCTCCATAGCCTTCTGTGGCAATGAATTTCACAGATTCACCACTCTCTGGCTGATGATGTTTTTCCATATCTCCATTCTAAAGGGTCTTCCCTTTGCTCAAGGCTGTGCCCTCAAGTCCTCTTCTCCCAATGGAAACATCTTCCCAATGTCCAGTCTGGCCAGGCTATTCAGCATTCTGTAAGTTTCAATCAGATTCCCTCCTCAGCTTTCTAAACTCTATGGAGTATAGTCCCAGAGTCCTCAAATGTTCCTCATATGTTAAGCCTTTCATTCCTGGGATCATTCTCGTGAACCTTCTCTGGACCCGCTCCAGAGCCAATACATCTTTCCTGAAATCGCTCACAACACTCTAAATATGGTCTGACCAGAGCCTTATAAAGCCTCAGAAGTACATCCCTGCTTTTATATTCTAGTCCTCTCGAAATGAATGACAATAATGTATTTTCCTTCCTAACTACCAACTCAACCTGCAAGGTTATCTTAAGAAAACCAGGATTAGGACTCCTAAGTCTCTTTGTGCATCAAACTTCTGAATTTTCTCTCATTTAGAAAATAGCCCATGCCTCTATTCTTCCTACCAAAGTGCATGACCTCACACTTCCCACATTGTATTTCATCTGCCACTCCTTTGCCCACTCTCCTAACCTGTCTCAATCTTTCAGCAGCCTTTCTGCCTCTCAATACTACCTGTCCCTCTATGTATCTTTGTATCAACTGCAAACCTAGCCAGAATGCCCTCAGTTCCTTCATCCAGACCATTAATGTATAAAGTGAAAAGTTGTGGTCCCAACACTGACTCTTGTGGAACACCACTAGTCACTGGCTTCCATCCTGAAAAGGATCCTTTTATCCTTATTCTCTGTTTTCTGCCAGACAGGCAGGCTTCTATCCATGCTAGTACCTTGTCTCTCACATCACGGGCCCTTATCTTACTCAGCAGCCTCCTGTGCGGCACCTTTCAGGAAGTCCAGATACATAATATCCATTGGCTCACCTTGGTCTAACTTGCTTGTTACCTCCTCATATAATTCAATAGATTTGTCAGGCGTAACCTCAGCTTGATGAAACCATGCTGACTTTGCCCTGTACTTCCAAATATTCAGAAATCTTATCCTTCACAATGGACTCCAAAATCTTACCAACAACTGAGGTCAGACGAATCGGTGAGAATTTCTCGTCATTTGCCTTACTCCCTTCTTAAACAGGGGGTTACATTAGCAATTTTCCAGTCCTCTGAGACCCTCCCTGATTCCAGTGATACCTGAAAGATAACTACTAAAGCCTCCACTATCTCTTCAGCTATCTCCTTCAGAACTCTAGGGTGTAGCCCATCTGGTCCAGGTGATTTATCCACTTTCAGACCTTGCAGTTTTTTCTAGCACCATCTCCTTGATGGCTACTGACTCTCTTGAATTTTTGGGATATTACATGTGTCTGCCACTGTGAAGACTGATGCAAAGTACTTATTCAGTTCCTCAGTCATTTCTTTGTTCCCCATGATTATTTCTCCAGCATCATTTTCCAGTGGCCCAATGTCCACTTTTGCTTCTCTTTTGCCTTTCATATATCTAAAGAGACTTGCAATCTTTTCTGATATTACTGGCCAGCTTACCCTCATATTTAATCTTCTCCCTCCTTACTTCTTTTCTTCATTGTCCTCTGTTAGTCTTTGTAGGCTTCCCAATCTTCCGGTTTCCCACTGTTCTTTGCCACATTATATGCTTTCTCTTTTGCTTTTATGCTGTCCCTGACTCCCCTGGTCAGCCATGGTTGCCTCATCCACCCTTTGGTATGCTTTTTCTTCCTCGAGATGAATTTTTGCTGTGTCTCTCAAAGTAGCCCCAGAAACCCCTGCCATAGCTGTCCCATTGGCCTTTCTGCTAGGCTCCTCTCCCAGTTAATTCTACCCAGGTCCTCCCTCATGTCTCTGTAGTTGCCCTGATTCAGCTGTAATACCTTTACTTCTGATTCTATCTTCTCCCTCTCAAATTGCAGAGTAAATTCAATTATATTATGATCACTTCCTCCTAAGGGTTCCTTCACCTTAACTTCCCTTATCAAGTCAGTCTCATTGCACAACACTAAATCCAGTATTACCTGTTTCCTAATGGGCTCCACCACAAGCTGCTCCAAAAAGCCACCTCGTAGACATTCCTTTTCTTTCGACCAACTACCTGACTTTCCCAGACCACCTGCATATTGAATTCCCCCATTATCACTATAATTTGCCTTTCCTCCATACCTTTTCTATCTCCTGGTGTATCTTGTGCCCCAGCTCCTGACTATCGTTTGGAGCCTCTAGACAACTCCCATAATGGTTTTTAACCTTTGCGGTTCCTCAATTCTACCCACACAGATCCCACACCATCTGACCCTGTTTCATTTTAGATTAGATTAGATTCCCTACAGTGTGGAAACAGGCCCTTTGGCCCAACAAGGCCACACCGACCCTCCGAAGAGTAACCCACCCAGACCCATTTCCCTCTGACTAATGCACCTAACACTATGGACAATTTAGTATGGCCAATTCACCTGACCTGCACATCTTTGGACTGTGGGAGGAAACCGGAGCACCCGGAAGAAACCCACGCAGACACAGGGAGAATGGATTTATTGCTATTGATTTAATTTCATTTTTTACAACAAGGCAACCCCATCCCCTCTGCCCACTTGCCTGTCCTTTCGATAGGATGCATATCCTTGGATATTTGGCTCTACGTCCTGATCCCTTTGCAGCCACATCTCTGTGATGCTCACCACATCATACCTGCCAATTTCGAAGGCCTCAAAAGCTATTTAATTTAAGGGTTTTCAATAGACAGCCGTGTGCCTCTGCCTTAAAACCAGGACGTAAACACCTCTTAAAGCCATAATATCATTACATCTATCAGGTTCAGCTTGCCAACACTTGTCCCTACTTTCTGTTTCCTGTTCACCAACAGATCATCCAGATACTATACTTTCTATGGTACCTCTATAAAAATTGGTAAGAGTCCTTGTGGCCATGCTGAATTTCCTTAGTCTCCTGAGGAAGTAGAAGCTTTGGTGGTGCTTTCTTGACTGTAGCATCGATGTGGGTGGACCAGGACAGATCATTGGTTATATTTATTCCTAGGAATGTCTGCAGTGGTGACTGTGGGTACAGGGACACCCAAGGCTGTCAGGGTAGGTGACATTGTTTCACTGATCTTCTGTTCAAAATGAGGGTAGAATGCATTGAGCTCCTCAGAGAGGGATGTATTGCTGTAAGCAATTTCACTCGACTTCACTTTGCAGCCCGTTATATCGTGTAAGTCCTGCTACAGTCGACGTGTTTTGCGTGGTTAATCTGGGACTCTAGTTTAATCTGGTATTGTCCCTTGGTGTCCCTGATGGCTTGACGAAGGTCATATCTAGATTTCCTATATAGGTCGGGATCACCAGACTTGAATGTCTCAGACCTGAATCTTCCTGCTCATCCATGGTTTCCAGTTGGGGAACACTTGGATTTACTTGTTTGGCACGCAGTCCTCTACACACTTACTAATAAAATCTGTGACAGTAGTGGCATACTCATTTAGGTTGGCTGCTGAGTTCTTGAATATGGACCAGTCCGCCAACTACAAGTAGTTATGTAAGAGTTCATCTGCTACCTCAGCAATGTACGACTGCCGTATATTTTAAGTTTATCCTTTCCTATCCTCTCTTGATTTTCAATTTTCTTTGAGAAGTTTTCTACCATGAAGACAAACACAAAGTACATAGTCAAAGCCTCTGACAATTCTTTGTTTTCTATTGTTGATTTCTCAGACTCACTCTCTACAAGGTCAGCACCAGCTGTCCCTATACTTGTAGAAACTCTGACTATCTGTTTTTATATGACTGGATTCGTTCACTTGTAGGCTGTCACAATGCTACAGCTCCAATACTCTGGTATTGACCACAGTGCATCAGGAATCAAAACCCCACGCTAAAGTTGTCTGCAGTGTTCAGGGGTGGCAGATTAGGTGGATAGGCCATGATAATTGTGGGGAGACAGAAGGAGCTTGGATCTGGGTATGTGGACAAAGAGTCTGTGTGGACTAAAAATGGGCCAAATGGCCTACTTCCACACCTTAAGGATTCAATTCTCTGATTTTAAGTTTGTGACTTGGTCAAAAGGCCTTTTACTGAATTCAAGCTGAGGATATTGTCAGAATATTTCTGTAGTTTATGATTTCTCTAAGTAAATAGTTTACAAATATTGTAATAGGGTTCAAATTTAAGATTGTTTTTTGATTTTGTTTTCTCTCAGAACTGTGTGTTAGAGCAGAGCAAAACATTTGTTCTCCTCCAAAACAAGGCTGCCTGCCGAAGTGCTGCTAATGTATTCATTGATATCCTTATCCGCATAACTTGCTAAGAATAAATCTGGGATTGTCACGTGCTGCATGTTTCCATTTTAATTAAACTCAGTTTTCACACACAGAAGAATCAAGTGGAACAACCAGGGTTACCGTGGATACAATCCGAAAGAAAAGTGATTGAATTATGATGTTTAACAGCAATGAAAGCTTTATCGCCTTAGTAACTCTGCAACACTGATAGGTAGTGCTTAATTAAAAGGGCAAAAAGAGAAACAGATATTTAATGGGTGGAAAGGGGACATTTTGAAAGCCAGAGAGGTTTTCCTTTCTCCCTCTATTTGTCCCCTCTTCATCTCATACGAAGACAAAGCTCTGGGAGGCATCTATTTTTCCCATTTAACATTCCATATTTCTCTGGATGGTGTGATAGGCATCATAACCACAGTGCTCAAGCTTTCCTTATCCATCTTGACCCATATATCAGTGATTTGGGAGTATTCGAGGGAGGGGACGTTACGTTCATAGAGTCAGTCCTTCTTGCTTTCAGTTGCCATGTTCTGAGCTTAGGTTAGAGCCAAAAACAACTGCAGATAATGGGCTCTCTTTAAGCTCTATCTTTCTTTTTTATTAATTCTTAAAACTGTTCAAAATGGTGTCAATCATGGCGACAATAGAAAGGTTTCTCAGTGTATTTTACTGTTTGTCTCACTTAAAAATATATGTCATGGAGTTGTACAGGACTGCAGCATGGAAACAGGCCCTTCGGCCCAATTTGCCCTTGCCATTCAGTTTTCACAATTTAAACTAGTCCCATCTGCCCTTGGAGAATGGGGCTTTTGTCTTTAACTTTGGAGCGGGCAAGGGGGAGGGTCCACCCGAATTGTTCACCGTGGACTCAATGTTCGGTGCCCACCAGATCCAGGGTTGGACGCCAGCAAAAGCCATTTGTGAAGATGCAGGATTAGGGCCAAGCAGGGCTGCACACTGACAAATAATGGGTAGCTGGCATCGCTCTTCAGTTGACACTTGAGGTTCATTGAAGGGGGCAAACTAGGATTTTCCAGTCAGTGTCTAGTTTGTGGTAGCTGGAGGTAAGCTCTGACAGTAAATCTCCTAGGTAAAAACAAGGGCTGCAGATGCTGGAATCCAGATTCTAGACTAAAGTGGTGCTGGAAAAGCACAGCAGTTCAGGCAGCATCGGAGGAGCAGGAAAATCGACGTTTCAGGCAAAAGCCCTTCATCAGGAATAGAGCAAATCTCCTGTCAGCCTGCTTTCCAAGGCTCTCTGTATAATTAGTATGATCATATCTCACACTTCTAAATTCTACTAAAGTACAAGCCCTTACTACTCAACTTTTCCTCCATAACACTAACCCCTCATCCCAGCATCCAGCCTAATGAACTTTCTCTCAACTGCCTTCAATGCAGGCATACCTTGACACCGTCCTGTCCCCCTTAGTCCAAGAACTCCCCACCTACGTTCGGGACACCACCCATGCCCTCCACCTGCTCCATGATTTTCGCTTCCCCGGTCCCCAACGCCTTATTTTCACCATGGACAGCCAGTCCCTGTACACCTCCATCCCCCATCACGAAGGACTCAAAGCCCTCCACTTCCTTCTTCAAGGACCGCAATTTCCCCCCCGACGTGGTCGACGATGCCCTCCACCGCATCTCTTCCACTTCCCGCTCCTCCGCCCTTGAACCCCGCCCCTCCAACCGCCACCAGGACAGAACCCCACTGGTCCTCACCTACCACCCCACCAACCTCCATGTACAGCGCATCATCCGCCGTCACTTCCGCCACCTCCAAACAGACCCAAGCACCAAGGATATATTTCCCTCCCCTCCCCTATCAGCTTTCCGTAGAGACCACTACCTCCGCGACTCCCTTGTCAGATCCACACCCCCCACCGACCCAACCACCACTCCCGGCACCTTCCCTTGCAACCGCAGGAGGTGCAACACTTGCGCCCACACCTCCCCCCTCACTTCTCTCCAAGGCCCCAAAGGAAACTTCCATATCCGCCACAGATTCACCTGCACCTCCACCCACATCATCTACTGCATCCGCTGCAGCCGGTGTGGCCTCCTCTATATTGGGGAGACAGGCCGCCGACTTGCGGAGCGATTCAGAGAGCACCTCTGGGCCACCCGCACGAACCAACCCAACTACCCTGTAGCACAGCATTTCAACTCCCCCTCCCACTCCACCGAGGATATGCAGGTCATTGGACTCATCCACCGCCAAACCACAACAACCCGACGGTCGGAGGAGGAGCGTCTTATCTTCCGACTGGGAACCCTCCAACCACAGGGGATGAACTTGGACTTCACCAGTTTCTTCATCCCCCCTCCCCCCACCTTGTCTCAGCCGAATCCCTCCAGCCCGGCACCGCCCTCCTGACCTGCAGTCTTCTTCTTGACCTCTCCGCCTCCACCCTACTCCGACCTATCACCCTCACCTTGACCTCTTTCCACCTATCACATTCCCAAC
>NC_057714.1:112625631-112633330 GCF_004010195.1 Chiloscyllium plagiosum | reverse complement strand
GATGCTGCCTGACCTGCTGCGCTTTTCCAGCAACACATTTTCAGCTCTGATCTCCAGCTCTGCAGACCTCATTTTCTCTTCAATGCAGGCATATCCTTCCTTAAATAAGGTGACCAGAGCTGCACATAGTGTTCCAACTGTGGCCCCACCAACGCTCTGTCTAGATGTAAAAGATTTACCTATTCCTATTAAAACATCCAAAAAACTGGAAGCTGGAAATCGGAATGAAAAAAAGAAGTGAATTGAATTTATTGTCACATGTACCGAGGCACAGTGAAAAGCTTTGTCTTGTGAGTAATACAGGCCGGTGACAGAGCTAAGTAGCAAAGATAGTAAATAATAGGTAAACAGCGGCAAAAACAAAAACACAAGTACAGACGAATGTGATTTTAAAATCTCAACGGGTCTCGCAGCTTCCATGGAGAGAAATCAGAGTTAACGTTTCGGGTTCAGTGACCTCTCTTCAGAACTGATGGTAGCTAGGAAAAGTTTGGAAGTTTGGGGGTAGGGAGGAGGAGGAGGAGACATAATGGCTGAGGTGCTAAGTACGTTGGTTGGGTCTGGCGCTGGCAACAATGAAGTGGTGGTGGAGGAGAATTGGCCCAGCGGCAATAGATAGTGCCTGGGAACCGGTGACTTCACTGTTGGTTCAGTCCGATGTTGATGGCGGAAAGGGCATGGAGGAGGGATGACAGCACAGGCAGTATTGATGATGAGCTGGTTCAGGACTGATGGACTGTCTTCTTTTTAATTCTTAAAACTATTCAAAATGGTGCTGATCATGGAGACAGTGGAAAAGCTTCTCACTGTATTTTACTGATTTTTTCACTTAAAATTACATGTCATAGAGTCATTGAGGTCCACAGCATGGAAACAGACCCTTCGGCCCAACTTGTCCATGCAGCCCAGTTTTCACAACTTAAACTAGTCTATTTGCCTGCGTTTGGTCCATATCCCTATACCTGTCTCACCCATGTATCCGTCTAAATATTTATTAGATAACAAAATTGTATTCACTTCCACCACTATCTCTGGTAGCCTGTTCCAGACACTCACCACCCTCTGTGTGAAACATTGACCCTTTGGACTCTTGTATGTCACTCCTCTCACCTTCAATCTATGCCTTCCTGTTTTAGACGCCCTTACCATGTCAGCCATCTACCTAATCTGTGTCTCTTATGATTTTATAAACCACTATATGGTCACCCCATAGTCTCCCACACTCCAGTAAAAAAAATGTCTCAGCCTACCCAGCCATCCCTTATAACTCAAACCTTCCAGTCCAGGTAGCATCCCAGTAAATCGTATCTGCACTCTTTCTAGTTTGATAATATCCTTTCTATAATCAGGTGACCAGAACTATATTCAATACTTCAAATGTGGTCTCACCAACGTCTTGTATAGCTGCAATAAGACTTCCCAACTCCTATACTCAAAGCTCTGACTAATGAAAGCTAGCATGCCGAAATCCTTCTTCACCAACCTATCTACCTGTGACTCCATTTTCAAGGAGCTATTAACCTGTACCTCTAGATCGTTTTGTTCAATCAGCCCTCTTCAGGGCCCTACCATTGACTGTATAAATCCTGCCCTGGTTTGCCTTTCCAAAATGCAACACCTTGCATTTATATAAATTAAACTCCTTCTGCCATTCCTCAGGCCTCTGGCCCAATTGATCAAGATCTTGCTGCATTCTCCAATAACCTTCTTCACTGTCCACCATGTCCCCAATCTTGGTGTCATCTGCAAATTTATTATGGTAAAAGTGAGGACTGCAGATGCTGGAAGCCTTTCCTGATGAAGGGCTTTTGCCCGAAATGTCGATTTTCCTGCTCTTCGGATGCTGCCTGACCTGCTGTGCTTTTCCAGCACCACTCTGATCTAAAAACTGCAAATTTATTAACCATACCTCTGAGATTCACATCTAAATCATTTATATAAACGTATCATAATAAAATCATTCATCATTCATAAGATTCATGACCCAGTAAGAGAGAAAAATGGAAGGGTCAGAGGTCAGAAGAAGGTTCAGTGCAGAAGAAAATGTTCATGCCAGCAGATTTGCTGTTTAGTAGTTTAAAAGTAGGCAAATTACCTGCAAATACCTTGAGTTTTCTTTAGAGTTCAGTAAGAAAAGTCAAAGAGTTACCTGTTTCTGAGTGTCCCAGGAGAGATATAAAGAATCGGATCTGGTGAATGTGATAAAAGGAAAGCTTTGCACCTTCATCAGTCAAGTAAGAAATATTAGGATAGAAAGAGGAGTGATACTTCACTGGGATTGAGTGCCTGAAAAGAATGTTGCTGGGAAAAAGAGCAAAACCTTTCTTGCTGTTTAGGATATCATCTTTACAAATTATCAACTATATTATTTTCTTTCCCTTTCATAATAACCTAATGTCCTTTTTTCAAAAGCCTTGCATGAATACGTGTCGTGACAAATCTCCATGATAACCGAACTTCAATAACAAACTCATGACCTATCGAGCCAGATTTCACTCTGGGAAATGACTGGTCCAATGTTACCATCAGCTGGGATCATAACTGTGCACTGATATTTAGGATGGACATTTCAACCTTTGCAAGCCGGGGGATATGATTTTCTGATTGGATTCTAGATCCAATCCTGGATAGGCTAATCCCTGATCTCTGGAGGAAAGGTCTTTGAATGGGTGAAAGGGATGTCTGATTAGAAGGAGCCAATCCAGGATATCAGGTCATCTGGAAGGAAAGCTTTGTTGTTTGGACCAAGAAGAAGCAGTCCTGCTACCCTGGCCCTCATGCATTGCCAGAAAGGCATTGAGTTTCTCCCTGTTTTCACCACCATTTCTGAAGGCCTGGGAAACTTCAAATGGTCAGAATTAAAGCTGTAAAGGAAGTTAACTATGGAAGAGCAACCTCATTCTAATAATGACTGACCCGATCCTGACATGGGTTTAACTGTCACCCACGACCTCTTTTCTCCTGCCTCAGCTAAATCCAAAAGTTTAGTTCATCCAATTTTAAGGGTTAAAATTCATTCCTTTCTCAAGGGGAGGCAATGGCCGAGGGGAATTGTTGCTAGACTGTTAATCCGGAGACCCAGGTGATGTTCTGGTGACCTGGGTTCACAATCCCACCGTGGCAGGTGGTGGCATTTGAATTCAGTAAAAATCTGGAAATAAGACCCTACTGATGACCATGAATTGATTGTCAGAGAAAAATCCCATCTGTTTTGCTATTGCCTTTACAGTAAAGAAACTGCCATCTTTACCTGGTCTGGCCTACATGTGACTCAAGACCTACACGTGACTCAAGACTCACAGCAATTTGGTTGATTCTTAACTGCCCTGTGGGCCTGGCCAATGAACATCTCATCCCATGAATGAATAAAAAAAATTCCCATTGACTCCGCCCATATATTTTACAATTCCTGTTTTGTTCCTGTTTCAGATTTCCACTATCTACAGTAGTTTGCTTTTATGTGAGGTGATAATGATCAAATGATCATGGTCAATGCTATGTTAATAAAGTAGGTTTCTAAGGCAGATAGTTCTTGTTAAAAAATATCCAGCAAGGCAGGCTGCAAGGAACATGATTGATGCTGTTTGGCGGCCCCTACAGGCTGCGTCAGAGATAATAGAATAGAAATTTATCGTCACGTAGGACGATGTATTTAGATTAGATTCCCTACAGTGTGGAAACAGGCCCTTCAGCCCAACAAGTCCACACCAACCCTCCGAAGAGTAACCCACCCAGACCCATTTCTCTCTGACTAATGCACCTAACACTATGGACAATTTAGCATGGCCAATTCACCTAACCTGCACGTCTTTGGACTGTGGGAGGAAACCCACATAGATACAGGGAGAATGTCCAAACCCCACACAGATATTCGCCCAAGGCAGGAATTGAACCTGGGACCTGGTGCTGTGAGGCAACAGTGTTAACCACTGAGCCATCGTGCCACCCCAATACTTTTATATGAAAGATACGGTGAAAGTCAGCCCACCACAGTGCCTACATCAATAACAAAAAATATACATAATAATAAGCAGAATATAAAGTTCAGACAAAGTTCATCTCAGTTCAGTTAACGGTTCCTGGCTTCAGGGAAAGCAGGTTAACGAATGATGTAATACTCTGAAGAAACAGCCAGAACAAGACCACCTGACAGACTGCTGGAAAACCTGGACATCAAAGACGAAGAAGACCTCTAAATGATTGTGAGACCACCACGCTAGGACCACCGCCTCACCAGAAGATGGCCACATTGTATAAAGATAACCAATTCCTCTCCTTCAGGCACCTGGGCCTAGCCATGGACCTGGACCCTCGCCCTAGCCTGCATGTCTGGGCCTGAGACTTGCTCCTCTCTCTCCAGGAGACCCCTAGTTGGTGTATAGCCACGTCTGGCTTATCCAGGTGGTGCCACCACTGGAGGCCTCCTTCACCCACCACTCTCCACACAATCCAGCTCCCCCGGCAGTCTCTCTTGCTCCCTCTCTCCCATTAGAGACAAACCCTGCTCTGGGGGCAGGGAGGGGGAGGGGGAGGTGGGTGGTGTGCTTGCTTCAGGATGGCCCAAGCTCAATACACAAGTGGAGGGACACTGGCTGCCACAACCTGGTCTATAATTGTACCACACTTTTGATTCAGGGTTTGTAAATGTCACTACTGCAATATGCTGAGTGTCAACAGCATTATTGTCTGGCTAGGTAAGCCAACATGTATGAGGTAAATTGAGATTTCGACCTCCTTGACTGATTCCCAGCGTCTATATATAAATTTGACCATACCCCACACTTACTGGCATTGATCCCAATTCTCACTTCTGCTGTCAGAAGGCCCCTTTTAAAGGATGAAAGGATGAAATGTTCTTCATATCTGGCCAAAATTAGACAGAAACTTTGGAGAACATGTCACCTGTTTTTTTTTAGTTCTGCCTTGTCTTTGTAATTCTGTTCTCTTGGATTATGCCCTGATTCTGGGATTCAGCCCAGATCCAAATGACTCATCTTTCGCTCGCATATTCTTAACTGAAAAATGTTACACCAGTTGGTCTCCAGCGGTGTCACGGGACAGGATTTGGGGATCGTTAAACTCTGTTGTACAATCACCTTCGGTGCATTTGTAATCTGGGGTAACACCACTCTTACTTCATAGTTAACTTCCATGTGCAAGAATGAGATTGAGAACTGTGATTGGAGATATGTGATCATCTCCAAAGTTTAAATGCTGGTTAGTGGAAGGAGTGAGCTGGGAATTGAAGCCTGATGCTCTACGAGCAGTATATAAAGTATAAATGTCTTAATCAATTTGGTGGCACAGAGGCTCAGTGGTTAGTACTGCTGCCTCAGAGTTCCAGGTTCAATTCCGGCCTTGGGTGACTGGCTATCTGTGTGCGTTTTTGCTGGGTGCTCTGGTTTCCTCCCCTAGTCCAAAGATGTGAAGATCCTTCAGTCCAACTCATCCACGTTTACCAAGTTTCCCAAACTAAACTAGTCTCACTTGCCTGCATTTGGCCCATATCCCTCTAAATCTTTCTTATTCATGTACCTATCCAAATATATTTTAAATGTTGTAACTGCACCTGCATCTATCACTTCCTCTGGCAGTTCATTCCACATACAAACTGCCCTTTGTGTGAAAAACTTGCCCCGCAGATCCCTTTTATACCTGTCTCCTCTCACCTTAAAAATATGCCCCCGAGTTTTGAATTCCTCTACCCTAAGGAAAGGATCTTTGCTATTCACCTTATCTGTACCCCTCATGATTTTATAAACTTCTATAAGGTTATCCCTCAACCTCCCACACTTGAGTGAAAAAAGTCCCAGCTAATCCAACCTCTCCTTATAACTCAAATCCTCCAGTCCCAGCAACATTCTTGAAAATCTTTTCTGAACCCTCTCCAATTTAATAATATCCTTCCTATAACAGGGTGACCAGAACAGTACATAGTACTCCAAAAATGGCCTCACCAGCATCCTGTACAACCTCAACATGACGTTCCCAACTCCCATTTTCAATGGTCTTAGCAATGAAGGCAAGCATGTTAAAGGCCTTCTTAACGACCTTGTCTACCTGTAACACAACTTTCAATGGACCATATACCTGATCCCCTAGGTTTCTTCGTTTGACAACATTACCCAGGGCCATACCACTAACTGACTAAGTTTTGACCTTGTTTGTTTTACCAAAATGCAATACCTTGCATTTATCCAAATTAAACTATCTGGCACTCCTCAGTCTATTGGCCCAATTGATCAAGATTCCTTTGTAATCTTAAGTAACTTTCTTCGCTGTCAACTATGCCATCAATTTTAGTGTTAACCACCAACTTACTAACCATGCCTCCTAACTTCTCATCCAAATCATTTATATAAATGACAATTTATATAATCCCTGTGGAACACTGCTGGTCACAGGCCACCAGTCCAAAACACAACCCTCCACCACCATTCTCTTGTCTCCTATTGTCAAGCCAATTTTGTATCCAACTATCTAGCTCTCCCCGAAACCCATGTGATCTAACTTTACTAACCAGTCCACCATACAGAAGCTTGTCAAAAGCTTTAATAAAGTCCATGTTGGTAACGGCTACCACTCTGCCCTCATCTATCATTTTGTTTTTGTCATCAAAAAACTCAAACCCCAAGTTTGTGAGACACGATTTCCCATGCACAAAGCCATGCTGACAATTTCTAGCTAGTCTTTGCCTCTCCAAATGCATGTAAATCCTATCACTCAGAATCCCCTCCAACAATGTCCCCACCACTGATATCAGACTCATTGGTCAATAGTTCCCAGGCTTCTCTTTACAGCCTTTCTTAAGTAAATTGCAGTGCTGATGAAAGAACTCGAGGACCTTAGGCTCATCCGAGAGAACGAGATCTTTCTGGACAAGACCTTCAGCGAGGTTATTACACCGACCATATCAGAAGAGAGCAGACGATGAGGAAGGCAGAGAGGAGAGAGGTGCAAGAGACCCCGGGGGAAGTACCTGTCGGGAACAAGTTGAATCTTTTGGAAACAGTAGAGATAGATGACACTGCCAGTCCGCAAGGCGGGCCAGGTCTGTCAATCAAAAGTTGGCATGGAGGCAGAGCGGAAGAGTCAGACATCGCACAGAGACGTGGTAATAGGGGACTCCATTGTGAGAGGAACTGACCGGGGTTTTTGTGGCAGCAGGCGGGACTTAAGGATGGTGTGTTGCCTTCCTGGTGCCAGGGTTAAAGACATCACAGACAGAGTGCAGGAAATCCTCAAGGACAAGGGTGAAGAGCCAGAGGTGGTGGTACATGTCTGCACAAATGATGTCGGGAAGAAGAGGAGGAACATACTACAGCGAGACTTCAGAGAACTCGGAAGAAGGCTGAAAAGCAGGACGTCCAGGGTGGTTATCTCCGGTTTGCTTCCAGTTCCTCGGGCTGGTGAGGCCAGAAACAGGGACTTGAACGTGTGGCTGCGGAACTGGTGCAGGAAGCAAGGATTTAACTTCTTGGATCACTGGGGTATGTTTTGTGGTAAGCATAAATTATAAATCTTAATAGGTTTGCATCTTAATAGGTTAGGGACCAGCATTCTGGCAGGCAGGTTTGCTACTGCAACACAGCTACGTTTAAACTAAGTAGCGGGGGGAGGGAACAAACTGGATGTTTAAGAAGGAAATTGAAGGGAAAGTTAGAACAAGGGAAGTCAAGAAAGACAACGGTATCAATGA